>NC_137625.1:2772471-2814971 GCF_963280865.1 Gymnoscopelus braueri | reverse complement strand
AGTACTCTGTTACGAGAAAAAGTCCGGAATTAAAAATGTACTTGAGTAAAAGTACAAAAGTATCGGCATCAAAATGTACTTAAAGTACCAAAAGTAAAAGTACTAAAAGTTTTGAAAATAGCAGATCTACAAGCTCCCAACGTGCCACGATGCGACGCGTTGTGAGCTTGTAGATCGGCTATTTTCAAAATAGCCTGGGTATAAAATAGGGCTAAAGTGGTTAATGTATGTTTTATAATATCATAATTTACAATCTGCAAAGTAACAAGTATAACTAAAGTTTTCAAATAATTGTAGTGGAGTAAAAGTGCAATATTTGCCTCTGAGATGTAGTGGAGTAGAAGTAAAACTATAGACAATTTGAAATACTCCAGTAAAGAAAAAGTACCTCAAAATTGTGCTTAAGTACAGTATTTGACTAAATGTACTTAGTTACTTTACACCACTGCACACACACACACACACACACACACACACACGCACACACACACACGTGTGCTCACTTGTTTTGCCCTACCATCCATACTATATTGCATATCGTTGCTGTCGGGCAGAAACCTTATCTCCATATTCAAACCTTTTTTTTCCATAAATGAATGCTCTACTTTGTTGTACAAGAGTGTCGCGCAAAAGTCGTGAAAATAGCCGGTGTTCCAATGCGTTGTAGAGCTTGTAGAACTATGACTTTGAGGGGGCGCGGTGGCACAGTTGGTAGCGCTGTCGCGTCACAGCTAGAAGTTGTGTTCTCTCCTCCGCGTCATCAGTGCCCAGTACCCGAGGTGGGATTGTCGAAAGGGCCTTTCTATGATGAGTTGCATGTTCTCCCCGTGTCCCCTAGGGTAGGTACCCTGACAAAAAACATGCAGTAATTCTGGTCTCTAATACTGCCTCCCCCTGTTCAGCCGGGGCGCCTGATGGAGGGGAAAGGAACTGGTTGGAATAACGTGTTCCTTCCACGTGCGACGTCCTACCGGGGAAACTCCCCCCTGTCAGGTGACAAGAAGCGGTCTGCTCACTCCTCATGCATTGAAGGAAGCATGAGCTCAGTTCAGGCCTCTCCCCAGGCTGGCAGAGGGAGGGTAGCGCCCATGATTACAACCCCATGCAATTGGCACTGGGTGAAAAAAAAGCAATAACCCTAACCCTGGTTAAGTGTGTCTGTGGGTTTTTTTATAAAAGAGTAAATAGTAGTAACAACAAAAGTATCAACAAGAGCTAAATAATAACTACATTGATTGGGTCCATTTTGGAACACAGCTTCTTTACATTTCCTGAAATGTAACCGTTCGAGTGAAAATAGCCGATATGGAATCTTGTAGATCTGCTTTTTAGCCATTTTTGAAAACTTTTGAAAGCTTTTGATTAAAGGGAGAGCTGTGTCCGGGTGCTCGGCAGTAAGTCGGGTTCTTTTCCAGTGGGGGTTGGTCTCCGACAGGGCTGCGCCTTGTCACCTATCCTGTTTGTGATATTCAGGGACAGGATCTCGAGGCGAAGTCGTGCCAGAGAGGGTATACCTTTCGGTGAGCTAAGGGTTGCGTCACTGCTTTTTGCGGATGATGTGGTCCTGATGGCACCATCGGTCCGGGACCTTCAGCTCTCACTGGATTGGTTCGCAGTCGAGTGTGCGTCGGCTGGGATGAAAATCAGCATCTCCAAATCTGAGGCCATGGCTCTCAGCAGGAAACCGGTGGATTGTGCAGTCAGGGTAGGGAATGAGGCTTTGCCCCAGGTGAAGGAGTTTAAGTATCTCGGGGTCTTGTTCACGAGTGAGGGGAGGACGGAGCAGGGGATCAGCCGGAGAATCGGAGCAGCAGGAGCGGTATTGCAGTCGCTGTACCGCACTGTGGTGACGAAAAGAGAGCCGAGCCAGAAGGCAAAGCTCTCGGTCTTCTGAGCAATCTTCATTCCTCCTCTCACCTATGGTCATGAAGTGTGGGTCATGACCGAAAGAATAAGGTCGCGGGTACAAGCGGCCGAAATGAGTTCTCTCAGACGGTTGGTTGGCCTCTCCATTAGATAGGGTGAGAAGTTCGGTGAACCGGGAGAGACTCGGAGTAGAATCGCTGCTCCTTCGCTTGGAAAGGAGCCAGCTTAGGTGGTTCGGGCATCTAGTACGGATGCCTCCCGAGCGTCTCCCTAGAGAGGTCCTCGCTGCACGTCCCACTGGGAGGAGACCCCGGGGCAGACCAAGGACCAGATGGGCGGATTACATCTCCACACTGGCCTGGGAACGCCTCGGGATCCCCCAGGAGGAAGTTGCTAATGTTGCTCAGGAGAGGAAAGTCTGGAGCTCTCTGCTGGAACTGTTGCCCCCGCGACCCGACTCCGGATAAGCGGTTGAAGATGGATGGATGGATGGATTATAATTTTTTTTGTGAAATCAGTGGTTCTTATACTTTCAAGATTTTTCAAAAATATTCAAAAATAGCAGATGTACAAGCTCTCAGCACGGCACTTAGTGAATTTTTTCGAAAAATCAACATTTATAGATTTGTTTTTTGGTGTGTTTTTGCACTGCTTCAAACTTCCCCTGCCTTGAAGCGTGGAGATGCAGAAATGCGTGGTTTGCAGAAAAAAAGATAACATTGTTTTTCTATCTGGCAATGGGGTTAGAATAGGGACGGCGGGGTTGAGAAGTGCTTCAGATAAAACATTTATCCATTTCACGAAAGCGAGGCCGATGTCATAATCGCATATAGACCGGGCCCAGCGGGCAGCCATTGTTGACAGTAATAGAAATGTTAGTGGGGAGTCTCTCGTTCCTCGTAGCGATGTCACACAGAGCCCTCACAGCGTGGGCGCGCCGGCAGGAACCTGACCTTTTCTCCACGCTGTCTCTCTTTGATCCGTCTAGACACGGCTCTACTCTACTTACCCCCTTTGTTGAGGCGGGGCCGTGGAAAGGCTTTGAACTCGGCTTGTCGCCCTGCAAATTTAAGCCACCCAACTCCTCTTGCTGGCTGCCTCTCGTTGTCGTGGATTAAGAGACAGGGAGGAAATAAGAGTAGTAGACCTTTTCAAAGCTCTCGTAAATATCAACGAACACAGAGGAGAGAGGCGAAGGAGAGGCGGACCCAGACAGTGGAAGCAGGGTGGGGTATAGGGCAGTGGTGGAAAAAGTACTCAACTTTTTTACTCAAGTAAAAGTAGCAATACTGCAATGTAGAAGTACTCTGTTACAAGCAAAAGTCCGGAATTCAGAATTTACTGTAGTAAAAGTACAAAAGTATTGGTATGAAAATGTACTTAAAGTACCAAAAGTAAAAGTACTAACACTTTCAACCATGTATGTTGTGCAAATCCTTAAAGGACAACTTAGTTTTTTTACAACCAAGGTTTATGTTTTAGCTTGTAATTGAAGTAAATAAAAAATGAGTGTAATTTATTTTTTCATTTACTGCTTTCTATAGTTTTAGCAATTTTCTCGATCTTTTTTACAGTGGGCGGGGGGCATTCGGGCAGGTGGCTAAATGTCTTTTTACACAATAACCCGGCGTTTTCTTTATTATTATTTACAGTAGCTCTTCTAGCCTCCAATAACTCACATATGGCCATCAAAGACCACGGGACCATTGTGTAAAAAAATACATATTTAGCCACCGGACAGAATGCCCCCGCCCACTGTAAAACAGATAGCGAAAATTGTTAAAACTATAACTATAAACTATTAAAAAAATGTAACACTCATCTTCTATTTACTTTAATTACAAGCTAAAACATAAACCTTGGTTGTAAAAAAATAAAGTTGTCCTTTAAATAAACATGATACATGAAAATATACGAAATGCATTCAGTCGGACTTGCAGCGAGGACAAAACATTCAAAGAAGTGATATAAAAATCAGTGGCTGCGAGTTACACCCCCCCCCCCCCCCCCCCCCGGCAAATCCAACCCAATCCGATTGAAATATATGAAATATTGCCGTAGCCTGTAATCTGTCATACATCCATATGTAATTATAATACTGTAGTATCATATATTCATCTGTCCCCTGCCTAATGGTGTGCAACTTGAAAAGAACTCACGTGGGATCACTGCTTTAATTTAACATATTAAGCTCTTGACACCAATGTGCTCCCTGCGTCTAGTAGGAACATATATAAACTTATTTTAATCTTCCATGCAATTAAATCATGTTAATGATGTTACGTTCAAAATCCCACATGACACTAGCGGCATAATTACACTTCTTCATCCGGTAACACACTTTAATTTCCTCTCTGTATCTTAGAAACATTAATGTGATTTTCAGTTTCTCTCACTCGCTACAGCAACTCTGAACGATCTGAGCATCAGAATGGGGACGAAAGCGGATTTGAGTGACTTTGGATTCAATGTACCTATTATTTATTCACAGTAAGCTCTTAACACTTTTCATTTCCAAAATATTTATTACAAATTTTGCAGATGTTTGCAGGTTAACATTTCCCAAAATGATCGAAAAGAGCATGTATAGGTTGGCTACTTTCACTGCTTTTGTGCAAAGCTGTCATGATACAACGTATAACATAGAGCAGGGGTCTTCATACCTATTATTTAGTCGCAGTAAGCTCTTGTCAGTGGTGGAAAAAGTACTCCAATGTTTTACTTAAGTAAAAGTACCGATACTGCAATATAGAAATACTCCATTACAAATAAGAGTCCGGAAAAACAAAATGTACTTGAGTAAAATTACAAAAGCATTGGCATGACAATGTACTTAAAGTACCAAAAGTAAAAGTACTCATTATGCAGAATGTGTCAGGATCTGTGTCTCTGAATCTTATTATGTAGTATCGTTCCTATTGTTCTCCTTGTACTTTTATTATGTAGTGATGTCCTAGTGTTTCCTGTTTAGCCTAGTTAGTGTTTCCTGTCTTGTCTCACCTCCCTCTGATTAGTTATGTTCTCCACCTGTGTCCTGTTGTGCCCCAGCCAATCCCTGTGTTGATTTGTTATTGAGTTCACCTGTGTCTTGTTAGTCCTGTGTCTATTTAAACCCTGTGTTTGTGAGTGTTACCTTGTCAGATTATAAATGTTATGTCATGATGTTCTGTTCCAGTCCAGTCCTGTCTCAAATCAGAATAAATACTTTGCATTAGACCTTCCTGCCTGCATTGTTCTGCTTCTGGGTCTTCACCTGTCTCGCACCGTGACAGTATAATCTGACCAAGAATGGACCCAGCAGAACGACGACTTTTCCAGCAAAGGGTAGAGGAATTTGACTCTACAGTGGCTTGCCTCATTGACTCTGATTCCAGTAAGAATACTGAACTATTAGGGAGTATTTCAGAACAACAGCTCTGGTTCAAAGAGAGGCCATGGGTGAGCCATTTCGTCCCTCACCTCACTGTTGTCCGGGAAAGGCTAAATCATTTTCTTCAGTCCAGTTCTGTTGCCCCTGCTCCTCAACCTGCTCCTCCAATACATATTGGGGCTATGCACCTGCAACCTGCCTGTCCCAAGCCTGTCCTCCCGAGGACCATGGGCCTGCTGAACTACATCTGTAGCCAGGTCAAGATGCCTAGCTACACTGAGCCGGGTCCAGACCAAGGTCCATACATTGGCACCAGCCTGGCTCTGGGTGGTCCTCGTGGGGCTGGTGCTCAGAACATTGCCTTGGGTCGAGTTGAATCTTCTCCCAGTTCCCAGTCGCAGCCTCGTAGGAGGTCTGGTCGCCGCCGCTCCCGTCGCCACCGGCGCACTCCGATATCCGGTGATACAGAGTCATCCCTGCCCAGCGACGACGAGACGCTGCTACTGCCCAGGTCCAGAGAGGCTCCGCTTCAGCCCAGCACCTGTGTGGCTCCGTCGCCGCCTAACTCCAGTGAGGCTTCAACGCCGCCGCCCAGCAGCGCCAGAGAGGCTCAGCCGCCGCCCAGCAGCGCCAGAGAGGCTCAGCCGCCGCCCAGCAGCGCCAGAGAGGCTCAACCGCCACCCAGCCGCGACAGAGAGGCTCAGCCGCCGACCGGGACCACAGAGGCCACGCCGCCGCAGCTCGGCGCCACAGAGGCTCCGCCGCCGCAGCTCGCCGCCACCAAAGTTCTGCCGCCGCAGCTCAGCACCACAGGGGCTCCGCTACAGCAGCTCAGTGCCACTGAGGTTCCGCTACCGCCTTCTGCTCCACCTGAACCCCTGTCAGCTTCCTCAGCTGACAAACGTAAGCAATCTGAACATTATGAACTTCCACCGGCACTCCAGAGGTCTGTCTTCGCCCCTGTCCCACAGCCCATCAGCCCTTTAGTTCCCCAGGTCTCAGGGCCTCAGTTTCCACAGACTGTTACCTCTCCCCAGCCCCCTCTGCTCGGCTCTGGAGCTCCATGCCCACCTGCAAGAGGTTCGGTTGGTCGACAAACCAATCCGGTGACTGCTCTTCCGATCTGTCTGTCTGCCTGTATGTCTATATGTATGCCTGCTAGTGTGTATGCCAGTCTTCTTGTACGTCTGTCTACTCCCCAGTCTTTTAGTCCCTCTTCTGTCCTGTTTAACCACCTGTTATGTCAGACTGCCTGTCTGTCTGTCTGTCAGTTAGTATGTTTGTCTCTTGGTTTGTCTCATCTTGTGCCAGTCTGTTTGTCTATGTGCTTGTCTGCATGTTTGGCTGTGTCTCTCTCAATCAGTTAAAGGAGAATACCGGACAAATTAAGTGTTGTCTTTGATGTCTCGTTACTCACCTACCGACGTGAAAAGTGGCGTTCTTTTTTTCCATAGATTCCCCTGTCGTCATTTTTTAAACCCCCTCCGTTGTCATAATGGGAACGCGTGGGTTAGGGAGATTCGTCTATTATAACCGATGCAAAGTTGTTTTTTTCTCTACTGCTAGTCATTGTGGAGTCTCATGATAGTCAAACATGCGCTGAAACTTCCTGCGAGCCCACCGTTAATGGCGAACGACTTAACACTGGTTGCTTGTTTCCAGAACCTGGCAACACGAGTTGCCAGGTTCTGGAAAGAAACAAGCATCCAGTGTTAAATCGTTCGCCATTAACGGTGGGCTCGCAGGAAGTTTCAGCGCATGTTTGACTATCATGAGACTCCACAATGACTAGCAGTAGAGAAAAAAACAACTTTGCATCGGTTATAATAGACGAATCTCCCTAACCCACGCGGACAGGGGAATCTATGGAAAAAAAGAACGCCACTTTTCACGTCGGTAGGTGAGTAACGAGACATCAAAGACAACACTTAATTTGTCCGGTATTCTCCTTTAAGTCTGTTCGTTTTCGTGTCCGCCTATGTTTAGTTTTTTGTCTTGCCTTGCCCAATGCCAGTCCAATGTTTTTGTCCTGACTTGGTCCTGCCAGTCCAGTTTTTGGTTTTGAGCCCCTCCTTTCCGACCCCCCTCCACCCACTCTGCTAGGTGTTCTGACATTGTTTTTGGGATGTCTGGAATCCATCCCTTGAGGGGGGGTACTGTCAGGATCTGTGTCTCTGAATCTTATTATGTAGTATCGTTCCTATTGTTCTCATTGTACTTTTATTATGTAGTGATGTCCTAGTGTTTCCTGTTTAGCCTAGTTAGTGTTTCCTGTCTTGTCTCACCTCCCTCTGATTAGTTATGTTCTCCACCTGTGTCCTGTTGTGCCCCAACCAATCCCTATGTTGATTTGTTATTGAGTTCACCTGTGTCTTGTTAGTCCTGTGTCTATTTAAACCCTGTGTTTGTGAGTGTTACCTTGTCAGATTATAAATGTTATGTCATGATGTTCTGTTCCAGTCCAGTCCTGTCTCAAATCAGAATAAATACTTTGCATTAGACCTTCCTGCCTGCATTGTTCTGCTTCTGGGTCTTCACCTGTCTCGTACCGTGACAGAATGTCCCATTTCAAGTTTTCAAATGTATAAACATCTTTTGCAGCACTTTACATTTTCAATCTATTTCGCAGACGTTTGCAGGTTAACATTTTCCAATATTTTCCAAAATTATCAAAAAGAGCATAGGCCAGCTACTTTCACTGCTTTTGTGCAAAGCTGTCATGATATGAAGTATAAAATAGAGCAGAGGTCTTCAACATTGTTCAGGTCAAGGACCCCTTAGCTGAGAGAGAGATGAAGCAGGGACCCCCACTATACTTATTGTATAACATTGTGTTGCAGTTGCACTTTTTCATAGATTTCATAGATATTTTCATAGACAGCATTATCATGGTGTAACGTTGTGTTGGATTCATGTTAAAGGTAGGGTAAGTGATTTGCAATGGTTACAATAAGTGTTAAATATCTCTATATTCTGATGGTACTCATTGCTATAGAGTGTTTGTTCAGTATTAGGAGTCTCCTTGTCTCTCCACCTCTTTATTAAACAGAAAATGCATTTTCGTTTCAGTTTCAGTTTCATTTCCAATTTTATCCAATCAGGATAGAGAACTCAATCAGGATACAGATTAAACAAGTGAAATTGGAAGTGATGACACTAAGAAATGAGCATGCAAAATTGGAACTGAAAACTATACAAATTAAGCTTAAAAATGGGTACTTTCTCCTGATTGGCTGAGATTTTGACACCTACCGAAAAATGTATTTTCTGTTTATTAAAGAGCTGGAGAGACAGGGAGACTCCTGTTACTGAACAAACACTCTATAGCAATGATTACTATCAGAATATAGTGCTTTAACCTTTTAACAAAATACTTTTTGTTTTAACCAAAAAATATCACTTACCCTACCTTTAATGTAACTTTGCAGGTCCAGTGTAGCGTTAAGGAAAAGCTAACATCCCCTGTCTGTCGGTCATGTCTCTGTGTCAGGGACACTATGAAGTTATGATACACAGTCATTAGCTTCCTCTACTAATGGAAGTACCATTAAAGTCTGTGTCGTTTTAGATTTTACTTTGGGCTATTCAATTTTATTTTTAGCTATTTTTGAAAAATCTTGAACATTTTGTGCAAATCTTTGAATATATATATATTCTTTTTTAAAGAAGTGAAATTTCTTTTCTCAAATATTTGCTTCTGGGGAATTCTTTAAGTGTCTTCTAAATCCTAACAAAAAAAATATATGTATTTGGCCGCGGACCCCCATCTCAAAATATGCTGTTCCAGGGACCCCCCAGAATCAAATATTTGAGTTAAAAAAAATATATATATATATATATATATTCAAAGATTTGCAAAAAAAATCACGATTTTCCTAAAATAGCAGATTTACAAGCTCATAGCGCGGCACTGAGCGCCGCGCTATGAGCTTGTAAATCGGCTATTGTTTACTAGCCCAAGTATACAACAATGGTTATACAAAGTGGTTACACAGATGCGTTCCCGGTCTTAATGGGTTGAGATGAAAGCGCATTCTAATCCTGCACTGTTCACTTACATCTGCACAGATTAGGCTACCTGCAAGCTTGAGGAGAGGGCACTGGTTATTATTAGTGTGTGTGTGTGCGCGCACGCACGCACACACTCGTGCATGAATGTTGTACAGTATGCGTAGCGCGTCTATGTGCGTATGAGTTTGTGTAATTGTGAGTTTGTGTACTGTAAGTGCGTGAGTCCGTCACTCACTAATCCGTTTCCAACATCCCTGATGGCGACAGACAGACAGCAGCACACATGACTGTCTGTATCTCACACATATACAATATATAACACACATCATGTCTGTTGCGATAAATGTCTCGATTCGCCTCGTGCCGTCCATGTGCCGAGTCAAGTTGTCCCGGGCTTCGGGACAGATTAACCCATTCAATCCAGGAAAGCATCTGCATGTGTCATTTTAGATTTGAGCTATAATCATTAGCAAGTACTCTGGCTATTCAAAAATAGCAGATCTACAAGCTTGTAGTGCGGCACCGAGTGCCGCACTACAAGCTTGTAGATCTGCTATTTTTGAAAGATCTTGAACATTTTGTGCAAATCTTTGAATATCTTTTTAAACGAACATTTGTGACTCAAATCTTAGCTTCTGGAGGTCCCTGGAACAAAATGTTTTACCAATGTTTGCTTTAAAAAAAATAAGATTTTCACACATTTACACGATTTTTCAAAAATAGCAGATCTACGAGCTCATAGCGCGGCACCGAGCTCGTAGATCTGCTATTTTTGAATAGCCAAATTAATCCTGTTCCCACATTGAATGGGTTGACATTTCAGCTCAGCCATTTGGCTAATGGAGACAGAGGCGTGGGAGTGAGTGTTGATCCCAGGTAAACAGCTCGACGGGAATGGAGGGACCAACCTGGTCCCAGACGCTATACTGTACCATCATTTTGCAAATGGGGAACAGGTGCATATGGCTCTGACCACCTACTCTGGGCACTCTGCCAAAAAAAAGCAGAGCCCTGAATGTACAAATAATATCAACCCATTAAGACCGGGAAAGCACCTGTCATTTTAGATTTTAACCACTCTAATCATTATCTTATACTTTGGCTATTCAACAAGACCAGGACACCTGGTTCTGCCAGACCCAGACTTCACATGACGTGTCAGCCTGTGTCTATGCCCATGTATGGACGAAAGGGGGACAGACTTTTATGGCTGGGGCCTAAGGCCAAAACCAGTTTTTTGCCCATGTATGGAGAAAACAGGTACAAAACATTCACTTATTCATCATAAAATGAACTTCTGATCAAGATGATAACTACACTTAGGCTCTTTATGCTGAACAAATACTGTTATGGGTATGTCTACACCCCCCAGGTTATTTTTGAACAGTCCACCATTAGGCAGGCGAAGAGAATTGTGCCTGACCCCTCCCGTGTACTATACCATGAGCACATAAGGTACTGCCGTCAGGTAGGAGATATAGGGTCCCGGCGTGGAGCTATAACAGGTTCAAGCACTCATTTGTCCCTCTATCAATCACACTCCTCAATGTACTGAGGGTCGACAGAGGGGTAGAAGGTTTTGAGGAGGTGCTAAGGTAATGATCTTGTGCACTAGGTATGTTGGCTGGGGTGATATATCATGGTGATAGATTATGCTGTAGGGTAGGCTGAAATATTACTGTCTTCACTGTTGTTGTCTTCACACATTGTTCAATCCACCCGTTTCCGTGGGAATTTACTGGGGCCACAGGCGCTATGCACAGGCCTGGTGGGGGACAAATCCTGCGGAGGCACCGCATATGTATAGCCTACAACCGGAAGTGACGCCCACTCTCCGCTGGAAACTTGTGGGTACTTTTTTTTTTAAATATATCGTTGCTCTCGGGCAGAAACCAGCTACCCTTTACGTCTGTGTGTGGGTTGTACAAATATGGAACCAATGAAAAGTATTCATTAACTACTCAAACTGTCGGTCAAACCACCTAACTCCAACTTTGGAGATAATGGTTTTTTTCCCCATCATTGATTAGAATGACGAAGTCAGACGGGGAAAAAACACGTCTCCACATGAATGGTCAAAAACCTCCTAACTCCACTTGAGCTGTATTTGGGTAAAGTGATGATAATATAATATAATATAATATAATGTATTTGGGTAAAGTGATGATAATATAATATAATATAATGTATTTGGGTAAAGTGATGATAATATAATATAATATAATGTATTTGGGTAAAGTGATGATAATATAATATAATGTATTTGGATAAAGTGATGAAAATATAAGGACACATTCAAGGACACATATCTGACAATGTATAAAGTCACCATACCAACTTTGATGAGGCGGTTTTGTGTTGTTATAAAAACACGTTTCTTTTTTTCATGTCCTGAAAAGGTATTATTTTGGACATGATTTGGACTGATACTATCCATCGGCTTTGTGGATTGGCCAACATTTGCGTGACAGTTGTATCGCTGTACCAATATAAGTTGTTGCGCGGGTGACATGACTCCATTGCGTTTATCAGGTTTTTTGTATTCATTCCATTTGACCCATTCCATTTGACCCATTCCATTTGACCCATTCCATTTGACCCATTCCATTTGACCCATTCCATTTCGTCCACAGTGCTCATCTCTGAAATGTTCCGCTGGACGTTGAATCTGAAAGGAGGGCCGAGCAAAGCCATCGATGCTGCTGTGGCAGTGGACCACAAGGTGTACGCCTTCGGATGGTACTGCACCTACGTCGAGGCAAGGACCGAGACCGACGTGTACGTCTTCAACACGTTGTCTCTGCAATGGACGAAGTGTCTCTGCACTGGGCAAGATCGCCTGGACGAAAAGCGCTACTACCACACAGCCGTGCTGGTGGTAGACAGCATCTTCATCTGGGGGGGTTATCCTCAGATTCCTCACGGCAAAGTGCTTCTTGCGTTCAGCGTGGACAACCAGAGGTGGTTCACGCCAGAGGTTTCAGGGACCGTTCCAGAGTCGAGGTTTAACCACTCGGCCTGCGTCTTGGGGAGGACCATGTATATCTATGGAGGACAAACCCAGGTGACTGGATACACTAATGAGATCTACAAGTTGGACACCAGCACGATGGTCTGGGCTTTGATCAAAGCCAAAGGCACTCCAGCAACCGCTTCGGAATATCACTCTGCCACCATCATCGGGACAAATATGTTTGTATTCGGGGGGCAAGACCAGGGCATCATCAGAGTGTTTGATACAGAGAACAACTGCTGGCTGCAAAAGCCTTCTGAACACCTTCTCACAAAAGGCAGCAGGGGTCATAAGGGCTTCGCCTACAATGGAGAGCTGTACATACTCGGCGGCGACATCTTGAGCAAGACCATCCAGAAGTTCAATCCAGAGACCTTCACCTGGAAGACCTTTGAGCCCAAGGGGAAAAGCCCAGTTTGGAAGACAGGGATGTTATTTTGCATGGTGGGACATCGCATCCATGTCTTCGGAGGTTACGGACACGCACCCGAAGACTTGTACATCCTGGACTTCGATCCTTGCCTGAAGACATTATGCAAGCTAGCAGTTATCGAGTACCGTCTGGAGCAGACAGGACTCCCGCACAACATCATGTGGGAACTGAAGCGCATGATGACTACAGTAACAGTAACAGAAAGATAACTTGCTACCAGCGAGCCCCACCCCCACGTACGAAAAAACAACAACAAATAAACCAAAAAGAAATCAAAAGACTTTGCTATTTTTTAAAACATTTTAGAAAAATCTTGAATGTGTGAGAACTACTGATTTAGAAGGCATTTTTTTGAATCGTCCTCAGGTCTTAATGGATCATCCTCAGGTCTTAATGGTTCATCCTCAGGTCTTAATGGATCATCCTCAGGTCTTAATGGATCATCCTCAGGTCTTAATGGTTCATCTTCAGGTCTTAATGGTTTCTACTCTCTATAAGAGTAGAAACGTCTTCACCCCAGTTAACCACTTGAAACCCAGCATGCCTATTCAGGGGACATTCACTCTTTGCCAATCTCTTTTTGGCAGAGATGTGGTGAAGACGGGGGAGGGGGGGTGAAAACAGTCATGTTGTAACTCAAGTCTGGTGCTCTACAACTAGAGGGTTTAAGTGGTTAATCTCCATCAGGAATTAATGCAAAACCGGAGATTCTTTGGGCAAAGAAACAGATGGAACCGATGTTGGTAAACAAGAACCACTGTGAGTGGGAGATGAAGATGACTAGTTTTTTTTACAGCATGGCTGCTAGGGGGTGGATCGTCTAGAAGAGGGTCTGTGTCTGCCAATTGTGTGTGTGTGTGTGTGTGTGCGCGTGTGAATGACTGAGTGAATATTTTTCATATTTCGTGAATTCATCATCTCGGATCCTCCGTCCCACCCTCCACTTCCTTATGTCCCTGAGTCTCGTCTACAAGGCAGCGCTCATGCAGTTTGCACCATCGTAACGGTTATTTGTTTTGTTTATTTGTTCATAAACAAGTGATACTTGTCTGGTACTGCCAGACCCCTAGTGGTTGAAATCTGAATGGCCGGAAATCTGAATGGCCGACAGAGCACTACGTCACGCTAAGCTTGGCCAATCAAGAAGAGGGACATGTAAGCGCCATATATGGACAAAAACATTGGCAAAGAGGGGCCGACAAAGCCTCATGTAGGCCTGACCCCCTGGGTCTGGCAAAAATATACGAATGGATGCGATGAAGCGCTGAACGTTGCTCGCTGTCACCCTGCCCGAACCCCAGTCCTCCTTCCTATTGCCTGCCACCGCCCATTGCTGTTTCCACGCTGATGACCCCGCCTTTTCCCGATCACTGTGGCCTGACCTCTTTCCGGCAGGCCAGCAGATGCCAGGGTTTGAGAACCGCATTCCTGGAGGGCGGAAGTGCCCGAGACGGCACCAGATGACTGGAAGGGTACGGTACCCCCCTTCTAGTCAAACGTTTGACGTTTGGTCACATTTGTCCCAAGAAGTCACGATATGCATTTTGGAGAGTGAGAGTGCGTTGACCACTGACAAAGTGGGGGGAAATATGTGACACCAGGTGACACGAACTGTGGGACACTATGCGGGGAATTACAACAGTGGCGAGTGTCTGATGTGGAGTGGTCACCTGTCCTTCTGAGCACTGAGCAGCAGCGGCTATAGAGTAGGCAACATTCGGCAGCACAGGGGAGGACGTCCGCCGTGGATTGAGAGTTGGTCTGCAGTTCTGACTGTACGGGGGGCTTTATTCTTTTTTTAATTTTTTTAATTTGGACTTTACATGACAGGAGAAACAAGGGAGATTGGTCTTATAACACCAATAGACGAAAAGACGGACATTTACAAACACGTGATGAGTAATCCCTGTGAAATATTGAAGCATATATGAATATAACCTGACTTTAAAGTCAGGTGTGTGTGTGCGTGCGTGCGTGCGTGCCTACGTGCGTGCCTACGTGCGTGCCTTCGTGCGTGATATAACCTGCTGGATATAACCTGAAATTTTCAGATTTACACACAATTTCAGTTCTGACTTTTAGATGAATAATAGACACATATTTGCATATTGAGTCTGTGTTAAACTTAATTGTTTTGACAAAAATCTGGTTACGCATCTTTTTTTTTTTAAACTCTCCTGTAAAGTGTGCGGCAGTGGGATGACCATCTATTTGTGTTGCATCACAAATGTGAAGAAGTAGAGTATGACATGTCATTGTTATCCACCCCTTTCTACCTATACATGCACGGAATATGCGCATGCTTGCGTGCGTGCGTGTGTGTGTGCGTGTGTGTGTTTGTCTGTGCAACGCATAACCTGAGTATTGACCAACTGATTGACCGCTAACTTGGCGTGTGTATCGCCGAGGACAGCAGGGTGTGTTGTGCTGAGTGGGAATCTTGTCGGACCGGTGGCTGTCCAGAACCGAAAATCTAGGAATCTCTGTATCCGTCTGTCTGTCTGTATCCATGTATGGAGATCCCTGATGCCATCAATATGTGACGTCATGATAATCACGTCTCCAAGTATTTGCCCATACGGAGATCCTTGATGTCATCATGATACTGACGTCATAGACTATACCCTTGAAGTCAGGGGCCTTCAACAGGGGGTCCGGGACCCCTAGGGGGTCCTCAGAGTTACTACAGGGGTCCGCCAAATCTTTGTGTGATATGTTTTATTTTTTACCGTAACCACTTGAACCCTAGCATCACTTTTCTGAGGAGCACTTTAGACAAAAATAGCCGATCTACAAGCTCACAACGCCTCGCAGCGCGAGGCGTTGTGAGCTTGTAGATCGGCTATTTTTGGCAAAGAGGTATAGGTGTGGAGGGAAAAAATAGCAGACCAAGTAAACAAAAAAAAGTTGAATCTGAAACACAATTTTATACAATATAGAGGGGGTTCCTGCTTCATCTCTCTCTCAGCTAGGGGGTCCCTGCTTCATCTCTCTCTCAGCTAGGGGGTCCCTGCTTCATCTCTCTCTCAGCTAAGGGGTCCCTGCTTCATCTCTCTCTCAGCTAAGGGGTCCCTGCTTCCTCTCTCTCTCAGCTAAGGGGTCCCTGCTTCATCTCTCTCTCAGCTAAGGGGTCCCTGCTTCATCTCTCTCTCAGCTAAGGGGTCCCTGCTTCATCTCTCTCTCAGCTAAGGGGTCCCTGCTTCCTCTCTCTCTCAGCTAAGGGGTTCCTGCTTCATCTCTCTCTCAGCTAAGGGGTCCCTGCTTCATCTCTCTCTCAGCTAAGGGGTCCCTGCTTCCTCTCTCTCTCAGCTAAGGGGTCCCTGCTTCATCTCTCTCTCAGCTAAGGGGTCCCTGCTTCATCTCTCTCTCAGCTAAGGGGTCCCTGCTTCCTCTCTCTCTCAGCTAAGGGGTCCCTGCTTCATCTCTCTATCAGCTAAGGGGTCCCTGCTTCATCTCTCTCTCAGCTAAGGGGTCCCTGCTTCATCTCTCTCTCAGCTAAGGGGTCCCTGCTTCATCTCTCTCTCAGCTAAGGGGTCCCTGCTTCATCTCTCTATCAGCTAGGGGGTCCTTGGCCTGAAAACGTTGAAGACCCCTGCTTTAAGTAATAAGGAGTACTACACAAAGTATTTTGAGGACGGGTACAACAGGTGCAACAGGTTTTGCATAACCGGAGGAGGGGCATGTGTATAGCGGCTATAGTGAACATTTCCCTGACATCCCCTCCGGAGATCAAAATGATTGACCAGAGGCAGCAGGAGGCATCGACCCCCCAGTGGCCCCACCCCAGATGTCTAATACCCTAATAATAATGATCACCAAAACTCCCTGTGCTTCCTCCCAACGTCATCTTCCGTGTAGAACTGCAACTGTTGTAGAAGTGTACAACAGACAGGAACGTTACATCCCACCTAGTCCCTCATAGTCAGACTAACTTATTCCACAATTTGATTTGATTCCGCATTTGAACATTGTGGGAGGCAACAGTCTGGCTGGAGAGACTACATCCCTCCCTATAGGCCGAGGGGTTGAACTCTCAGCATGTCGGCATGTGGGTGCCGACCAAAAGCATGGCAGGTTTCGGTCTCGCTTCCCAGATACCAAACCTCGTGTTCTCTCTGCGCCCGCTTATAGCAAACCACTGCTCTGATCAAAATGCTGTATGGGTCAAAACACGATTAATAGATCTGCTATGTTTGCTAAAGAAACTGACATGATGCCCAAAATAAGGACGCCAGTTTGAAAAGGGTTTAGGCCTGTCAGTAGGTTTTTAATCAATGAAAGGTATTGATAAAGAGCTTGTTACTAAATACAGGTACACACATTTCCTCTAAAGCAGGGGTCTTCAACAGGGGGTCCGGGACCCCTAGGCTAGGGGGTCCTCAGAGTTGCTACAGGGGGTCCGCCAAATCTCTGTGCGATAGGATCATTGTTTTTTACATTAACCACTTGAACCCTAGCATCCCTATTCTAAGGACAACTTTAGCCGAAAATAGCCGATCTACAAGCTCACAACGCCTCACAGCGCGAGGCGTTGTGAGCTTGTAGATCTGCTATTATCGGCAAAGAGGGGGAAAAAAGAGCAGACCAAGTACAGAGTGAAAGTTTACTAAGTATTGGCGGTTTAAGTGGTTAAATGTCTGAAAATACACATTAACATGAATCCAACATCTATGAAAAGCTTTAATCTGCAACAAAAATGTCATGTAATATATAGTGGGGGTCCCTGCTTCATCTCTCTCTCAGTCAGGGGGTCCTTGGCCTGAAAAGGTTGAAGACCCCTGCTCTAAAGCAACAGTTTTTTAACAAACAAGGTTTCCAACCAACAGCGACGATAAGGATGTACCACCAACCATCACAACACAAACACAGACGTACTGCACAAGTCTGTGTTCGCCCCGAGGCTGTGGGCTACACCTCCAGTATGTGTAACCTGCTTATGACTCCCCCAGCGGTGTGGTGGTGCTGGGGGTCGTATAAGTGGTGGAAAAAGTACTCAAATTCTTTACTTAAGTAAAAGTACCAATACTGCAATATAAAAATACTCTGTTACAAGTAAAAGTCCAGAATAAAAAAATTACTTTAGTAAAAGTACAAAAGTATTGGCATCAAAATGTACTTAAAGTACCAAAAGTAAAAGTACTAAATATTTGAAAATAGCCGATCTACAAGCTCACAACGCGTCGCGATGCGACGCGTTGTGAGCTTGTAGATCTGCTATTTTCAAATAGCCTAGGTATAAAATAGGTTTAAAGTGGTTAATGTATGTTTCATTATATCATAATTTATATCTGAAAAGTAACTAGTAACTAAAGTTTTCAAGTAAATGTAGTGGAGTAAAAGTACAATATTTGCCTCTGAGATGTAGTGGAGTAGAAGTAAAAGTATTGGAAATTGGAAATACTCAAGTAAAGTACAAATACCTCAGAATTGTACTTAAGTACAGTACTTAAGTAAATGTACTTAGTTACTTTCCACCACTGTACAGGTCATCATTCCTCCTAGCATAAAAAGCACACTGACGTGCAAGGTCATCGCCATGACGACGCTCCAGTCGAGCTGGTCATGTCTCGGAGGGAAGCTTCTCCGTCACTGTTACGCTGTCTCTCTCTCTCTCCTTCCGAAGGAACGTCAAGAAACGCCAGAACAGAGCCCCTGGGAGTGAAAAATAAGAGTAAGCAGCCTCGCTGAACCACGTGTTGGCCCCGTAGGCCAGGAGCCCTACCTCCTGTTTCTGTATAGCGTGAGGCAGCTCGATGTACACACGCCCCCCTGGACATGACGCTGCAGTATGTTCGCCGGGGCTTTGGTGTGACCCGGCAGGGGGTTAACCCCGACCTCCCCAATAGGCTCTATGCACAGCAGCCACATTGGAAAGAAACTGGGCCTCTTCCTTACTTCCTTGAGAAGGTTTTTACCAATGATACTAATGAAGGCTCTGTTCCATTTCATGTAGCACAGTGGTTATCAAACATTTTAATTTCAAGGACCCCCCATAACTCTGAGAGTGTACAAATGGAACCAAATGGACCCTTACGGGTCCATTTGGTTCCATTTGTACACTCTCAGAGTTACACACCTTTTTAACACATTGACCGCCAGAGGTTAATCTCATAATGTACTCACCAGTGCCAACGTTTTATTGTTGTTTTTTGTTTTTTTCACGTCGCCATAGACCTCGTTAAAATCCTTAAGATTGAGCTGTGCACTGTTTGTAAACATCGCGGAGATCTCCCTGCGTCTACCAGTGAAAATCACGTGTCAAACGGAGCCGCCATGTTGTAGTTAGAACGGTTTATGTTAAACAGTGATCAGCGAGGAGAAAAACTACAATCGAAGAAAATGGCGTTACAGTGTGCGCTTTAGAATGGAGGTCAACGGGATCGGCAAAACGTGATCCAGAATAATTCCGTTTCCGGTGGTGTTACGATGAAATGTGCCGTATAGAAAATTGAAAAAAGTTTTTTTTTTTTTCGAAAAAATGGAAAAAGCACCACAGCCCGTAGGCTACGGGATCGGCGCTTTACGGTTGGATTTATCGGCCCGCGTAGGCTACGGGCCTGGCGGTGAGAGTGTTAAGGGGCCATTTGGAACCCCCCTCAAGGAACCATGAGGGTCCTTGGGCCACACTTTGAGACCCACTGGTGTAGCAGAGTGTTTCCAGTGAGCCAACATGCAACAACATCAGCACCTTCACTCTGTTTGACCAAGAATGGAACAGAGCCTTCATTAGTATCATTGGTAACACCTGTAAAAAGGAAAAAGAGGCCCAATTTCTCTGCAAAATGGCTGCTGCTGTGCATAGAGCCTATCTCTGCGTGCACGTGTGCATGCGTACGTGTGTGTTGAGGAGGGGAGGGGGGTGCAGGCTCTCAGAAATAATGGCGGGAATCATTTTGCCACGCTTCTGTTGTCGAGTATCGCTCCATTCCTTGGCAGTTGAAAAGATTTTTTTATTTTTTTTATCATCCCATTGTCAGTACCGGTGTTGGTGCTGACGTGGCGGAGAGGGGTATTTCAGGGGGAGGGGGGTGGAGTTTAATAGGATCCCCGACTGTGGCAATTATCTGCGGGCGATTCGCTTTCTTCTTGCAAAGAGGTCCCATTAATTGCATTTACGGAGTCTGAAATGAAGTATGGTGAATGTTTTAAGTCCGCGACACACAAAACCAATTTGCATGGTAATGGATATATTTCTCTGGGAGTCAGACATGCTCCCGAGTATACGAGTCCATGTTGGAAGTGGGTCTGCCGGTTACTTGGAAATAGGGACTGGGAATTGGGACGCTTCTATTCAGAGCTATTGTCTGTCAGTTTGTCCATGGTTTTGAACCTGCCGGGATAGGCCTAAATCCTGAAAAACTGAAATCTAATGGAACAGCAGTGTTTATTCCTGTAGCATATTAACTGGTATTGTCTTCATGAATTAACGGCATAATGGCTGCACCTTTGACAATGTTTGAGAAATCCTTGTTTAGAATGAAACCCTTAACACATTCGGTGCCAGAATTTTATAATAACAGATTACGTTCGGTGCCAGAAATCTCACCGTTGAGCTGTGTGGCGCTGTTTGAGCTGTGGACTCCACGATGAGCATTCCATGTGAAACAAAGCATGCGTGCATTTTGCACGATGGTCCTGGCTAACGCCTGGAACGATAACATCTGCGGGGTCACAATGGCGGAGCGATCGATCGCACATACAAAATTAGTCGTTTTCCCCAACGTAAAAAGTTTCGGAGTTATAGGGGTTTTAGAGAAGGCCATGTTTTTGGCACGGTGATCTATAAGGCCCTTCCTTCTCAGAATGACCGTGGGTGATTCCAGAGCTGCTCCAGCCCCTCCCGTGTGAAAAAAAACTAAAAAAACAAAAAGAATGAAAACACGGTTCAGACCGTGTTCGGCACCAAAGCGCTACTCTGTGAAAACACGGTTCAGACCCTGTTTGGCGCCTGATGTGTAAAAAATGCCACTGATTTATGAAGATAATACCTTAACTCTGTGAACCGTGTCGCTAATTTCGGCATGCCAAAAATAGCCGATCTACAAGCTCACAATGCGCCACGTTGTGATGAATTGTGAGCTTGGATACCTGCTATTGCAATTTTTTGGGGCGAAAATAGCAATAGAGGGAAAACAGGTGGGGGCCAAGGATGGACACCTGGGGGATGCCGGTCAACAAAGTATAATGGTTTTAACTGACATCGTTTTGATGAATTAACGCCAATGCTGGCTGCACCTTGACACCCTTTGAGAAATCCTTGATATAAAATGAAACCGTTTAAAAAATGATGTTGATTCATGAAGAGATTAACCCATTAAGACCGGGAACGCATCTGTGGCGTTTTTGGATTTCTTTGGGCGGTTCAAAAATAGCAGATCTACAAGCTCATAGCGCGGCACTCGGTGCCGCGCTATGAGCTTGTAGTATATTGTAGTAGTAGTAAATAGCAGATCTACAAGCTCATAGCATATAATACATATACAAATTCATATAATTTTGGGGGTCCTTGACATGAAAAGGTTTGAGAACCACTTATTATAGCAACATACGTGTCAAAAAAATGAGGATTTAGAAGATGTTTGTAGAATCCTCCCAGAAGCAAAGATTTGAGTTACAAATGTTCACTTAAAAATATATATTATATATTCAAAGATTTGCACATATTTTCACGATTTTTCAAAAATAGCAGATCTACAAGCTCGAGTGCCGCACTATGAGCTTGTAGATCTGCTATTTTTGAATAGCCCAAATAAATCTAAGAACGACACACAGATGCGTTCCCGGTCTTAATGGGTTAAAGTCAAGACCTTGAAAAAAAAAAAGGATGGGATCAGCACCGCTATAACAACGCATTTGGAGCACGGAGGAAGTGCTCCCATTGTACTTGGCTTTCATGTCTTGTTCTTGTGCCATTTGGCAATCCGCGAGCCATCATATAATCATCTCTGTTCCATCAACAGCAGCCTCCCCGCGGTATATTAGATCAATCTCAGACAGCCAGGCAGCAGTCAAGGCCTTATCTCTCCTAAATGCCTCACCAGGAGTCCCTCAGCCTAGGCCAGGTGCATAGAGATCAGGGCCTCTTTGGTCTCATATAATTGCATTTTACAATTTTTAAGAATTTAGCCAATGTTCTCATCCAGAGGCAAGTTATAATGAGTTCACTCAAAGTTGACTTAAAGCGCCATGCAGCCCCACCAGCATTATGCATTATAGATGCTGCTATCATGTCCCTGGAATAAATGATTTGTTTTTTATATCCTCGCAGTATTTCCTTTATGACCTATTTGCTATCTCTAGTGTAAATGGCAAACAACCGGGATGACTTGAGGCTAAATGATACGTTTTTCGTGAGAGTAAAATGTAATTATATCTGTATCAAATACGTTTTTTTTTACCTTAACTGAACCCGCACGTGTAATGAGCAGAAAATACAGATTGGAGAACCCACCGCCTCCATTCCTGTGGAAGTTTATTTAGTGGGAATAAAACACTAATTAGGTCGTATTCATGTGATGTACGAGTATTACTTGAGGGCTGTTGTGCGTAAGAGGCCGTGATTATCGTTGACTTTATCCATTTTGTTCTCTACGAGGCTAGCGGGCGTGGCAGAGCATACGACGGGAGTTGAGAACTAACCGTCTTTCCCCAGTTCAAAGCAACGGAGAAGAAGAATGTAACATCTTTCTATGGCAAAGAAAGTCTCAAAGTTACAGCAAATGACATGTTGAAACTCAGTGGTTACCAGGGTTCCATTTTTAAAACTATATAAACAAACTAGACCATACCCGTGGGGGGATATGCGCACATGATTTGGCAACCCGGGAGCCAGTGAACACTAAAACGCTAATAAACAGCTGACATTTGGGGAAAGAGAAAAACGGGCTTCGCTGTTCCGTGCTAGACGTAATGGTCAATGGCTGTGTCTGTGCAAATGCAGATCAATTGCTCAACTATAAACAAAAACAGAGGGGCAGACATTTTCATCACATGACAGATGGCTGGCTAGCCGATCTACAAGCTCACAACGTGTCACATCGCAAAGCTTATAGATCGAATACATTTAAAAAAAAGGGGTGGGGTGGTGCACTTAACCCGCTAAAACCGGGAACGCATCTGTGTAACCACTTAAAGTTTAAGTGGTTACACTTTAAGTCTTAAACCATTATTTTATACTTTGGCTACTCAAAAATAGCAGATCTACAAGCTCGTAGCACGGCACCGAGTGCCGTGCTACGAGCTTGTAGATCTGCTATTTTTGAAAAATCTTTGAATATATATATTTCTAAAGCAAACATTTTCAACTCAAATCTTTGCCTCTTTACCTTTACTATGACACTATGGCAAAATAGTGAGTCCAACTAGTGGTGATTCTCAAATGTTTTATATGCAAGAACCCCCTTAACTCAAATGGAACCAAATGGACCCTCACGGGTCCATTTGGTTCCATTTACTACATACACTTTGTTGTATGACAATAGCGAAAACACAGTATAGCTCCCATTAATTTAAGCTATTAACATGTCACATCGCAGCGTGAGCTTGAACATCGGCTATTTTAGATTTCTTTTTTAAGAATTACCAATATTACCAATATTTGAAAATAAATAAATTTGTGTTGCGATGTGATGCATTGTGAGCTTAAAGATAGGGCTAATACACATTTTGAAAATGTTTGAAAGAAAGGTTGGAAATTATTTGGAAATTTTTGATTATAATTACATGTATTTGTATTATTATTATTATTATTTTAAAGAAATGAAAACATCTAGACATTTTAATGTGGTTATTTTAATTCAGATTGACCCTTGGCCATTTTCGACCGGGGCATGCAGCACATTTGAATGCAGCACCCGCAATACACCTAAAACAAATCCAGTCTGAAACACAGAAATTGCCCTTTTGCAACTATTACAATTTGAGCACTTTGGCATCTCTCTCTCTCTCTCTCTTTCCCTTTCTCTCTCTCTTGCGCGCACACACACGCACGCACGCACGCACGCACGCACGCACGCACGCACGCACGCACGCACACACACACACACACACACACACACACACACACACACACACACACACACACACACACACACACACACACACACACACACACACTAACATCAGCTCCTTTGATGGTGGAGCGAGGGTGAAACATGAAGGGAGAGAGGGCTAACAAATCAGTATTCTCAGATGAAAAAAAGAAACAAATTGACAGGCCGGTGGTCCTCGGGGTGGCTTTATGGATTGTTGGAGCTGCGTGGAAGTTGCAGGACCCGAGCAGCAGCCAGGCGAGACCGGCGACAGGAAGGCTAAATATAATATAAGCTCCCAGAAGAGGGATGCAGGGATGTGGAGAGACGGGTCGGAGCATCTCTGACGGCTGCACAAGCAATATACAGTAAACTCTGGAGATGGGGCGAGATGGGCGGGTTTATAAGTGAGGGTTGTGTGTGTGTGTGTGTGTGTGTGTGTGTGTGTGTGTGTGTGTGTGTGTGTGTGTGTGTATGTGTGTGTGTGTGTGTGTATGTGTATGTGTGTGTGTGTGTGTGTGCGCGCGCACACGTGCGTGTTTGACCTTGTATTACTATACTTATGAAGGCCAAATCTCTCCCACAAGTACTAGAATCAGGAGTACAAATAGAATTTGAGAAATAGATTGTGAGAATAATGTTCCTGGTCCTCACAAGACAAAAGGTTGTTTGTTGTCGGGGAGTTAGCCTTATGCAGTTAGCCTTATGCAGTTAGCCTTATGCAATTAGGAAAATATTCAGGTTGCGGTTGGAGTGAGGATTAGGTATTCAGGTGAGGTGTGGTGTTGTGTTAGGGTTAGACTTATTCTGATAATAAGCCTGTAAATCTGCATTGTTTTGGTGAACGACACAGGCTCACAAGCAAGTAAAACTGGTTAAGAATTACCAAAGAAATATAAAAATGGCATTTATAAAATTGCCCTCATAGGATTTTGATGTCCTCCCGCGCGTGTGTGTGTGGGGGGGTGTGTGTGCGTGCGTGCCCATGTGCGTGTACATTCTACTAAAAAAGCAACATGTTCTCGTGCCAAACACAACACCTCGCTTGTCTAAGCCAGAAATGTCAATATTTGACTCACAGCAAACTCGACCAAATTCAACATTTTCCATGAAAGCCAGAGTTACGTCAATATCTGACATTTGGTCCAGAAAGGTCCTGTGTGGACCATGTGGACTTTGTGTTTGACCTTTATTTATACAGGTGAGTCCCATTGAGATACAACATCTCTTTTACAAGGGAGCCCTGTTCAGGGTATAGCAGCAGTGTTGTGGCATGAGGCAAGAAAGTAATGGAAATGATACTTTAAACATTTTTCTACTGTGTTTGGTAAAGTACAGTACTTGAGTAAATGTACTTAGTTACTTTAGACCTCTGTGCCTACACTCCCACTCCCACACAATCCCACCAGGTAGCACTCATCACCCGTCACTCACACTCACACACACACCAATTTTAGACCCTCCAGAAAAATGCGATTATGCGATCGCATAATTTACCGCATAATCAGCAAAATGGCGGATAATTATGCAGGGGTAACGTTTTTTCAAAAAGGCTGCATCGCATCGCATAAAATGCACATCGCATCTTATGCGATGTGCATTTTCTGGGGGGTCTAACCAATGGTGGAGAAAGCACAGGTAAAGGCAAAAACATTTACTAAATACAATATTACTAAATGGAAACTAAATGGAACTGGGGAATATATACAAACACCCCATTCAATACCGTCAACAACGTGACAGTACAGTCACTTTCATCCACTTGTGGGATGAAACTAAATGCATTTTCCAATCCAATGACTTCAAAAAGCATAAACCCTCAGGTGATTATCTAAAAACAAAGACTCAAGTAGAGAGGAGCCAAAGTAAAGCTGCCGTCACAGATGAAAGGAACGCGTGTCAATGAATATCAAGTGAAGACGTTAGAGAACAAGCCTCCCTGCTGTCTCCCGCACGTCTGTGTTTTCCGTCGTCGTGTTCTTTAGACCCCGCTTTGCTGTGTCTGGAGAACAGGTGTCATTCACACCACGCAACGGTGTGCATAATGACTCCCCTCATAGGGTTTGAACCAATTGAGACCCGGGAACGCATCTGTGTTAAACCACTTTAAAACCATTATTTTACACTTTGGGTTATTCAAAAATACCAGATCTACAAGCTCAAATCTTGAAAATGTTTGCAAATATTTGAATATATGTTTTTTTGCTTTAAATAGCCGATCTACAAGCTCGTACATCTACAGCTTGTAGATCTGCTATTTTCAAAATATGTTTATACATTTGAAAACTTGAAATGGGGGACATTCTGCATAATGAGTACTTTTACTTTTGGTACTTTAAGTACATTTTGATGCCAATACTTTTGTACTTTTACTCAAGTACATTTTGAATTCCGGATCTGTACACTTTGAATGAAAAATCTTGAACATTTGCGCAAATATTTGAATATGGATATTTTTTTAAGCGAACATTTGCAACTCAAATCTTTGCTTCTAGGGGGGGTCCCTGGAACAACATATTCTGAGATGGGGGTCCGTGGCCAAATACATGTCATTTTGGGGGTCCTTGACATGAAAAAGGAACCACTGATATTATGGCGACATACGTTTTTTTTCAAAAAACTGTTAGGATTTAGAAGACATTTGTAGAATCCCCCCAGAAGCAAAGATTTGAGTTACAAATGCTGCTTTTAAAAATATATGTATATTGAAAGATTTGCAAAAATGTTCATGGCTATTCAAAAATAACAGATCTACAAGCTCATAGCGCGGCACTCGGTGCCGCGCTATGAGCTTGTAGATCTGCTATTTTTGAATAGCCACAGAAATCTTAAAACGACACGGATGTGTTCCCGCTCTTAATGGGTTAATATTAACTCATTGGCCGCCATTATCGCATTAATGCGATCTAATAAATAGCGCGCCTGGCCGCCAGGATCGCATTAATGCGATCTATGGTCTTTATTGATCTTTATGCTCTGATCACGCTATTCTGTTATGGATCAGGCTAAGTTTCAGGTTCCACTTACTTCAACCACCACTGCATCCGGTTTCATGACTTGGGTTCCGTTTCCGGTTTTACATTTCCCCCCCAGTCATTTTCGACCATAATAGGGAAACAAACGGTTTTTCACACGCTATGAAAAACGATCGGAGACCTCCCCTCCTATAATCTATGGTCTGGGTGACGAACAGTCATCCCCGTTGTGTATCACATCGTAATTTTCGCCGATCACAGAATCTGAGACATTTCACTTCCGGTTCATGTGTTTGACTGTGTGAGTGGGTGTGGGGGGGGCGAGTGTGATCGAGAGGCGATCAAGCTGGTATGTGCTGCTCTCTAGTGGTGGAACGATCAAAACGATTCAACTGTCCAGCTAGACTTTCTATATGTGAATTAAATAACAAAATAACGAAACAAAAAAACACGAAAATCGCTGGCAAGGGCTGCTATGAACGAGGTTTTAACTCTGGCAGTCAATGAGTTAAACAGCTCCCCGAAGTAACGGCTACGAATTCTGCTACTGTAGCACTTTGTCATGTGAGCCTCGCTCAGACGAAACGCATTGAATAGATGTAAGAATACTAGTCCAAGGTTGTTTGACTCGTCAATTACACTTGTAATGGAAATTTCAAAAGAAAGGGAGATTGCTGAGAAATGCAATTGTGCATGTAGACCCCCTTCCACACGCATGCACACACACGCGCACACACACACACACACACACACACACACACACACACACACACACACACACACACACACACACACACACACACACACACACACACACACACACACACACACTTGCCTCTTTCTTACGATATATTTGACAAATTGTCCAATTTGGTATTAAAAAGGTCTTAAAAAAGTCTTATACTGTATGTTGGTTTGTTTACTTTTGAGTGAGAAAACAACGTTGCATATTAAAGCTAATCATCTGGGGAACCCCCCCCCACCAGTTTGGGAACCACTTCACTAGAGTGAAGACATGATTTAACAGTGGGATACAGCCAACAAAGCAACCAAACAGACTGCATTTTCATCCCTAAGTGTACTGTATAACAACCAGAACCATAAATCCTACGTCTAGAGTTATATTAAACAAATAAAGGTCCTGTACTTGTCGGTAAATCTTTATACTATAATTAAACCTAGTATTGCAGACCAAAATGAAAACACAAAACTCTGCAATACGTTATACAACCCAAAATGTATCAAACGATAATCAATCAGTGCATTGACTTCCAATTAACTCATTGACTGCCAGAGTTAAAACCTCGTTCATAGCAGCCCTTGCCAGCGATTTTCGTGTTTTTTTGTTTCGTTATTTTGTTATTTAATTCACATATAGAAAGTCTAGCTGGACAGTTGAATCGTTTTGATCGTTCCACCACTAGAGAGCAGCACATACCAGCTTGATCGCCTCTCGATCACACTCGCCCCCTCCCACACCCACTCACACAGTCAAACACATGAACCGGAAGTGAAATGTCTCAGATTCTGTGATCGGCGAAAATTACGATGTTATACACAACGGGGATGACTGTTCGTCACCCAGACCATAGATTATAGGAGGGGAGGTCTCCGATCGCGTGTGAAAAACCGTTTGTTTCCCTATTATGGTCGAAAATGACTGGGGGGGAAAATGTAAAACCGGAAACGGAACCCAAGTTATGAAACCGGATGCAGTGGTGGTTGAAGTAAGTGGAACCTGAAACTTAGCCTGATTCATAACAGAATAGCGTGATCAGAGCATAAAGATCAATAAAGACCATAGATCGCATTAATGCGATCCTGGCGGCCAGGCGCGCTATTTATTAAATCGCATTAATGCGATAATGGCGGCCAATGAGTTAACAAATGAAAAGACAAATATTGAACCCTGATCTTTTGTCCCTTCTTCAGTTCATGAGAGTAATGTTACTTTAAAGTTCCTTGAATGATTCCAATACAACTATAATTCCAAGGTAATACAGTAATATCTAACAGAAACATTTCCTGTCTGTCAAAACATCTTGTAATCCTCAAAGTCCAAAAAGAAAATAGCAGGGCATTGCATTTTTAAAAAAAAACATATTCCTCTCACCCAAACTCTATGAAAACCCCCATGAAACACAACCTGACAACAGAGAACGAATGGATATCCTCATCGAAACAAAACAATAACGTTTCTCCCCGTACACAACGAGGTGTTAAAATATTCAACCATCTTTGTAACCAATATATTCCCCTTGTTATCACCAAGTAATGTTATGTTTATTTCACTACCCATACATGGACAGCTCTGTCAAACATTTAAGTTTGATGCTGCCTCAGTAATCACTCTCTGCATTTGATATAATATTCCTGGGATTGTGTTTGTGAGTTTGTGAGGGGCGTGGAGGGGATCCTGCATTGGCTGCGGTCAGTGTGTGTGTGTGTGTGTGTGTGTGTGTGTGTGTGTGTGTGTGTGTGTGTGTGTGTGTGTGTGTGTGTGTGTGTGTGTGTGTGTGTGTGTGTGTGTGTGTGTGTGTGTGTGCGCGTGTGCAGGCCTTGGCTCTGTTGTACAGTGTCTGAAACAGTGCCATGTGGTGGGCACCAGGCCAGCCTCTCTCCCTCACTGTGTCCGTGAGCCTGTATGGTTCAAAGCAGGCTGCATGGGGAGCCTTCATCCTCCCAGCCAGGCATGAGGAAGAGTAGTAGGAGGAGGGGAGGAGGCCCACAGGGCTCTATACTAGTATCTTTTCTATTTTCTGTTAGCTTTACAGCAAGAGTAGTGGTTTAAAACATACAGACAGTACAGGACAACAACAGACATGAAACACCATAGCATAAAACAGAAGTCTGGGCGCATCTAGTGCAAGAGATAAAAATAAAAGGCTACATTCAGAGAAAAGTGCTAGGATATAAAGTGCTTGTTTCAACATCGTCATCATCAACAACATATCCTTTACCTGATACTGGCAGCGTTGACTGCACGAATTGAGGCATGGACAAAGGAGTGCTTATATCTGTTTTTTTTCTTTGCTACTTTTCTGCGAGGCGCTTGTATGACAAAGCGTTATTTCGACATTCAAATTGCCGATCGAAGGTTTCTGCCTGACATACAGATGATGATGTAGCCGCAAGGTGGAGGTTCTGCCTTGGTCTATGCTGGAAGTGTACGTGTAAAGTTTCACGGCGGCCGGCCCAGCGGTGCTTGAGATTAGCTGCTCACAGACAGACAGACATAACGGACGGACAGGAGAGAAAACATATAGTCTCCGGCCTTCGGCCGCCCGTCCTGGTGGAGACGATAACAATGTTATTAATATGTTTACACCATTAAATACAATGATTGGCAAAGTACAACTAAAATATTAGCCTATAAAATGCCATAACTTTGTGTCAGGGTTGATCATGAAGAGGCTCAGAGAAAAGTACTCGGTAAGTATATTAACAGTATATTAACAGTATATTAACAGTATATTAACAGTATATTAACAGTATATTAACAGTATATTAACAGTACATAAAAGGGCTTTCCTAGATTTGTGCTCAAGTGCTCTTAACCCATTTAGACCAGGATGTTTGGGAACGGGATCTGTGTCATTTTTAAGATGTCTTTGGCTATTCAAAAATAGCAGATCTACAAGCTCATAGCGCGGCACCGAGTGCCGCGCTATGAGCTTGTAGATCTGCTATTTATTTATTTTGAAATAGTGAAAATGTGTGCAAATGTATTTGTAGACATTTGTAGAATCCCCAGAAGCAAAGTTTTGAGTTAAAAATGTTCGCTTTAAAAAGGTACATATATATTCAAACTAAAGATTTGCACACAATTTCACGATTTTTCCCCAAAAGAATTGCAGATCTACAAGCTCGTAGCACGGCACTCGGTGCCGCGCTACGAGCTTGTATATCTGCTATTTTTTCAATAGCCCAAAGAAATCTTAACAACGACACCGATGCGTTCCTGGTCTTAAAGGGTTAAAAGATGGTAATGATTTCTGGCTCTAGCTTTGAGCAGGGGGTTAATAACCTCAGGGAGCCTTGACTCACCTTTGTAATGAGCTTGAACCCGTGGGACAGATCAAATGAACACATAAACGTGGACACATTACACAGACACTTGTGTCTGGTAAGGACCAGAGGAGTCCAGGGTGCGTTGCAGGGCACAGGTGGGTTAATAGATCTGATAACTCGGGGCTATAGACCCAGTGGTGGAAGAAGCACTGGCTTATTCACTTACGTAAAAGAATAACACAATATAGAAATACTATGCCCTGTAGTCAAAATTGTACTTGAGTAAAAGCACAAAAGTATTACCACAGTTAAAAGTGATTTTCAATGTATTTTCAAAATAGCAAATTTACAAGCTCACCACGCTTCACAATGCCACACGTTGGAACTTGTAGATCGGCTATTTTCAAATAGCCATAGTATAAGATGGAGCTTAAGTGATAAGTAATAACTAAAGCTGTCAAATACATGTAGTGGAGTAAAAAAAATTGTTTTCTCTGAGATGTAGTGGAGGAGAAGTATAAAGTAACAAATAATGGAAATACTCGAGTAAATTAAAATGCTGGACAGCGCCAAGAAGGTTACAACAGAGTGGCTCTGTCCATGGTGCTGAAATATGTTTTACCACTTAAACCAGGGGTCTTCAACGTTTTTCAGGCCAAGGACCCCTTAGCTCAGTGCTACTCAACCCGCGGCCCCAATGCAGCGTTTCAGCGGACCGTCATGGTCATACCAAAACAAAACAAAAAAGCACAGGATTGTGAAGCACAGGATAAAGATATATATTTCCGTTCAAATATGGGTTGCTTCCTTTTTTTCCAAAAACAAACAGACACATTATACACAAAAAAATAAACGGGTACAGTGAAAATATGATGTCAAAATGTACATTTTCTTATAACAATAACAATGTGTAGTGTGTTTCAAAATTGAAAAATCCAAAATAGGACGGACATTTTTAGCTTGCGGCCCTTGAACTTTTGGTATTTTGCTGAGTGACCCCAGAGCCATTTTAAGTTGAGTAGCCCTTAGCTGAGAGAGAGATGAAGCAGGGACCCCTTAGCTGAGAGAGAGATGAAGCAGGGACCCCTTAGCTGAGAGAGAGATGAAGCAGGGACCCCTTAGCTGAGAGAGAGATGAAGCAGGGACCCCTTAGCTGAGAGAGAGATGAAGCAGGGACCCCTTAGCTGAGAGAGAGATGAAGCAGGGACCCCTTAGCTGAGAGAGAGATGAAGCAGGGACCCCTTAGCTGAGAGAGAGATGAAGCAGGGACCCCTTAGCTGAGAGAGAGAGGTGAAGCAGGGACCCCTTAGCTGAGAGAGAGATGAAGCAGGGACCCCTTAGCTGAGAGAGAGAGATGAAGCAGGGACCCCTTAGCTGAGAGAGAGATGAAGCAGGGACCCCTTAGCTGAGAGAGAGAGGTGAAGCAGGGACCCCTTAGCTGAGAGAGAGATGAAGCAGGGACCCCTTAGCTGAGAGAGAGATGAAGCAGGGACCCATTAGCTGAGAGAGAGATGAAGCAGGGACCCCTTAGCTGAGAGAGAGATGAAGCAGGGACCCCTTAGCTGAGAGAGAGAGATATGAAGCAGGGACCCCTTAGCTGAGAGAGAGATGAAGCAGGGACCCCTTAGCTGAGAGAGAGATGAAGCAGGGACCCCTTAGCTGAGAGAGAGATGAAGCAGGGACCCCTTAGCTGAGAGAGAGATGAAGCAGGGACCCCTTAGCTGAGAGAGAGAGATGAAGCAGGGACCCCTTAGCTGAGAGAGAGATGAAGCAGGGACCCCTTAGCTGAGAGAGAGAGATGAAGCAGGGACCCCTTAGCTGAGAGAGAGATGAAGCAGGGACCCATTAGCTGAGAGAGAGATGAAGCAGGGACCCCTTAGCTGAGAGAGAGATGAAGCAGGGACCCCTTAGCTGAGAGAGAGAGATATGAAGCAGGGACCCCTTAGCTGAGAGAGAGATGAAGCAGGGACCCCTTAGCTGAGAGAGAAATGAAGCAGGGACCCCTTAGCTGAGAGAGAAATGAAGCAGGGACCCCTTAGCTGAGAGAGAGATGAAGCAGGGACCCCTTAGCTGAGAGAGAGAGAGAGAGGAAGCAGGGACCCCTTAGCTGAGAGAGATGAAGCAGGGACCCTTAGCTGAGAGAGAGCGATGAAGCAGAGAGAGAGAGAGAGAGAGAGAGAGAGAGAGAGAGAGAGAGAGAGAGAGAGAGAGAGAGAGAGAGAGAGAGAGAGAGAGAGAGAGAGAGAGAGAGAGAGAGAGAGAGAGAGAGAGAGAGAGAGAGAGAGAGAGAGAGAGAGAGAGAGAGAGAGAGAGAGAGATAGAGATGAAGCAGGGACCACCACTACATATTGTAGAAACTTGTGTTGCAGATTAAACTTTTTCATAGATAGTTTTGTTGACTATCATCAGTGAGTAAATCAATGTTATTTTTGTTTATTTCATACATTTAACCACTTAAACCCTCAATACTAAGTAAACTTGACCTTTGGCTCTGTACTTGGTTTGTTCCTTTTTCCTTCTACACTAAACTCCTTTGCTGAAAATAGCCGATCTACAAGCTTGTAGATCTACTGCTTGTAGATCTGCTATTTTCAAATTATTTGTATACATTTGAAAACTTGAAAGGGGGGACATTCTGCATAATGAGTACTTTTACTTTTGGTAGGCTACTTTAAGTCCATTTTGATGCCAATACTTTTGTACTTTTACTCAAGCACATGTTGAATTCCAGACTTTTTCTTCTAACACAATATTTCTATATTGCAGTATTGATACTTTTACAAAGTAAAACATGTGAGTACTTTTTCCACCACTGCACAGACAGGGAATAGGGGTGGGGAACAGGTAATTAATTATGCATAACTACAGAGTCAATTAAAGTTGTCTGTTATTGTAGTATAAAAACTGTTTATAAAAAATATATATATTTTATTTAAAAATAAAATACTACATATAATATATAGTTGCCGTATTGATACTTTACGTAAAGTAAAACATGAGTAGCTTCTTCCACCACTGGTTACCAATGCGATTAGTACAGGACAATCATTTAATATAAATGCAACCTATACTTGAATCAAGTTAATTTGATGCTTATTTGTGATTTTAAATTAATGTGTTTTCAAATTCTGCTCCAACCAGCATCTTTTCATGAGTTGAGAATAAATTTGAAAGGATTTTAAACGCTCTGATATTGTAAAATGTTTAACTTGAATGAATTTACCTAAAAATGTAAGGCAAAAATCCAATTGTAAAAAAGAAGAAATGCACGTCACACATGCACGCGAGCATCACTCACACACGCACGCATGCACACACACACACACACACACACACACACACACACACACACACACACACACACACACCACACACACACACACACACACACACACACTTGGAGAGCACTTGAGACGCGCGGTGCGTTTCTCTTCTCCTGTAGCCTACACTTTGATCTCTCACACTTCTCTCTCTCCTTCGTTTCTGTCTGTCTGACGCGTTGATTCTTCACCTACTTTTCACACCAAGAGCTCAGTTGATTATCATTTAAACCACCAACCAACGGATTTACATATTAATCGGACCTGTTCGTGGCTTTCAGCCCAATCTCTACTGTATAAACTATAGGTTGGCATCGATGGAGATATCAGTACAGTATAGGCTATATGTAGGTGATGATCAGTGCAGTAGATATCAGTATACAGTAGCAGGCTGTAGTATATACCACAGGTGGACATTCAGCACCACAGAGACGCTGGACAGCGCCACGCAGGTTTAAGACAGAGTGTCTCTGTCCGTGGTGCTGAAACATGGGGCTTTACGGCGCTGCGGTATAAATGATTGAACACTTTTTTTGGGGCATCAACTCATGCGCAAATCTTCGGGCACCGACCGTTCCGTTAGTTACGACCCAACCAACATCGATACAGGGATCTGAGAGAGCAGCAACACTCCCTTTTGGAATAACCGAAGACGGACATTTAATTTAACAACTTCACATTTGAGATTATTTTCTTTTTTTTCCTCGTTTTTTTTTTTTTCTTCCATCCATCGTGGGACTTTGATCCCCGCGGGAAATGTTACCGTTTTTACGCGCCGGCGGCAATCCAGCGACCACCTGAACGGGGGAAGAAACATCATGTTTTTCGCATCAGTTGCAGGGGGTGTCGGTTCTTCTCACGTGTGTTTTTTGGGGATTAATAAAGACGGATCGTGAGCGATTTGGATCGTGAGGTTTATTTGGTTCTTCTTTTCTCTACAAAGAGGGTTAATTATTGCGTTCAATGGCTTCGGGTTCAAAGCGAAAGGATGCCCATCATCATCATCATCATCGCTGGCCGAGGATGTCGTCAACTTTGTGGGCAGTGATCCTCCTGACCGCCCCTGCTGGTCATCTACTGCGGTAAGTGTCTGCTGGACACGGCTGTGTGTGTGTGTGTGTGTGTGTGTGTGTGTGTGTGTGTGTGTGTGTGTGTGTGTGTGTGTGTGTGTGTGTGTGCGTGTGCGTGCGCGGTGTCGGTCGTGTCACCGGGCCGCCTGGACAGATGAATTATGCGACACTGACTGTATTGATTGTAAATCGCTTGTCTGTGCATCGATCCCACTGCTGGTGGATGTCGACGTGTCATATTTTTCCAGAGTTATTGGAAGGTGCTACTTGTGTTTGTGTCACGACCGCAATGGAACACGAACACACACACACACACACACACACACACACACACACACACACACACACACACACACACACACACACACACACACACACACAGGCAAGGCAACTTTATGTATGCAGCTTTCGGATACAATTAAAATAAGATAAAAGAGCACCTGTGATACAATAAATAATCAAAGTGACAGCACAGCTCATTTAAAGCCCAGGCAAGACCTAACTGTTATAGCCATCAATATGGTTGTTTTATAACGTGGACTTAAACACGGCTCTAGGGTTGGGGCTTGTCTAACGTACCTGGAATATTATTCCAGGTTTGTGGCGCATAGGCTACACACACACACACACACACACACACACACACACACACACACACACACACACACACACACACACACACACGAGAAGAAGGCAGATCATTAAAGTGTAGTTTCATTGCGTTTGATTGTATAATGGACACATTCGTGGGAGAGACATGGAGAATGAATCTCAGCAGGGTACAATATGCAAGAGTATAGTAACAACAACTCTCTCTCTCTCTCTCTCTCTCTCTCTCTCTCTCTCTCTCTCTCTCTCTCTCTCTCTCTCTCTCTCTCCCCCGTGACGTATTGTGAGCTTGCAGATTGGCTATTTTCAATTTGGCTGAAATGTATATAGGGGCTGGAAGAGGTAAATGTATGTTTTGTAGTAATAATCAAAATCTACAAAGTAACTGGTAACTCAAGTTTTCAAATAATTGTAGTGGAGTAAAAGTATAACATTTGTCTCTGAGATGTAGTGAGTAGAAGTAAAAGTACTGAAAATTGGAAACTCAAGTAAAGTAAAACATACCTCAAAATTGTACTTAGTAAATGTACTTAGTTACTTTCCACTGTAGTATTATTGTAACTCTCTCACTCTCTCTCTCTCTCACTCTCTCTCTCTCTCATCTCTCTCTCTCTCTCTCCTCTCTCTCTCTCTCTCTCTCTCTCTCTCTCTCTCTTCACCACTTACCCCATGTTTGAGGGCTGGATTAGCCCTCAGGGCTCAATAGTAGTGTCTTTTCTGTTTTGTGTTTTTATTTATTTATTCATTTATGTATTTATGAATATTCTGTGCAGTGGGTGACCAAATCATATGCAACACTTTTATTATGGTTTATTTAGAAGTAGCCAATTATATATTTTTTACCATGTTTTCTTCCAATTCACACATGTCAATTAATTTAGCGCACACACACACACACACGCACACGCACACACACACTTATCTTGCTTATCTTGGCCTTTCTCTCCGATCTCTTCATTCCCTTCCACTCACTCTCCTAGCTAGCTGTACATCTATAAGTCTGTATGTCTATCAGTGGTGGGAAAAGTACTCAAATGTTTTACTTAAGTGAAAGTATCAATACTGCAATGTAGAAGTACTCTGTTACAAGTAAAAGTCTGGTGTTCAAAATTTACTTTAGTAAAAGTACAAAAGTATTGATATCAAAATGTACTTAAAGTACCAAAAGTAAAAGTACTGAAATGTTTGAAAATATTTTCAAACAGCCAGGTATAAGACTAACGTGGTTAAAGTATGTTTTATAATGTAATCATTTATATCTGCAAAGCAATTGGTAACTAAAGTTTTCAAATACTTGTAGTGGAGTAAAAGTACAATATTTGCCTCTGAGATGTAGTGGAGTAGAAGTAAAAAATATTGGAAATTGGAAATACTCAAGTAAAGCACAAATACCTCAAAATTGTACTTAAGTACAGTACTTGAGTACATGTACTTAGTTACTTTCCACCACTGATGTCTATACAGTTGACTCAGGCGAAGCTGGCACCGTGCTTTACTGTACAAACGTGTGGAAATGGACGCCGCACAATTAGCTGCCATATAAGCCCATTAAAGGCCGGGCTATTCCATTAGCCGCCGAGCTAATGACTAATACAACCCTCTCCATTGTCCTGGGACACGTTAGCTATGCTGATGCTGTAGAGAAATTAACGGAACATTATACACAATCTCTGTTTATTTTGATCCCTTAAACAGACATTATGCCCCCATATACAGTGGTGTAAAGTAACTGAGTACATTTACTCAAGTACTGCACTTAAGTAACATTTTGAGGTACTTTTACTTTACTGGAGTATTTCGAATTGTCTTACTTACTTCTACTCCACTACATCTCAGAGGCAAATATTGCACTTTTACTCCACTATAATCATTTGAAAACTTTGGTTACTAGTTACTTTGTAGATATAAATTATTACATTATAAAACATACATTAACCACTTTAGCCCTGTTTCATACCTAGGCCGTTTGAAAATAGCAGATCGTTGTGAGCTTGTAGATCTGCTATTTTCAAACATTTTAGTACTTTTACTTTTGGTACTTTAAGTACATTGTGATACCAATACTTTTGTACTTTTACTCAAGTAAAATTTTTATTCCAGACTTTTACTTGTATCAGAGTACTTCTACATTGCAGTATTGATACTTGTACTTAAGTAAAACATTTGAGGACTTTTTTCCACCTCTGCCCATATACAGTAGCTGCCAACCATCCAAACCTCACTGGATATTAGCCTTGCTTTTTTCTTGGATGTTCTGAATTCTGACCCTTTTGCTTTAACCACATGAGTGTGCTGGGTTAAGCGGGGAGTTCCTCACGGCTCTACACTGGTAACGTTTCCGTTTTCTGTAATTGTGGGGAAAGCTTTAGCTGAAAATAGCCAGTAAAATCGACAAGTTTGTTGAGCTTGTCGATCTGCTATTTTCAGCGAAAGCCTTAATTCCCCACAATGCTAGGGTTTAAGTGGTTAATGTATTGTCTGTCGTATACGACGGTGTCGTGCCAGCTTTTGAATCCCTCCTACTGTCCTGTTTGAAGATGGATTGAGGATATGGATTATGGAGAGAAGAGCGTGGCGTGTTTGGAATTGTGCATTGTGTCACATTGATCTATAATGCAGGTTTACTTCAGGAGGTTGTGGAGAAAGGCGGTGGGTTCATCTTCCTTGATGGTGTACCTGCAGCCAGCAAAGCAAACCTGCCCCCTCAACACACACGCACGCACACACACACACACACGCATGTGCATGCACGCACGCACACGCACACGCACACGCACACACACGCACACACACACACACGCACAGAATGGTTTAGAACCAAACCACCAAACCCAGTGTATTTGTTGTGAACAAGCTGTGTGTTGGATGGAACCAGAGCCTGGTTCTTTATCAGCAAAATGTTTTTCCTCTAATACTGTCGGTCATGTACTTCTCTCGCAGGTTGATCATTGTGGCCTCTTGCATGGCTTCTACTATAACGGAAATATCTGGGTTCTTTTGTACTTTTACTTTTGCTCGCAGCGCAGCATGAAGTGACTCTTACATCTGCTATTTTTGAAAAAAAAAATTAAATCTTGAAAGTGTTTGAAAAATGTATATTTGACTTTTTTTTAACACGATTTTTTTCTTCTGGGGGTTCCTGTTAAAACACATTTTCAGATGGGGGGTCCACGGCCAAATACATATAATTTTGAAGGTCTTTGACTTGAAAAGGTTGAGATGTTGAGATACTGATTAGGCAGTTGTAGAATTGACCTCAGGTTAAGTTGCTCCGCAGAGCTATATTGCAATGATGTCGTGTGGTGTGGGTGCTGTATGCATGTTACCCAAGTGTGTCTAAGGGAGGGATGATGCAAACATACAGTGTTGTTCACCCACACACAACATGGTGGTTCTTCAGCGGTTCTTTGAGGCAGTATTTGCGGTTCTCAAACATTTTCATGTCATGGACCCCCACATGTATTTGGCAGCGGACCCCCCATCAGCAAATATGTTGTGTCAGTGATCCCCTAATCTCTCAAGAACAGATTCTGCTCTGCGTTTGAATCTGTCGGGGGGGGTTCGTCATATCGCGTACGCACTGGCCTACAAGTGGGCGTGCCTTCAGATCAGGAAGCAGGCCGCGCTTTACCCAATCAAATGTAGTGGGCGGGATTTACGTGTCCGCCGATCCTTCCCCACTAGAAACAAACCAAAACTAATTTAACAATAGCGTCCTCGAAGCCACGGAAAGATATTCACATTTTAACTTGCTCTTTCATCATAGAAACAAGTGGGCTTATAACCAAAACGATCCATGTTCTTTGGGAGAAGTGGTGTTAGTGTTCCGTGGAGAAATATTGTTAGTGGGAATGAAAACATAGTCGCACCACCGGAAGTGAAAGGCTGAAGGCAGACCAAAACCCCGGTTTCCTTGCGCACGGGTGCGCGATTTCCTCCCAGAGCCAAGTGAGATAGTCAAAAACAGCAGAGGGCGCTGTTTTTCCTTTTCATTTGGCGATGGGTTCCCAGATTGGTGATCCCCATACAATATTGGTGTTGTTAAAGTTGCACTATGTGACATTCCTCTACTGCCCTGGATTTTAACCCAGTTTCCTGCACGAGTGCTGACATTTTTAACATTGAGCTAATAGAGCCTGCCTGCTTGCTCAGGGGATAAATTGAATCTTGACCATCAGGTCATAATACGTGTCAGATCCTGTGTCTATGGTGAGACATGACCTTTGACACCATCTAAATGTCTCAATAGAAGAGCAGGGAGACTAAATACAACCACCCCCATTGTATAACGTTATATTGTATTAACATACTCTACCGTATATATTGGACTAAATTACATTTTATTCATAAAAAGTTACATTGTGCCACTTTAAAATGTTTCACAAATATTCCAAAATCTTCATTTATTTTTCGAGATGTAAAAGAACAAAAGAACACTACAAGCTTAAAAAGTTGAGAGTTTGTAGATCAGCTATTTTCAAACATTTCTTTTTTTATTTATTTTTTATTTTGATGCTACAGTATATTAAGTCATTTTTGCTGGGGACTCCCTGGAACCCAGTCCAGGACCCCTGCCGGCCCCCGGAGAACCAGTGCTATATATAGAACTGCTACCGCTTAAAGAATCCTGTCAACCACTTAAGCCTGTCAGTGATGGACAGTAACAAAGTGCATGAGTAGTATTGTACTTAAGTACAATTGTTTGAGTATTTGTATTTGTATTTGTGGTTGCTTTTGACTTTCACTCCACTATACAGGTACATTTCTAATACAAATATCGTACTTTTTAATCCACACTGGAAAATCATTGATAATAAAAAAAGATTAAATGTATTTTGTAATTTCAAAGCAAGTACATCAGTACTTTAACTCAAGTACAAATTTGACAGAGCAACTTTCACTTGTAGTTATTAGTAGTATTTGCCTCAAGTATCGCGGTTTAGTACAAGTTCTTCCCCCACTGGACACCGTCATTATGTGAGAAAAATTGCAGATGTTCAAAGTTGACACAACGTGTGTTGTGAGCAGTGTTGGTTTTGACAGCAAATTTTGATTCAGTTTTAGTCATAGTCTTTTGAAATAAAATTCCATTTAGTTTTAGTCATATTTTAGTCTGTTTTAGTTTTTGTCTAATGTTTTAGTTTTTGTCTAGTTTAAGATGACTAAACATCATAAGATTTTAGTGGACTAAATCTACAGTTGATTTAGTCGACTAAAATGTATGTTGGCGGTGCCTTGATGGCGTCGTAATGGATGATTTTACACATGGTTGCACGCTGAAAATAGCAGATCTACAAGCTCACGACGCGTCGCGGTGCGGTGCGTTGTGAGCTTGTAGATCGGCTATGTTCAGAGCGCAACACCAGAGCGCAACCAAACATAAAATGACTTGTCTTTTAGTTCTACTGGATCTCTTCTCCACTAGATCCCTCACTAACATTTTAGTCTAGTTTTTATTTGTATTTTTTTTATTTGTTGACGAAATTGTCAATATATTTAGTCTTAGTTTTAGTCATCATAGCTTGGTTTTTGTTTATTTTTTATTTATTTTTGTTTAGTTTTCCTCAGTGAATAAAGGTAGTCGACGACCATTTTTCGTCATAGTTTTAGTCGACGAAATCAACGCTGGTTGTGAGCTTGCAACACCTACTATTTTAACTGCCTAACACTTACGTACAATATCTTTGTTGCATGAATGTATAATACATCTTATTTGTCTATTAGTACTCCATCATTGTCTCTCTCAGTTGCTTTTTCTCCGGCAAATGGATGTAATGTTCTTTCAACGGCCCGGAAAGAGCTTGGCCGCTCAGGTTATTGATTAACTTGTCTGTTTGGTTATTCAGAGTCCCTTGTAAGACTGCCGTCCTTGTCGTCCATTTTGTCACTGTTTGTCCCCAAAACCAGGCCCCCGGGAGCAGAGACTCCTTATCTGTACCGCCGGGGGTTCTTTCTTTCATTCTCTCCCATTCTTATGTGTCCTCTGTCCGCCCTCCACACATTCTTCTTCCCTTTTGTCTCGGCTCTCGCGGACGTCGTTTTAAGGCGGAGGATATCTCTGGAGTCATCTGCACCTGCCGCTCGATACGTCTCACCTCCCACCGTTGCCAGCTTTTGCGAGAGAGATAAGCGACCCCAAAATAAAAGCGACTGTAGGCCACATGAGCACTCTAAACCTATACTAAACCCACTCTAAACCTATACTAAACCCACTCTAAACCTATACTAGAGTGTTGATTTTGACAGCAAATTTTGATTCAGTTTTAGTCCATAGTCTGTTGAATCAAATTCCATTTAGTTTTAGTCATCTGAAATGTTTTTGTCTAGTTTTAGTCGACTAAATCTACAGTTAATTTGGTCGACTAAAATGTATGTTGGCGGTGCCTTGATGGCGTCGTAATGGCTGATTTTACACTTGGTTGCATGCTGAAAATAGCAGATCTACAAGCTCACAACACGTCGCGCTGCGACACGTTGTGAGCTTGTAGATCTGCTATTTTGAGCTTGTAGATCGGCTATTTTCAGAGCGCAACACCCGAGCGCAACCAAACATAAAATGACTTGTCTTTTAGTTCTACTGGATCTCTTCTCCACTAGATCCCTCACTAACATTTTAGTCTAGTTTTTATTTGTTGAATAATTGTCAATACATTTAGTCTTATAGTTTTAGTCATCATATATATATATCCCCACGTGAAAAAAGTTCATAAACAATCACTTGGTAATTAAAATGACGTACAGTTGATTCAAATGAAATGCACATCTATACAGTATAGTGAAAGATGTGCACAC
>NC_137625.1:2757208-2772271 GCF_963280865.1 Gymnoscopelus braueri | reverse complement strand
AAGTGTTTTACTTATTTGCGTATTGGTATAAAAATGTACTTAAAACACCCAAAGTAAAAGTACTTAAAATGTCTGAAAATAGCAGATCTACAAGCTCACAACGCATCGCATCGAGACGCGCCGTGAGCTTGTCGATCTGCTATTTTTCAAATAGAGAACATTTAATAGCACTAAAGCGCTTAATTAATGTATGATCTAATAATGATCTAAATCTACAAAATAACTAGTAACTAAAGTTTTCCAAAATGATCTAATAGAGTAAAAAGCACATTACAGTATTTGCCTCTGAGCTGTTAGTGGAGCGGAAGTATAAAGTATTGAAAATACAGTACTTGAGTACATGTACTTAGTTAGTACCACCACTGTATAGGCCGGGCGTTATACCTTCCATACCACAGTGACCCAATGGCATATCAGCAGTTTTACAGGCTTATTGTAAAAGGTCTTTTGGGGCTGAATCTGTCGGGTATACGGTGCTGCGTGCGCGCTGGACAGAGGAGCCATGCTACCTCACAGAATATGTTTGGTTCAAACCTTGCTTATTTCTCTGTGATATGGAACATATAGGGCTGAGAGAACATAGGCATGACCCCCCCCCCGATCCCAGAGGTATAGGCCTGCTGCTGAAATATTCTTCAAACCCTTCAAACCCTGTCATGCACTGTCAATCCATCTCTCTCTCTCTCCCTCTCCCTCTCCCTCTCCCTCTACCTCTCTCTCTCTCTCTCTCTCTCTCTCTCTCTCTCGCACGCACGCACACACAAATACTGTATGTTGGCAGTGGTGGAAAGTAACTAAGTACATTTACTTAAGTACTGTACTTAAGTACAATTTGAGGTATTTGTACGTTACTCGGGTATTTCCAATTTCAATACTTTTACTTCTACTCCACTACATCTCAGAGGAAAATATTGTACTTTTACTCCACTACAATGATTTGAAAACTTTAGTTACTAGTTACTTTTCAGATATAAACTATGATATTATGAAACATACATGAACCACTTTAGCCTATTTTATACATAGGCTATTTGAAAATAGCCGATCTACAAGCTCATAACGCGTCGCATCGCGATGCGTTGTGAGCTTGTAGATGGGCTATTTTCAAATATTTAGTTTTTTTGATACTTTAAGTACATTTTGATGCCAATACTTTTGTACTTTTACTCAAGTATTTTTTTTATTCTGGACTTTTACTTGAATTTACGTATTTTTATATTATACAGTATTATACAGTATTGGTACTTTTACTTAAGTAAAGAATTTGAGTACTTTATCCACCACTGTATGTTGGTACTGAATCCATATCATACGGATTCCACTCTTGGCTCATAACGGCAGCACTTTGCGGCTCAGTTGATCATTGCTGCACCTGTACCCAAACGCTTTGCTGGAGCAGCGACAAGTAAAGTAACAGTGAAAGATAAATGGTCGACTAACACACTATAATCAGAACAAATGAGAACAAGAGACAGCGGAGAGGGAGGGCAGAGAGGGGGTGATAGAGAAAGAGAAAGCCATGAAGAGAGGGAAAGGGAAAACAGAGATGGAAAAAAGAGAGACTGGAAGACTTACATAGCCTGTCGTTCTTCATCGTACGATGACCTAGAAGCTCACAAAGCGTCGCAATCTGACGTGTTGTGAGCTTGTAGATCAGCTATTTTCGGTGATTGACAACCGGCGAGCAACACCGGCATACAACTCTTCTACTAGGAGCTCTCCACCTTGGCCATCATAACATTAAGTCCTTGTCCAATCTAAATGGCAGGCTGCCAAGAACCCCCCGACTGACTGACTTGCCGGCTGACCAGAGATGATTCCTGGGGAAATGATCTCTCAACTCCCCCCCCCCCCCCCCGCGGAGCGCAGCTGTCATTGAGGCCGTAAACCACCCACAGATTTATTGCGCCGAGACATTATCATGGAAAGGTGTCTCCCCCGCCAACCGCATTTGTCACCGTCCTTGACGTGGAGGCAGCGGGTTGACGTGGAGGCACCCGGGCGACGTGGAGGCACCCGGGCGACGTGGAGGCACCCGGGCGACGTGGAGGCAGCGGGGCCCGCGGCCGGCCGGGACGGGAAGGGAGGGCGAGACGAAAGATTAGAGAGAGGGAGAAAGAAAAGAGGGAGTGACACATGAATGAAAGAGAGAGAGAGAGAGAGAGAGAGAGAGAGGGGGACATAATGTTAGACGGACAGAGGGAAGAAGGGCCTGAAAGCCCACTTGACGAGCTGTGGGTGAGTGGCGGTGCCGGTTTGGAGCCTGGAGCCCCGGCCTTATCTCTTTAACCCATTGAGGCCTGAGGCTCCGATTCTGCAAAATGTACTTCTAAATCCTAAACGGGTTTTCTGAAAAAACGTCAAAACGTTATCGGTAGTTTTTCAAACTTTTTCATGTCAAGGACCACCCAAAATGATATGTATTTGGCCGCGGACCCCCATCTCAAAATATTTTGTTCCAGGGACCCCCAGCAGAAGCAAAGATTTGAGTTAATGTTTGCTTTAAAAGAATATATATATTCAAAGATATGCACACATTTTCACGATTTTTCTAAAAAATAGCAGATCTACAAGCTCGTAGCGCGGCACTCGGTGCCGCGCTACGAGCTTGTAGATCTGCTATTTTTTTTAATAGCCAAAGTGTAAAATAATGCTTTTTTAGCTCAAATGAAAAAGTGACACGCCACGTTCCAGGTCTTAACGGATTAAGCGCAGGGAGTCATGGGAGGACACCAGACCAATTGATTGAATGGACTTGACGTTGGCACAATTTCCGCCTCGGTTTCCCCCCCCCGCGCTCCCTATACATTCCACTGGCTTAACTACCTCTCAGGCCCTCCCGTGGTGACAAATGGCTTCTGTCTTTTCTAATGTAATATTTGTTTTCCACTCCTGAGAGGCTCTGGGCTATATTCTGCCTCGGCGGTAGTGTGTCTGCGGCGGGCCGACTCTCACCGCATTAACTGATTGTCTGATTGTGGAGGTTTGGCCGGCTGTCTAAAGTGTCGTCGCCTGTTATGTCACTTGTACTCAATTATTTCCCCGTAAAGGGATTCTAGGCAACTTCAGAGATCAAAAAAAGAAAAAAACTGTTGTCAAACGCCCTTGAGAGCGTTTTAAAGTTTTAAAACCGAAAGTAAAAACACTGCAGAGAAAACAATGGCTGCCGTTCCATTGTTGTCGGCTGCACTCGGTTCCATTTGGTTTCACTCGAACTCGCCGGACGCGCACGGACGCGCACATGCGTGCGTTTCATTTACGTCCCGGACAGAGCTGGATACCCGGATGTCAAAACATAAATAGTAGGGAAAATACGGATTACAGAAAGAGGACTGTGTTTCAATGCAGGAAAACACCCCAGCATCATTATCTAGTGGCTGATAGAGGGGAAAAAATGCAAAATATATATATATAAATATTTTTAAATTTAGGCTTAAAGTTACCTAGAATCCCTTTAACTCTGTCTTGTGCCTTCTTTCCACACCTCTGTCCTGTCTGTGTCATGCTCACGCCACTTCTCTGCCTCTCTCTCCCTCTCATTTGTCGTCTATAAAGATACATTAGTATTAGTACAAATAAAAATGGTGCAGTGATATACTACAGCATTGTATGAACGTAAATTGCCAACTTATTGCCTCATAAAGGACAGGTACAAGGTAGAACCTTATGTGAAGTATAATTTAAGCAAAAGACAAAGATCTCTCTGTGCACAAATACGGTCAGCAGTATTACCATTAGCTCTGGAGGCTGGCAGGTGTAATGCCACTCCAGATTGAAGAGAGATGTTCCTGTTTTGAGAACTTGGTGCATTTGAAAATGAGGTTCATGTTTAGTTGTATTGCCCTGAATATGATGATGTAAGAGAGGTATTTGTTAGTAAAATGTCTTCTTTTTGTGTTGATTTCCTTTAGTTAGATGATTATGAAAAACTTGAGATATGTTTCGGGAAAGGAGCTTTTGTTCTGGCAGATGTTATATGTCAAGCTTGGGAGAGAAGACAGTGAATTATGTGAACGCAACCATGCTGTAATCATGAAGTGGTGTCTTATAAACACATGAGGGTTGGACACTGTGTGTGCAGGACACAAAAATAAAAGAATCAATCAATCAATCAATCAAAATATATATTCTATCCTCATCTCCCATTATTGTCTCCGCCAGGCCGAAAGGCATGGCGAGAGTATGTTTTGCACCCTGTCCGTCCGTCCGTCCGTCCGTCCGTCCGTCCGTCCGTCCGTCTGTCCCATAGAGTTAAAAATAATAGAGAGGGCACCCGAAATCTCCTCCCATCCACTTGCATTGAGTTGCTCACCCAGCGCATGGGCCTAAATCACCCCTTCTTCCGGGTTGGAAATTTGGTGGGCGCGGCCTATTTAGGGCCCAGTTCATCACAGAAGTGACGCGTTTTGCGTCACAGAAGCGCGCAGCCCCGTGCGCAAGCGTGCAGCCCCGTGCGCAAGCGTGCAGCCCCGTGCGCAAGCGCGCAGCCCCGTGCGCAAGCACGTGCGCACGCTCGTGAGTCGAGCCCATTGGTCGAAACCGTTTTCGCTCGTTCATGTTGAGGCCCCAGGCCTGCAGTACCATGAATGGCCAGCATTTCCATTTGGCTTCAATGAAACCACTGGGTTCTGGGGGCTTGGTCCGTCCGCGTGTCCGTCCGTGTGTCTGTCTGTGAACAGCTAATCTCCGGCACCGTTAGCCCAGCCGCTGCGAAACTGTGCACACACACTCCCTGGATGCCAAAGCTGAACCTCTGCCCCAAATTCTTCAGATTGGCCTATTATAGCGCCACCAGGAGGCCGATTTGTGCAAAACACATTTTTGGATGTCACTCCTACAGATATCGTCCGAACCTCACACAAATCGGTACACAATATCTCTATAGTCATGTAATCAACACGGATCTGTCCGATTTTCCATTTTCTATCCTGAATATAAGCCGGATTGGCTTCCAAAGTTTGCAAGATTGGTTTGTTTTGAACAAAATACCTCAAATCATCAACGCAGCGTGCGCTTTCCGTGAAATTGTGCGTGCACCTTCCCACTAGGCCGAGGAAGAAATGCCACCCTTTTCACACTGGCCTGTTATAGCGCCACCAGCAGGTCTAATTTAGCAAATGGAACAAAATGCCTCAAATCATGAATGCAGTGTCTGATTGAAAGGCCTAAGAAGAAATAGCACCCTTTTCACATTGGCTTATTATAGCGCCACCAGGATGCCACATAACCTACCTGACCTGGCGGAGACCTGTGCTCCAAGGAGCACTTTTTCTAGTTTTGTATCTCTGTCTCTCCAGCTCTATTTTCCTCTCACAACCCTCTTACTATTTATCTTCCATTATACCATCCAGCACAATCGCCCCCATTTCCCCTCCTCTCTCTCTCTCTCCATCCTCCCTCCCCCTTTCAATTCCTCCATCCTGTCTCTTCTCCTCCTCTTCACCCTCCACTTTCCTCCGTTGTGTCTTAGTTTTTCCAGATGCCGGCTGTCTCAGCTCCCTGGTCCGTGGCTCAGTGACGAGGCCCGGCAGGAATTCAAAGAGCCATTCTGGCGTTTTCCTCCAAGCAATTGCTTTTTTCCCCCCCAGCAGTAATAAAGAGTAGCTTTAGTGTCTCTCTCTCTCTCTCTCTCTCTCTCTCTCTCTCTCTCTCTCTCTCTCTCTCTCTTATGAATGGACTTATAGCCTCAGGCAAAAACATGAGTCCTCCCGATGCACATCGGAAGGTTTTGTCCGGATCCAGATCCAATTAGGCTGGCACGGAATTGTTTTAAAGATTGCTAAAAAAAAAAAAGAGAGAGAGAGAGAAAAAAAAAAAAAAACTGTTTGTTCTTTGTGATGGCCTCTCAGAGGCATTCCCAGCACACCTCAACCAGTCATCGTGGTGTGCATTTCGCCGCCTAACGAGCCGAGGAAGGAATAAGCTCGTCTCTTGCGTGTGACCGCGCCTCGTTTGTCTACCGTAGCATGGCCATTAGCAATGCGGCTAAACAAGACAAACCGACAATAAGCAAGCAACCTGTTGCTCGCCGCCTAGCACGGGCGCCTACCACTCACGGAGTGATATGTAAATATTATCTATTCCGTTAATGCCAATTAAGGGCACACTGCTGCCATATGAATGTGCAATGGGACACGGCGCGTTGGGCGGGGACGTAATTAGCCATGGAGGTACTGTAGCCCGCGATGGCAATGCAGCAACACGCAAACCAACACAACCCCACAAATTGTTTTCACATTTACTAAATGTCACGAGCAATTAGCATGCCATCATGTAGCAATGTTTGTATATGAGGTTGATCAGTGAGGGGGGGGGGGAGAGAGAGAGAGAGAAGAGAGAGGAAATGATATATATATATGCATGAATGTCAATATTCAACAGCATCCAGACATGGAAGCTCTCCAACAAATTGAATTCAACTCGTGTTTTTTGTTTGTAATTATTGTTTGTTAGTTATAAGCAGTAAATACTTAGTTGACCGGGGTTCCCCGAGGACGTTATACTGGTCTGTGGTATTTCGGTCTACACCAAATGTCTCTACCTCGCGTTGTGAGCTTGTAGATCTGCTATAAGATTTTCTGATGATTTCAAGATTTTATTTTTTTTAAAACGGCCATTGGTTGGGATCTGGTTCTTGGTTTCATGAGAACGTGGTGAAATGCTATATGGTACACCAGTGAACCGTCGTGGCCATTATCTCTGCTGAGGCAGTTGACCGGCTGTAGAGGAACACGTTCCCCTGCTGATTGAGCACAACCTCTAACAGCTGCTTTCATCTCTGAGAGGTCACAGCCACGGGGCAGGAGGTCAACCTTTAGTCTTCCAAACACATGTTGTAGAAGTGTGGTGTGTGTGTGTGTGTGTGTGTGTGTGTGTGTGTGTGTGTGTGTGTGTGTGTGTGTGTGTGTGTGTGTGTGTGTGTGTGTGCGTGTGCGTGCGTGCGTGCGTGCGTGTGTGCGTGTGAGGTGTTCGTTCTCGAGGTCGGCTTTACTTTTGACTACAGCTTGGAGGAAGCCTTTCTTACCAAAGTGCTGAAATATCAACAGCTATAGCAGCAGACCATCTCACAGCTAGACTACAGATGAAAATGTTTAGTTTAGTTTTAGCCTATAGGGCAAAGTGCACAAGTGGGTTGTGAGAGGCTTACACATATCCAGGGCCAAGCAGTTACTGCTCAGTATATCAGCTACTAGAGGAAGCCGCTCAATTGGGAGGAGGTGTTGTTTCCTTTGTCTTCTAATTATTTCCTTTTAGTGCCTTCTAAATCAGTAGTTCTCACACTTTCAAGATTTTTCAGAAAACCCTCTACGAGCTTCCTGCTCAGAGTTAATAGTTTAAAAAGAAAAGGAAAGATTATTTTACCTCTCCAGTCATGCTGTTTAAAAAAAATACATTTATATTTTGGTTACTAAATATCCCAGGAGGGGAAAAAACGTCTGTTTAATTGTGGTCTACGACTCTACAAAACTCAGTCAGTCTCTACTCATGAGATGATCCAACAACTGTGGAAGTGAGGATTCTGCTTCTGTTGACTTTCTCTCTGGTGAATAATCAGTAAACAGAATGATTGGCATCGGGGGGTAAAGACTGAATTATGCTGATTAATCAGGTTGGCTACACATGAAACACAGGAGTGTAAATATGTCTCTGCTGCAAGCACACACAGGCAGCACACATCACTGCATTTAGCAAAAATAACAAATAGCGTGTGTGTGTGTGTGTGTGTGTGTGTGTGTGTGTGTGTGTGTGTGTGTGTGTGTGTGTGTGTGTGTGTGTGTGTGTGTGTGTGTGTGTGTGTGTGTGTGTGTGTACGCGTGTGTGTCCAATTAGAGCTATTGTTTTAATACTGACTGACTGTTCCACGAATAACAAACACTTGCTCACTTTGGGACAGAAAAAAACCTAGCCTTGTTTCCCCAGGATAATCTAAAGACTGGCGTTACCATGCTAACATCCACATTTTAAAAGACACATTTTGTCAGAAATTCACATTTCTTGCAATGTTATGTTTTGCTATCTATAATGTTGCTAAAGGCTAATGTATAACCTGCTAATTGCGCACCAGTGTTGGCCATACCGAAAGTAGCAAATCTACAAGCTCACAGTGCATTGCGTTGGGAGCTTGTAGACCTGCTATTTCCGGTGTGCGACATTACTCACAAACAGTGTTGCAATGCAGAATTGGAACGTGGTTGCACTCTATTTTAATGATGTGACGCGCACGTCGCTTAACACCTACACTACAGCTCACACAATGGACAATTGATATGCATCTGGGCTCATTCCTATGTTAATGTGCCTGGTGTGACCCGGGAGCATTTGTAAACTTTGTTGAGGTGTGAATTTAAAGTCGTTTTAAATCTATGTGTGTGCGTGCGCGTACTCCTGGTCAAAAAGGTTGTTGCACGGCTGTCCCATGAGCAATGCAACCGTGCTCACAAACGGGTATAAATCAGTTACATTTAGGGATGTTAATCGAACAAGCTAGCATACTGTACTGTACTTGGCCACCTGTAAGTATATGCCGCTTAAACAGACTAGTGTGTCATCTCAAGCTCTGCTATGAGCTTGTAGATTTGCTATTTTAGAAAAATCGTGAACATTTGTGCAAATCATTGAATATATATATATGAAAAAAGATGAAAAGCGAACATTTTTAACTCAAATCTTCGCTTCCGGGGGTCCCTGGAACAACATATTTTGAGATGGGGGTCCGCCGCCAAATACATATAATTTTGGGGGTCCTTGACATGAAAAAAGTTTGAGAACCACTGATATCATAGCAACATACGTTTTTTTCAAAAGAACTGTTTGAGTAAAAAAAGTTCGCTTTAAAAAATATATATTGCAAGATTTGCACAAACTTTCACGATTTTTTGAAAAATAGCAGATCTACAAGCTCATAGTGCGGCACTCGGTGCCGCGCTATGAGCTTGTAGATCTGCTATTTTTGAATAGCCAAAGTAATCTTAAAATGACACACAGACGCGTTCCCGGTCTTACTGGCTTAGACATACGTCAGGGGGCAGTAAAGTGTCAACGAGCGGCCACTTGGGAATCAGAGGGTTTCCTGGTTTGATCCCCGGCTCCCCCTGGGTTAGTGTCCTTGAGCAAGACACTGACACCCCTAACTGCTCCCCCGGGTGAGCAGGTTTGGTGTCTTGCATGGTTTCCTTTGCCGTCAGTGTGTGAATGTGTGTAGATGCAGGGACCTTTTCGGCGATAGTTCCGTCTTCTTTCACTTTCTCCACCGCTGTTTGCTGCCCCCAAGGTTGGTGCCCTGTGCCTCAACACCTAAAGCCCTTCCGTTAGGCTGGCACTGTGTGTAGATGAATGGGTGAATGTAATGCACATTGTAAAGGCGCTACATAAACACACCATTTACATCTACAGTGGTATACAGTACGGTTAGTTCCCTGAGAAAAAAGGATAAATGATTGATTGTTCACAGTAAGTGAGAGAGAAGTTATGTTCTGTGTACTGTAACACGTACTGTACCCACTCACTTTGCACAATGCAGCTGACCCATAAACAACCCAGTCAGCCTGGGTTGCACGCATTCCTGCTCTCTCTCTCTCTCTCTCTCTCACACACATCCCCCACTTTCTCAGTTTCCTCTCTCCCTCCCTCACGGAGAGAGAGAGAGAGAGAGAGAGAGAGAGGGAGGGAGAGGGAGAGAGCAATGTTGCCAGGTATGCTTATTATAAGCGACTTTGGGCTTGTTTTTCGATAAAGTTGCTTTTAAATATCAGAGGTGGACAGTAACTGTGTAAATTTACTAGAGTACTGTACTTAAGTACATATTCTGAGGATCTGTACTTTACTTGAGTATTAGATTTCTTTGATACTTATTACTCTTACTCGAGTAAATTTCCAAGACAAATATTTTACTTTTACTCAAGTAAATTTCTAGGAAGGCTAAAAAGTTACTTTTAGGTTTGCTGGTTGTTTTTTCCCCGTAAAATGCAATTGACCACACGCTGTGTTCGTCAAAGAAGGAACAGCGTGCGCCCACACGCACACGGCCGATCGTTGACGCGCACATCTGAAATCTCCACTCAGTGCTCCACTCAGCCTCTGTCAGTCCCCTCAGACGCAGAGCTGTGATCGCTCACGTTGTAGACTGCTCGCAAAAACCATTCCCCATCTGCTTAGATGGGGAATTATTTTTGTTGTATTGGAATTGCTGAGGTTTTAGACATATTTTAGTCTTTTTTGTATTTTAGACAGCATATTTAAATGTAATATTTTGTGGTTATTTGGTTATTTTGTGCTGCACCGCTAGGCTATAAAGATATTAATTTAGTTTACTTGTTTTGAACCAATGCTGCACTAATTTGACTTGTGATGAAAACAAAGTCATATAAAAAATTACACCAATTAATTGATGTGAAAAATAAGAAATGTACATTTACTTGTACTTAAGTATTTTTAAAAGCATGTACTCTTGATTACATAAGTATATTTAAAAGCAAGTACTTTTTTACTCTTACTTGAGTAACATATTGACTGAGCTACTTTTACTTGTAGTGGAGTAAATTTAACCAGGGAGTATCTGTACTCTAACTCAAGTACTGGGGTCGAGTACTCTGTCCACCTCTGTTAAATATTCGTTGTTGCGGGTTGGTGTTTTTTGGGGCTTGTTGCGTAGTGTAGTTGCTTATTTGGGGCTTGCTTCCAATTTTCTTTATTATTATTATTATTATTATTATTTAAACCAGTGGTTCTCAAATATTTTCACGTCATGGACCCCCAAATTAATGTATTTATCCCTAACCCCCATCTAAAAAAAAATTGTACCAGGGACAGGGATTTGTGTCGTCAAAATGTTTCCAAACATAATTCAAAATTGGTCACTTTTTTTCCCAAGATTCTTTTGAAAATAGCCGATCTACAAGCTCACGATGTGACGCGTTGTGAGCTTGTAGATCGGCTATTTTCAATTAGCCGCTGCACATACAGTAGGTATGTATGTGTTCTCTCTCCCTAGGGAGGGAGAGAGAGAGAGAGAGAGAGGGGGTTTCATACTGTGTGAGCCCTATCTCTCCTCCAGCCCCTTCGGCAGCTGATAAGCCCCTTTTCCCATTGTCAAATTGAGGCCAGAACACAACTTACCGCCTGCCTCTCACGCGCTGATGTGCTCATTATAACTTCTCAACAGGCGGGGGGACGGGGGGGCTCTATAGGCAACAATGTACGCGATACGGTGCGGCGCATGGATGCACATTTTCCAATGCCATAATAATGAGAAACCCCCGGGTTTGGGTGTTATAGCCCTTTGCAGCTATACGTGTCTGGCTGTATGGCTGCTAATCCCTCACATTTCATGCACGGGCCTATATACCACTCCTTCTGAGGGTCTCGTGTTGCTCGCAGGGTGGGATTTCCAGCCATTGTTAGAGGACAAAAAAAAGAGGAATTGCGTTGGGATTAAAACGGATGACTTCCCTTTGCCAAGCTCCAAATGAAGGAGCTCAATTCCATGAGGGCCCAAAGCAGGACGGAAAAGGAAATAGGGGGCTCTGCTGCAACTCTGATGAATGTAAAGGCCATTATTCTATCAATTATACTTAACCACCTGAACCAATGTTGTGGTAGCCTGGTAAACACCTGACCTCCGGAAATCTCATTTGTATTTGATATCCGCAGTGAGTCTGGCCTACAGCCTGTCTGGGCGTTTCTCCACAGTTCATAACATGAACTCTCCTATCAGCGTCCTCGCTCATTGTTCTGTGATCGACAGCGAAGGTTGGCCAATCAGGCGGCGAGTTCGAGTGAAAACGAATGGAACCGAGTGCAGCCGACCAAAATGGAACGGCAGCCATTGTTTTCTGTCCGCTATTTTTGGTTTCGGTTTTAAAACTTGAAAACACTCTCAAACTTCTTTTTAGATATCGTTCGGATAGAATTTAGTTGTTTAGAATCAGAATCAGAATCAGAATCAGTTTTATTGTCACATCACAGGTTTACAAGGTAAAGAAGTGGGTGAAATTCGTTTTTGTACATCGTTCCCATCGCAACGTTAATTTCCATAGAAAAAAGAGGGGGGGGGGGGAGAAGAAGAGGGGTGGGGGGCAAGTGGGAAGGAGATCAAAACAAGAGAGCAACAGAACGCCAGACAAGTTATCTACATATTTACAAAGTACCTGAGATAATAAAAAACTAAGGTGCCTGAGCATAGCAGCAATGTATGTATACTGTGCATGTTATACTTATACTGTGCATGATATACATATGGACGTTAAGGTGCTTAGAGAAAAAAAGAGCACAATAAAAAAGACCAAAAAAGTCAGTGCGTTATACATGGGATTAAGGTGCAAAATGTCAGTGCGTGTCCACCTAGGGTGGACTGACCCTAGTATAATCCGCAAGTAGCTCCATGAGGGAGTGCAACAAAAAGTCATTTGTACCTGGTGTAGTCCACAGGTGTGTCCGAGGGGGAGCTAAGTCCAAGTCATTGTCCCTGGTATAATCCACAGGTGTGTTCAGGAAGAGCCAGAGAAGTTTGCACCGCCTGCTGTCAGGCTGCTGAACAAGGCTTATGCCTCATTCAGCATTCTGACAGCTGCCGGATTAAAACTGCACCAGAATCTGGTGGTGGAACTCTTGATACTGCGGTAGAGCCCCTTGCCCGGTCGCGGTCGTTGTAGGGGTTTGAACAGTCTGTGACTTGGGTGGTGTCACAGTTTAACTTCATATATGTGGTCAATTAATCATGACAGAGCCTATTTAAAAATAAAACATTCAGAGAACCGGTAGGGGCGGGCAGTGACACGCATGTATCCGAATAAAGCAACCTATTTTCGGCATGGCCTTTTCAGAAGTCCCCTTGCGTCACCTTTGCTGGTGGTGGGGAAAACTAACTGCTGATTGGCTTAAGGGGAACGAACTGCTGATTGGCTGAAGGGGTTGTCAGTCAACGGTACTAATCCCGCCCAGCTCCCAAATTGCCCATACAGGCCTGTAGACCGGACCAATTCCTGTAATCAAATGCAAATGAGATTTCCGGAAAGGGGGGGGGGGGGTTACCAGGCTAATGTTGTGGGGGCAGAAGCCAGATATAGCAGATCTACAAGCTTGACTACAACGTGTCGCGTGATGCAATAGATGCACGCACGCACGCACGCATGCACGCAAAGTATTCAATCAACCAGTCAATCAATCAATCAATCAATCAATCATTCAATCAAACCAAGCACATAATAATGAGCCATCACTAAGCTATATTTACTGCATGCATATAATATGATAAAGAAAAAAGTGTTGTCATGAATACATACTGGAACTGAAATAAATCCCTGCACCCAAAAAGATACAAAACACATCGCCGGCTCTCGATAGGTCAAAAAAATGCATCTACGTTATCAAAGGAAGATGCATGTGTCGGCAGGTTCCCCAATTAAAATGGGAGGCCCGTGGTATCCGGTATTCACGGACGAATCAATCCCGAGGACTCACATAAACGTAATTACCTCTTTTGTCAACGTCGGGACGCAGGGACCCCGTCGGGTTTATGCATTAGCCGGACAGTTTGGGCCACAGAGGAGAAAAGGAGGAACTTCACGTCATTGTACCTTCTCCTCTCGTATCCTTCAATAGACTCCTCCCTCTATAGCGTATTTATCGTCGGGTGGAAACCTCATATTATGTCCAAAACTGTTTATTTTCAGGATTCAAAATTCAAAAATAGCAAAAGTTGCAGATCTACAAGCTTTTAGATCTGCAACTTCAGATGATTGTGTGTGATGTGTAGCACAGGGGTGATGCAACTTTGATGATGAAGAGGGCCACTATATTTCCACACTCACTCCAGAGGGACACGTTGCATATACTGTCTCTCCGTATTTTAACTTTTTTCGGCATTGTATGTCACACAAAAGTAGCAAAAATAGCCGATCTACAAGCTCAAAACGAGCTTGTAGATCTGCTATTTGTTGCTTTTTTTTAATTGGAATCCTGATTTTTTATTTTATTTTTTATCCTGAAAAGTAAATGTTTTGTTTAATTTCTAATGCATTTAGTTGTACTTATGTTAATTTTATGAACTTCAATACAAATTAATTGGACATAAAAAAGACAATAGAATGTTTATACTAGTCATTAAGCTACTAATATAGACTGAAGTCATTAAAGCGGGTCATGTTTATGATGTTTGCACGTTTGGCATTGTAACAGCTGAAATGGATAATACATAATAATAATCAATAATATATCAGTATTCTGATATTAACCTGCGGTCCGCATTAAGTGAATGTGGGGGGGGCCGCATGTGGCCCCCGGGCCGCCAGTTGCCCATGTATGGTATATGATCAAGTAGGGCGTTCGGTGTTCATTTACCAATAAAACACAAAAATGTAGACTATGGAGATAAGAGGCTGCCCGATAGCAACGATATGCCATATCACCATAGCAACGCTCAGTGGTGGAAAGTAACTAAGTATTTTTACTCACGTACTGGACTTTGAGTAGGATTTTGAAGTAGGCTACAGTACTTTGAAAACAAAAGAAAAGAAAGGAAAGATAGAAAATAAAAAAATCTCTGCATCAAAAGTAATCGATAAACTCTACTATAACAACTGGTGAAACATTTTGGCCACATTGTCAAATAATATAAGAAAGAGGCAAACATTTTGAAAATAGCTGATCTACAAGCTCTCAACGCCTCTCATTGTGAGCTGGTAGATTGGCTATTTTCTAAATGTGTATCTGTGGAAGCCAGGCAAGCTAAATGTAATGCCTCAACTCCTACAATTCAGGGTGGGGGGTCCGCAGTTCAAATATGATTATTTTGGGGGGTCCCCAGTTTGAATATGATTATTTTGGGGGGTCCCCAGTTTGAATATGATTATTTTGGGGGGTCCCCAGTTTGAATATGATTATTTTGGGGGGTCCCCAGTTTGAATATGATTATTTTGTGCGGTTCCCATTCAAATATGATTATTTTGGGGGGTCCCCAGTTTGAATATGATTATTTTGTGCGGTTCCCATTCAAATATGATTATTTTGGGGGGTTGCGGCCTGAAAAGGGTAAGGAGTAAGGAGACCACCCGCCAACCACTGCCA
>NC_137625.1:2744708-2752208 GCF_963280865.1 Gymnoscopelus braueri | reverse complement strand
TCCATACGTTTAGGGTTTAGAGCTGTTATTAGTGGCTCCATACGTTTAGGGTTTGGAGCTGTTATTAGTGGCTCCATACGTTTAGGGTTTAGAGCTGTTATTAGTGGCTCCATACGTTTAGGGTTTAGAGCTGTTATTAGTGGCTCCATACGTTTAGGGTTTGGAGCTGTTATTAGTGGCTCCATACGTTTAGGGTTTAGAGCTGTTATTAGTGGCTCCATACGTTTAGGGTTTAGAGCTGTTATTAGTGGCTCCATACGTTTAGGGTTTAGAGCTGTTATTAGTGGCTCCATACGTTTAGGGTTTAGAGCTGTTATTAGTGGCTCCATACGTTTAGGGTTTGGAGCTGTTATTAGTGGCTCCATACGTTTAGGGTTTAGAGCTGTTATTAGTGGCTCCATACGTTTAGGGTTTAGAGCTGTTATTAGTGGCTCCATACGTTTAGGGTTTGAAGCTGTTATTAGTGGCTCCATACGTTTAGGGTTTAGAGCTGTTATTAGTGGCTCCATACGTTTAGGGTTTAGAGCTGTTATTAGTGGCTCCATACGTTTAGGGTTTAGAGCTGTTATTAGTGGCTCCATACGTTTAGGGTTTGGATCTTTTATTAGTGGCTCCATACGTTTAGGGTTTAGAGCTGTTATTAGTGGCTCCATACGTTTAGGGTTTAGAGCTGTTATTAGTGGCTCCATACGTTTAGGGTTTGGAGCTGTTATTAGTGGCTCCATACGTTTAGGGTTTAGAGCTGTTATTAGTGGCTCCATACGTTTAGGGTTTAGAGCTGTTATTAGTGGCTCCATACGTTTAGGGTTTGAAGCTGTTATTAGTGGCTCCATACGTTTAGGGTTTAGAGCTGTTATTAGTGGCTCCATACGTTTAGGGTTTAGAGCTGTTATTAGTGGCTCCATACGTTTAGGGTTTAGAGCTGTTATTAGTGGCTCCATACGTTTAGGGTTTAGAGCTGTTATTAGTGGCTCCATACGTTTAGGGTTTAGAGCTGTTATTAGTGGCTCCATACGTTTAGGGTTTGGATCTTTTATTAGTGGCTCCATACGTTTAGGGTTTAGAGCTGTTATTAGTGGCTCCATACGTTTAGGGTTTAGAGCTGTTATTAGTGGCTCCATACGTTTAGGGTTTGGATCTTTTATTAGTGGCTCCATACGTTTGGAAGAGCCTCAAACTTCCTTAACAATAGACTGTCATCAGAGAGCTGTGTGAGGGGGTGGCTGGTGGCTCACTTACAGCAAAATACAAATGCTCACCAATGTACGCCTTATTGTCTCTGCCAGGCCGAAGGCGTGGCCGAGACATGTTAGCACCCTGACTATGTTTAGCACCCTGTGTGTGTGTGTGTGTGTGTGTGTGTGTGTGTGTGTGTGTGTGTGTGTGTGTGTGTGTGTGTGTGTGTGTGTGTGTGTGTGTGTGTGTGTGTGTGTGTGTGTGTGTGTGTGTGTGTGTGTGTGTGTGTGTGTGTGTGTGTGTGTGTGTGTGTGTGTGCAGTGGCGGAGCGTCCGGGGAGGCAGCCGCCTCCGGACCCGCGACCCTGGAGGGCCCGGGCCGTCAGATAATAAATCGGTAAAATCAGGGAAAAATAAGAATTAAACAACATAACCCTAACCTAACCCTACTCTAACCCTAAAACCGAAAAAAAAGTGACAAAAAGCCCCCTAAAAAGTGAAGCCCCCTAAAAAGTGACCAAATCCGCCCAAAATCCGCAAAATTTTGCGCACGCGCGTGCATGCACAGGGGGGGCCTGATCACTGTGCTGTGCCTCCCAGCCCTTCTTTGAGAGTGTGTGTGTGTGTGTGTGTGTGTGTGTGTGTGTGTGTGTGTGTGTGTGTGTGTGTGTGTGTGTGTGTGTGTGTGTGTGTGTGTGTGTGTGTGTGTGTGTGTGTGTGTCTCAGAGATGTCCACGAGTCTCTGAGCTCGAGTCCGAGTCAAGTCTTTGAGGCTCGAGTCGAGTCAAGTCTCAAGTCTTTGAGGGTTGAGTCGAGTCGAGTCCGAGTCAAGTCTCGGGTCTTTGAGGCTCGAGTCGAGTCGAGTCTCAAGTCTTTGAGGGTTGAGTCGAGTCGAGTCCGAGTCAAGTCTTTGAGGGTCGAGTCCGAGTCAAGTCTCGAGTCTTTTTAAAGTCTTTTAAAAAAAAAAAAAAATGGGGGGGGGGGCATAAATGTAAAAGTATAGACAGGTCATAATAAATCACATTAGATTCACAGATTAGAGATTTTATGTATTTTCCCCACAATTTATTTTCATTCAAATGAAATGTGATTGAACTTGCACTAATAATGACTTTAGTTGATTTTTCACTCTTTAAAATATAGTATTTCTTAATTATTAATAATTACAGCTTGTAGATTGGCTATTTTCATGATTTTTAATTGTTTTTAAATAATAATAAAAAAGGAACATACAAGATTTCCACCCGACAGCGATAATATATAGCCAATATGGTTCTGTATCAGTATATGAGTCAGTTTTTGCAGATTTCATTCTAATTGGCTACTATGCCTGCATATGAATTTCATGGGCCTGGGTAGGTCACCCTGGCTTGGCGGAGATATGCCCTGTTGCGCACACTCGACTCCGCACAGCAGTCCAACAGCAGAGCAGGTGAAAGCAATTCACTTAAACGAGGGCTGTGTTGTGCACCAAAAAACTGTCTAAATGTGGATCCCCAGTTCAAATATGATTCTTTTCGGGGGTCACGGCCTGAAAAGGTTTGAGAACCACAGCTTTTATGCAGTGAACATTACATGAGCGTAGCGTTTACCGTGGTGAAGTGTTGAATATTCACCCAGCTGGGTTTAACGAAATGAAAATCCGATGTTTCCTAAACGTGCTGTCACAGATGATCCGACCATCTTATAAAAAATGTAAGCATATGCCAAGATAACTGAGGTTATATAGCTGATTCTGAGCTAAACATATTTGTTTAATTTCGAAGTTTTTATATTTAAACTTTATGATGAAAGGCCGCGGCGGCCACACACATAGCAGCTGTTGCGCTCGCCTCTCCATGTTTACGTTAATGAGCAGCATGAAACAGCTTGACTGAAGCCGGCTCCGCGCAGCGCGCACTGGAGCGGAGGTTTCTTTGCGGGGGGGGGGGACAGGGGAGTGGAAGTTTTTTGGGCATTTCATTCATTTATTTGTCCAAAAAATAAACATAAAATAAAGATTGTCCACGAGTCTTTGAGGCTCGAGTCGAGTCAAGTCTCAAGTCTTTGAGGCTCGAGTCGAGTCAAGTCTCAAGTCTTTGAGGGGCGAGTCAGAGTCGAGTCGAGAGTCTCGTTTTTGGCCACTCGAGTGCGACTCGAGTCCGAGTCCCTAACTCGAGTCCCCATCTCTGGTGTGTGTGTGTGTGTGTGTGTGTGTGTGTGTGTGTGTGTGTGTGTGTGTGTGTGTGTGTGTGTGTGTGTGTGTGTGTGTGTGTGTGTGTGTGTGTGTGTGTGTGTGTGTGTGTGTGTGTGTGTGTGTGTGTGTGTGTGTGTGTGTGTGTGTGTGTGTGTGTGTGTGTCTCAGAGATGTCCACGAGTCTCTGAGCTCGAGTCCGAGTCAAGTCTTTGAGGCTCGAGTCGAGTCAAGTCTCAAGTCTTTGAGGGTTGAGTCGAGTCGAGTCCGAGTCAAGTCTCGGGTCTTTGAGGCTCGAGTCGAGTCGAGTCTCAAGTCTTTGAGGGTTGAGTCGAGTCGAGTCCGAGTCAAGTCTTTGAGGGTCGAGTCCGAGTCAAGTCTCGAGTCTTTTTAAAGTCTTTTAAAAAAAAAAAAAAATGGGGGGGGGGCATAAATGTAAAAGTATAGACAGGTCATAATAAATCACATTAGATTCACAGATTAGAGATTTTATGTATTTTCCCCACAATTTATTTTCATTCAAATGAAATGTGATTGAACTTGCACTAATAATGACTTTAGTTGATTTTTCACTCTTTAAAATATAGTATTTCTTAATTATTAATAATTACAGCTTGTAGATTGGCTATTTTCATGATTTTTAATTGTTTTTAAATAATAATAAAAAAGGAACATACAAGATTTCCACCCGACAGCGATAATATATAGCCAATATGGTTCTGTATCAGTATATGAGTCAGTTTTTGCAGATTTCATTCTAATTGGCTACTATGCCTGCATATGAATTTCATGGGCCTGGGTAGGTCACCCTGGCTTGGCGGAGATATGCCCTGTTGCGCACACTCGACTCCGCACAGCAGTCCAACAGCAGAGCAGGTGAAAGCAATTCACTTAAACGAGGGCTGTGTTGTGCACCAAAAAACTGTCTAAATGTGGATCCCCAGTTCAAATATGATTCTTTTCGGGGGTCACGGCCTGAAAAGGTTTGAGAACCACAGCTTTTATGCAGTGAACATTACATGAGCGTAGCGTTTACCGTGGTGAAGTGTTGAATATTCACCCAGCTGGGTTTAACGAAATGAAAATCCGATGTTTCCTAAACGTGCTGTCACAGATGATCCGACCATCTTATAAAAAATGTAAGCATATGCCAAGATAACTGAGGTTATATAGCTGATTCTGAGCTAAACATATTTGTTTAATTTCGAAGTTTTTATATTTAAACTTTATGATGAAAGGCCGCGGCGGCCACACACATAGCAGCTGTTGCGCTCGCCTCTCCATGTTTACGTTAATGAGCAGCATGAAACAGCTTGACTGAAGCCGGCTCCGCGCAGCGCGCACTGGAGCGGAGGTTTCTTTGCGGGGGGGGGGGACAGGGGAGTGGAAGTTTTTTGGGCATTTCATTCATTTATTTGTCCAAAAAATAAACATAAAATAAAGATTGTCCACGAGTCTTTGAGGCTCGAGTCGAGTCAAGTCTCAAGTCTTTGAGGCTCGAGTCGAGTCAAGTCTCAAGTCTTTGAGGGGCGAGTCAGAGTCGAGTCGAGAGTCTCGTTTTTGGCCACTCGAGTGCGACTCGAGTCCGAGTCCCTAACTCGAGTCCCCATCTCTGGTGTGTGTGTGTGTGTGTGTGTGTGTGTGTGTGTGTGTGTGTGTGTGTGTGTGTGTGTGTGTGTGTGTGTGTGTGTGTGTGTGTGTGTGTGTGTGTGTGTGTGTGTGTCTCAGAGATGTCCACGAGTCTCTGAGCTCGAGTCCGAGTCAAGTCTTTGAGGCTCGAGTCGAGTCAAGTCTCAAGTCTTTGAGGGTTGAGTCGAGTCGAGTCCGAGTCAAGTCTCGGGTCTTTGAGGCTCGAGTCGAGTCGAGTCTCAAGTCTTTGAGGGTTGAGTCGAGTCGAGTCCGAGTCAAGTCTTTGAGGGTCGAGTCCGAGTCAAGTCTCGAGTCTTTTTAAAGTCTTTTAAAAAAAAAAAAAAATGGGGGGGGGGGGGGCATAAATGTAAAAGTATAGACAGGTCATAATAAATCACATTAGATTCACAGATTAGAGATTTTATGTATTTTCCCCACAATTTATTTTCATTCAAATGAAATGTGATTGAACTTGCACTAATAATGACTTTAGTTGATTTTTCACTCTTTAAAATATAGTATTTCTTAATTATTAATAATTACAGCTTGTAGATTGGCTATTTTCATGATTTTTTATTGTTTTTAAATAATAATAAAAAAGGAACATACAAGATTTCCACCCGACAGCGATAATATATAGCCAATATGGTTCTGTATCAGTATATGAGTCAGTTTTTGCAGATTTCATTCTAATTGGCTACTATGCCTGCATATGAATTTCATGGGCCTGGGTAGGTCACCCTGGCTTGGCGGAGATATGCCCTGTTGCGCACACTCGACTCCGCACAGCAGTCCAACAGCAGAGCAGGTGAAAGCAATTCACTTAAACGAGGGCTGTGTTGTGCACCAAAAAACTGTCTAAATGTGGATCCCCAGTTCAAATATGATTCTTTTCGGGGGTCACGGCCTGAAAAGGTTTGAGAACCACAGCTTTTATGCAGTGAACATTACATGAGCGTAGCGTTTACCGTGGTGAAGTGTTGAATATTTACCCAGCTGGGTTTAACGAAATGAAAATCCGATGTTTCCTAAACGTGCTGTCACAGATGATCCGACCATCTTATAAAAAATGTAAGCATATGCCAAGATAACTGAGGTTATATAGCTGATTCTGAGCTAAACATATTTGTTTAATTTCGAAGTTTTTATATTTAAACTTTATGATGAAAGGCCGCGGCGGCCACACACATAGCAGCTGTTGCGCTCGCCTCTCCATGTTTACGTTAATGAGCAGCATGAAACAGCTTGACTGAAGCCGGCTCCGCGCAGCGCGCACTGGAGCGGAGGTTTCTTTGCGGGGGGGGGGGACAGGGGAGTGGAAGTTTTTTGGGCATTTCATTCATTTATTTGTCCAAAAAATAAACATAAAATAAAGATTGTCCACGAGTCTTTGAGGCTCGAGTCGAGTCAAGTCTCAAGTCTTTGAGGCTCGAGTCGAGTCAAGTCTCAAGTCTTTGAGGGGCGAGTCAGAGTCGAGTCGAGAGTCTCGTTTTTGGCCACTCGAGTGCGACTCGAGTCCGAGTCCCTAACTCGAGTCCCCATCTCTGGTGTGTGTGTGTGTGTGTGTGTGTGTGTGTGTGTGTGTGTGTGTGTGTGTGTGTGTGTGTGTGTGTGTGTGTGTGTGTGTGTGTGTGTGTGTGTGTGTGTGTGTGTGTGTGTGTGTGTGTGTGTGTGTGTGTGTGTGTGTGTGTGTGTGTGTGTGTGTGTGTGTGTGTGTGTGTGTGTGTCTCAGAGATGTCCACGAGTCTCTGAGCTCGAGTCCGAGTCAAGTCTTTGAGGCTCGAGTCGAGTCAAGTCTCAAGTCTTTGAGGGTTGAGTCGAGTCGAGTCCGAGTCAAGTCTCGGGTCTTTGAGGCTCGAGTCGAGTCTCAAGTCTCAAGTCTTTGAGGGTTGAGTCGAGTCGAGTCCGAGTCAAGTCTTTGAGGGTCGAGTCCGAGTCAAGTCTCGAGTCTTTTTAAAGTCTTTTAAAAAAAAAAAAAAATGGGGGGGGGGGCATAAATGTAAAAGTATAGACAGGTCATAATAAATCACATTAGATTCACAGATTAGAGATTTTATGTATTTTCCCCACAATTTATTTTCATTCAAATGAAATGTGATTGAACTTGCACTAATAATGACTTTAGTTGATTTTTCACTCTTTAAAATATAGTATTTCTTAATTATTAATAATTACAGCTTGTAGATTGGCTATTTTCATGATTTTTAATTGTTTTTAAATAATAATAAAAAAGGAACATACAAGATTTCCACCCGACAGCGATAATATATAGCCAATATGGTTCTGTATCAGTATATGAGTCAGTTTTTGCAGATTTCATTCTAATTGGCTACTATGCCTGCATATGAATTTCATGGGCCTGGGTAGGTCACCCTGGCTTGGCGGAGATATGCCCTGTTGCGCACACTCGACTCCGCACAGCAGTCCAACAGCAGAGCAGGTGAAAGCAATTCACTTAAACGAGGGCTGTGTTGTGCACCAAAAAACTGTCTAAATGTGGATCCCCAGTTCAAATATGATTCT
>NC_137625.1:2722208-2739708 GCF_963280865.1 Gymnoscopelus braueri | reverse complement strand
CTAAATATGTTGTACCAGGAACCACCCAAGCAAAGATTTGAGTTACACATGTTCGCCTAAAAAAAAAAAAAATATATATATATATATATATATATATATATATATATATATATATATATATATATATATACAAAGATTTGCACAAATGTTCACGATTCTTCAAAAAACAGCAGATCTACAAGCTCATTGCGCTATGAGCTTGTATGCCTGCTGGTTTTGAGTAGCCAAATAAATCTTAAAATGACGCTGCAGATGCTGTCCCGGATTGAATGGTTTAAGCTAGCAGCAGTCGCCTCGCGGAATGTACAGCGCATACTGTAGCTGCCTTTCAACTGCACACCCACCCACATACACAGCACTGTCTGTGAGTCGCAGTGCCCGGGGGAGGGCCTCGCTGCATGTGCGTGCGTGCGTACGATACCAGCTGACACAAACACAGGAAGCAAGTGTGCCACTGGCAATTGGCAGCCTTTTATGCTCAGCTGAGCTAAAGTGCCAGCCAGGACTATACCACTCTTAAGGGGTGTATTCTAATTCGGAGCATACAAATAGCATACAATAAATACATAAATAAATATGCAACGAATACCTCAACCCACATCAATTATACAAAAACTTATGAGCTACGGATAAGTAAGGATTCCTTCTAAACTATACTCTGCACACTACTACAACTGCATCCTAACTTAAGCAGATCTAAATACACGTTACAACCCCTCCCTCTACCATCCTGACTTAGTCCAGTCCAATTACACTGGAAGACAGCAGCAACTTGAACAGGTACATGTTAGGTGTTCTATCGTCACTTAACAATACAAATTGCACTTCTCTATATATTGCCCTTACTATAAGTGTAAGTGACAATGTGCTGCGCACAAATGTAAAGTGTCAATATGCTGTGCAAATAATCAATATGTCAATCAGGTTACAATGTGCAAAAAAATGGGTAACAGAGATAAAGATAATCTACATGCATCCACAGCATAAATATACAACTGGCTCCCTTGGGAGCATGTACTTTTAGGTGGGAAGTAATAGCATTTCCAGAGCCCAGGGCGCGCAATTGTATACAGCGCTTTCTTCTTAAACAATAGCCTTCTAATGGGCTTTTCTGTAGGAGTACAGGGTGTGTGAGAGAGACGAACAGGCTGTGGCAGAGAGGTGGAAATATACCCTAACAGCCTGCGATATCGTTTTGTTGGTACAGGGAGATAAACAACAACAATTTAAAAAAAAGATGAAAACAGGCAGACTTCGGGCAGTTTTCATTTCAGTTTTTGTTGGACGAGGCAGAAACAGGAGGAGGTCTTGGGGGCTGACGCAGAGTTTGACTTTTAGCCCCGCTATAGCTCTAATGCTTAGGCAACAGACCTAATGGACAACTACTGGTCCATTATGTAAATAACAGTTTATTTTGTATAAACATTATATTGTCACTGTCGGGCAGGAACCTCTTATCTCCATATTCTAACTTTTTGTAGGGGGCGGGGGGGGTAAAAACAGCATGAGTACAGTCAAACACTTAGTCTAAAAGGATAACACCCAAAAGGTCCTTGTGGTCTTGTTTTCATTGGAGTCACTACACACACAAAAACATTGGTGCTTCAGCGGTTCTTTGAGATTATTGTGGTGCTATATAGCATTGGTTCTCAAAGTGGGGTCCGGGGACCCCCAGGGGTCCTTGGGGGGGGGGGGGGGATCTACAAGCTCATAGTGCGGCACTCGGTGCCGCGCTATGAGCCTGTAGATCTGCTATTTTTGAAAATGTGTGAAAATGTGTGCACAACTTTTGAATATACATTTATTTATGCGAACATTTGTAACTCAAATCTTTGCCACTGGGGGGTCCCTGGAACAACATATTTTAGGTGGGGGTCCGCGGCCAAACATATATTATTTTGGGGGTCCTTGACATGAAAAAGTTTGAGCGCCACTGATATATAGCACCACAGTGGTTCTTTGGGAGTGTGTGTGTGTGTGTGTGTGTGTGTGTGTGTGTGTGTGTGTGTGTGTGTGTGTGTGTGTGTGTGTGTGTATATATATGTATATATATTGTGTGGGTGCCCTAGCTATTTTTGTAGGGGTATTGAATACAGCATTCTCATAATCACACTATATCGAATACATCTAATAAATATATGGGGCCTGTCCAAATGTCTAATTAAAAAAAAACAGGCATGCTAACATGTCAGTCAAATACATTTTAGTTCATCATCAATAAGTAGCTTATTAATAGCTACAGGCTATAATAAGCTATTAGGTGTATATCTCCTGGAATCTCTAGGAAACTGAAGAAAACTACAAATGGCTGCCAAGTGACGTAAACTCTCATTGCTTCTTTCCTATTGGTTGGCTGACTTGGCTCCGAGAACACCATGCAGGGTGTCATGTTACAAAACAACAGATCTGCAAGCTAACAACGTGTCGCATCGCAACGCGCTGCGAGCTTGTAGATCTGGACTGTTTGACGCGTGACGCTGAGAGCAGTGACGCTGTGACGCTGTGGACCACAGCGCGAGCTTTGAAGTTGGTCTCGAGCGGAACGGTACAATCCTCCTGAGAATAAAACAATATAAACTGCGTCATCGTTGATTCATCAAGAAGAGAAGAAAGCAGCTTAAAGAAGAGGGAATGTTTGAGGTGAGTGTTTAATGGCAAAGAATGTGGCTTTTGACGTTACTGGGGAAACTTTATTTAGGTCATTTTGTACCGTGTTTTTGTCGTGTATTCTGGTGGCTTTGAAGACGGTGATAATGGCTGTTATGGATATTAAGTATGTTAACAATATGAGCCTCCTATGTGGCAAAAACACAGACTATAACTAGATGTATCTTCATAGGTACAGTTGCCCAAATGATAGTATTATTATTACAACCATTTTGTGTTTGTCAACAGAGTTTAACAACTGTCAACCTGGCGTCCATATTTTGGACATGTTATTATAAATGAAAATAGTGAAAATATCCTGTTTACAACAAGCTCACAACAGTCACATAGTGACACGTGAGCTTGTAGATCTATTTAGCTATATAGTACTATAGTGGTTCTCAAAGTAAGGTCTGGGGCCTTAAAGCAGTGCTTCTCAAACTTTTTCATGTCAGGGACCCCCAAATTGACACTTATTAGACCCCCATTTGAAAAGATATGCCGGGGACCCCCATAAGATTTTTATGGCTCTAATAGTGATTCTCAACCATTTTAATTTCAAGGACCCCCATTTAATGGCATTTCTATATCTGGGACCCCAATTTATATTGTAAAATCAATGTTAATTTAACTCTGAGTGTGTACAAATGGAATCAAAACACTCTCAGAGTTACAGACCCATAAGGGTCCATTTGGTGCCTAATCTATCATTTAACTGGGGACCCCCTGGAACTCCCTCAAGGACCCCTGGGGGTCCCCGGACAGGCGGGACATGGGCAGTGGAGCAGAGTGTGAGAGAGCAGCTTAAGTTTTACTAAATTATTAAAAATGTTAAACGGCATCGCCGATCCGTGCGGATTAACGCAGCTTTCTGGCGCGCTACTATTGCTCTTGTGGGTACCTTTGAGAAATCTCTGCAACTTCTAAGCGACGAGCTATTAGCCCGAGACCAGACAGTGGTAGCCACGACTACGAGAGAGAGTGGTTTGAGCGACAAGGGACCCTGGATACCGTCTTCCCAAATATAAAAAAGGCAAACAGGGTCCCGAAAGGGGCTAGGTCTGAGGGCTTAAAGTGCTGTCAGTGGGCCCCCAGCAAAATGAGTTAAAATAGCATTAAAATGAGTTTGACCACCATAACCCTATTTTATAGTCGCCCTATTTATCTATTTATTACATTATGTATAACTGAGTAGGTATTGGTATGAAAGTGTTAATGCATCACATTGAAGATTAGTTAGGCTAGTGTTTATTTTATCAATAGTGTTTAAAACTGAGGTACCATGGCTAGATGTTAAGTAAGGAAACCCCCTGCATAGCCCACTTACCTACAAATGCTCACATATTAGGTTTAGTTCTACTTTCATTGGTTTCTCATAAGAATAAGCTATATTTGTGGATTTCATACATTGTGATTGCCTCCTAAAAACAGAGTTAAGCCTTTTTGAGATGCTGATGGAGATTACCATAATAGTAATTTATTTAGCTACTGATGATTTTATTATTTTATTTTAATATAAATGAGCATGCTGATTATAGGCTAACATTCATCCTAGTTAGTACAGTAATGTGTTAATTGCCTCCTTATTGATCTGTACCCAGTATTACAGTTACTGTAAGAGGTGTAAGGTAAACCTTATTGGACACTTGTATTGCAATACCGGTATTATTATCAGTCGATTTGAGTATGCAATGGATCGTTAATCAGACATCAGCCAAAATGTATTGTGCATCACTAATTTGAGTAGTAGTAGGCTATGAAAGTAGTTGAATTTGCCTTTCAAATAAATGTGAGACAATAATGCTATTCCCTCTTCCCCAGGGCCAAGCTCAGACCAGCACTTCTGGCATCAGGTCAACACCAATGCAGTATGACCACATCGTGCAGTATGACCACATCGTGCTCACATTGGATGGCCAGGTGATCACAGATGAGAGTGAGTACATCTCCATGGCACTAGGACTCCTATATTGTGTGTATATTTTGTGTTCAGAATCCAGTACCCTAAAGGACTGAACAAGACACTGACCTTTCTGGAGTTGTGTTGTTCTGAAATTGAAGGATGCAGGCAAACGTCCTGTCACAGTAAAAAAGAATGTAAACTCCATCTGTGAGTAGCTTGTATGAGTCAGTATTCTCTCTCGATTTTGTCCTGACGTTTCAGCACTGATGTTCAAGTTAGTGTGTGTGTGTATATTTAGTAATGATATAGAGGATATTTGTATCATAGTTTTGTCAATACATTATTTATTTGCTAAAATAAATACATCTTTTGAAAAGGTTATGTATTGTGTTTCTCAGTATGCTTCTAGTACAGGATTCCGAATCTTTTAAGCCCTATTTGGTAAGAAATGATCAATATTTTTGAGTGGAAGTGTGATTTAGAAGCATATTAAGTAATCTATGGTGGTATCTGGCATGATTTGATTGCCGTACTATACTGTAAACAATATAGTGCTATTTACCGTTTGTTTTTAGTGTGTAGGTATTCAGTTCAAACATATAAAATGGCACCAAACATTCAATATCATCACAAATATAAAACGCTATATGTACGGAGTAGGAAAAAGGGGGGGTGGGGGGAATGGGGGTAAAGAAAAGGGGGGAGGGGGGGGGGGTCGCCTGTCTAAGGGAGAAGTGAGAACTACCTCCCCCTTTGGCCTCCTCAAAGGTGAGGGCTGTTTTAAAGGAATCCGGTGATCAATATTTTTTGAGGGATGGAGTCAGGGCATTCCACACCTGGGTGGCAGTGCTGTAGAAGGACAATTTACCCATGTTTGTTTTATGGGTGGGCGGTACCAGATCGTTGTTTACACTCCCTCTAGTATTGTGGCTGTGGGCGTCGCATTGACTATTTTGAAAACCAATCCCATTTTTAGTTGTTTAACCTTGTCTTCTACCCTGAGCCATCCTAGGCTAGCAAAATGTGTGGGAAAAAGATGGGGCATGGGTCCCAGGCAGAGAATTAGTAGAATCAGTTTGTTTTGGGAGTTTTGAAGTTTTGAAGTTTGTTTTTGGGAGTTTTGAGGGCTTCTGAGAGCACTTGTAGTGACAAAAGAGGAAATTCTGCCTACAAAATCTGGTTATTTGATTCACAGTGATGGCATCACGAGTTAACCTGACTCAGCCAGATGAGGGCGGTATTGAGTTTCACAATACAACAAAATGTGTGTCGCAAGCTTCTTCCATTTGGCGAAGTCAGGTTAATCACGAGTGGGGGAAGTGTTCAATGTCTAGCATTCAAAACGCAATGCTCTGGAAGTAAAGCCTCTCTGCTGTAAAAAGGTTAAATTAAATATTGATGATATATTCTGTATATCCTTGTATTTATAGGGAGTTTAGATGAGTTTACCAGGGTGGACTTACTCCACTCGGGACCCCCGTAGCGGCTCGCATCCAGTTTAAAACCCTGGTGCTAGCCTATAGGGCAGTGAAAGGAACAGCTCCTTCTTACCTCCGGGCTATGGTCGAGGCTTACACCCCTGCCCGACCACTTCGGTCTGCCGCCTCGGGGCGACTGGTTTCCACTCAGAGGTCCTTCTGGACGATCTACACGGTCACAGCTTTTTCCTGTTCTGGCCCCACAGTGGTGGAATGAACTCCCCACTGATGTCAGGACAGCAGAGTCACTGATGTCAGGACAGCAGAGACACTGATGTCAGGACAGCAGAGACACTGATGTCAGGACAGCAGAGTCACTGATGTCAGGACAGCAGAGACACTGATGTCAGGACAGCAGAGACACTGATGTCAGGACAGCAGAGACACTGATGTCAGGACAGCAGAGTCACTGATGTCAGGACAGCAGAGTCACTGATGTCAGGACAGCAGAGTCACTGATGTCAGGACAGCAGAGACACTGATGTCAGGACAGCAGAGACACTGATGTCAGGACAGCAGAGTCACTGATGTCAGGACAGCAGAGACACTGATGTCAGGACAGCAGAGTCACTGATGTCAGGACAGCAGAGTCACTGATGTCAGGACAGCAGAGACACTGATGTCAGGACAGCAGAGTCACTGATGTCAGGACAGCAGAGTCACTGATGTCAGGACAGCAGAGTCACTGATGTCAGGACAGCAGAGTCACTGCCCATCTTTCACCGCAGGCTGAAAACCCACCTCTTCAGGAAACACTAGCCTGACCCTTCCTCTTAGCCTTGCCTACTTGTTGTCAATTATTTACCGGCTGATATATTGCACTTTTACCTTAGCACTAGGTATAGCCTACTCTTAGTTGCTTGTTTTAGAAGAGAATGCACTTAAGACTTCTGGTGATAGTAGTTTTCTTGCCTACCTATGTTGAATGCACTTATTGTAAGTCGCTTTGGATAAAAGCGTCTGCTAAATGACTGTAATGTAATGATATTTGAGGTGTTTGTACTTTACTTGAGTATTTCCAATTTCCAATACTTTTACTTCTACTCCACTACATCTCAGAGGCAAATATTGCACTTTTACTCCACTACAATTACTACAAAAACTTTAGTTACTTTGCAGATATAAATGATCATATTATAAAAGAAACATGTATTAACCACTTCAGCCCTATTTTATACATGGGCTATTTGAAAATAGCCGATCTACAAGCTCATCGCGGCGCGTTGTGAGCTTGTCGATCTGCTATTTTCAAACATTTCAGTGCTTTTACTTTACCAAAAAGGTTCTATGTTCCCCACTTACCCCCGCCAAAAAGTGTCCATGTTCTCCCCTTACCCAAAACAAATTCTATGTTCCCTGGGTTCTATGTTCCCTGGGTTCTATGTTCCCCGCTCAACCAAAAAAAGGTTCTATGTGGGAAAGCGGTTAAGCACGGCTCTGTCCGTCCGTCCCTCAGTCTGTCCGCCCGTCCGTCCAACACTTCGGTCCCACACAAGATATCTTGTAAATCTCCCGGTTGGATTGAGAAAACGTCATGCTCCCCGAGGGATGAACCCTATACTGATTCTGTTGACCCTCGTGCTCACGAGATATCTCCACATCTAATGTCTGGCTTGCAAAGCAGGGCAGATTCTTACTCTTTTATTAGTCTGACAGAATTGCAAGAATCATATTTATTTTCCGCCACCCTAACTTCTATGGATCTCTCTCTTCCTGTCTCTCTCCATCTCTCTCTCTCTCCATCTCTCTCTCTCTCTCTCTCTCTCTCTCTCTCTCTCTCTCTCTCTCTCTCTCTCTCTCTCTCTCTCTCTCTCTCTCTCTCTCTCTCTCTCTCTCTCACACTCACACTCACACACACACACACATCATTTGTGGTACCCGAGCTCATTGTCGTTCTGTCTCACTCCTTGCTGTGTTCTGTCTCCTCAATGCTTTTCTGTACAGCTCTACAATATCTATCTGTGATGCTCTGTCTGCATGGCCTCTCATGCGTCAGACTTTGACTTGTCTGTGCATTACGGGGTGCCATGCATCAGACACAAGATTTCTGAACCACTTATTTTTTTTTTTTTTTCTCTCCCCCCCCTCACTCCGAGGGTCCGGGGGAGAGAAAACAGCTCTTGTGAGCGTTGTGCCTGGCGTTGACGTCTTTTGGAAACGCGCCGTAATTGCTGTCACGCACGTCAGCGGCTGTCCACGATGAGAAAAAAAACAAAAAACGATGTGAATTGTGAACGGAGGCCCAATTACAACATCCCCCGTTTTTCATGTGTTGCAGTCTCTCTCTCTCTCTCGCCCTCTCTCTCTCTCTCTCTCTCTCTCTCTCTCTCTGGCTCTCTCTGTCTCTCTTGCTCTCTCTCTCTCTCTCTCTCTCTCTCTCTCTCTCTCTCTCTCTCTATCTCTCTCTCCACCCTTGCAGAGGAGAGAAGGTGAAGGGAGAAAAGGAGAGGGGTGGAGGAAACAAAAGAAATGGGAAGATGGGAGAGGACACAAGAGTAGACGGAAGAGGGTGATGAAGGCAAAGGGGAGAGGAGGAAAGAGGGTGTGAGAGAGGAGAGGAGAGGAGAGGAGAGGAGAGGAGAGGAGAGGAGAGGAAGGTAGAGGGAGATGGAGACACAAGAGGAGAAGGAAGCAGATAAAGGCAGAGGGAAGAGAAGAGAAGAGGTTGTATTTTATAGCCCTTGTCTTGTGAGTGTCTCTGTGTCTCTGTGTGCTCTGCATACCAATGGAGGCAGAGGGTTTGCAGGTATACATCTAGAGACTCTGGATCTAGAATAAAAGTATTCCCATCTGAACCCCCTGCACGGGCCCTAAAAATATTATATTAATCTGCAAGCCGTCCAATATTCAAAGGTATATTAACTTTTGTGGGCTCATTCTTTCTGCTCTCCCTGTCTGTCTGTCTGTCTGTCTGTCTGTCTGTCTGTCTGTCTGTCTGTCTGTGATAAGAGTGTCTGTCTGCCTGTCTGTCTGCAATGAGTCTGTCTGTCTGTCTGTCTGTCTGTCTGTCTGTCTGTCTGTCTGTCTGTCCGTCCGAGATGTAGTGGAGTACAAGTAAAAGTACTGATAATTGGAAGTACTCCAGTAAAGTAAAAGTAAGTTAGTGGAAAAGGTACTCAGATATTTTACTTAAGTAGAGCTTCCAATACCACAATATAAAAATACGTACAAGTAAAAGGCCTGTGTTCAAAATGTTACTTGAGTAAAAGTACAAAAGTATTGGCATGAAAACATATGTAAAAGTACCAAAAGTAAAAGTACTTAAATGTTTGAAAATAGCAGATCTACAAGGTCACAACGCGTTGCAATGCGACGCGTTGTGACCTTGTAGATCTGCTATTTTCAAATAGCCTAGGTATAAAATAGGGCTGAAGTGGTTGATGTGATGCTACTTTTGAGAACCACTGTTCTAAATCCTAAGAATTTTCAGAAAAAAATATGTTGCTCTATATATATATATGTGACAAAGTTTTACTGAGAGACAGTCATCTAGCATTTTTTCATTTCCATTTTTTCATGTCATATGAAAGCAGGGAATCACAGCAAAATAATTATCTATTGGTTAATAAGATTGAGTGAATAGTTTTGAAACTATAGCTTATAGAACTGAAGTCAAGTTAAAACTCTTAAGTAGAGAAAACACCACTTGAATTAGAGGTTGCTAGCCATAACCTTATATCTTAGCTACGTGTTTATGGATTTATTTCATATGTACATGTTAGGCCTGACCTCTGGTAGTCGAATAGTCGACTAATTAGTCGAGGGGTGTCTGAGTCGACTGCCAATCTCTTAGTCGAATTATAAACGAAAAACGTTTTATTTTAATTTTGTATTATTCGACAGAGAGGTTTGCCTAGTTTGTTATATTAATTAACTAATAGTTTGCCAAAAATAGGATATACATCATGATTTATTGGGAGAAACCAATAGTAGGCCTATATGTTAAATCAGACACTAAGCACCCCTACAGCCCAAATGGAATGTTCCTCTATTGCATAACATATTTTTTTCATGATTTGACTGAGAGATTGTTAGTCGAATCAGACTGATTCGACTAACAATCTCAGTCAAATCATGAAAAAGAACAAAAAATGTATATATATCTTTCTTTTTTTTAAGCAAAAAAAGGCAAAACAAAACGTTTTTTTTTGCTTTCCTGAAGAATGAGCACCAGCGAGATGACTGTCCCTCAGACAAAAACAGTCAAACAGCTGTCCCGGGTTTTAATGGGTTAACCACCATCGCCTGTGTCTTTCGTCCGCAGCTCAAGCATAGCTTCATGGCGGCCGTGATAGATGAAGAATCTTAATGTAAAGGCTGATTCATACTCTGTCGTATACGTACGGCATTGTCATGCGCGGAAAATGGCCAATCTACGAGCGCACAACGCGTAGATAGACCATTTTTTTGGCATACATTATAGCCTAATATCTCTTGTGAGTGACACGCTCGTACTGCACAGCGCATCGCAAGTCTTTTGTAGGCTACGTTAAATACACATTTCCACACCTTGTACTTAATTTGCTGTGATCTCTCTGCCGTGGTTCTCGGGGGTTTTGGAATTCGTATGGGTTGCATATTCTTGTCAGGAGGACAATGGCCGTTCTCAGAATATGAAACACAGGCACGCCGGGTCCCCTGCTTCTTATTCTGAGCATGGTCCTGCTTTTTGCTCTTTTGGCCAAAAATATAAATCAACGCACGGCAAACTTTTAGCAAGCTGTTCATACTGAATCAAAAACACCCCGTCCATTATTACCCCTCATTCAGTGAGTGTTGGTCTGAAGACCTTGATTTTAACATTGCAACTCTAATATTAACGCTTTGCTAGATATGCAGAGCACAAGAAACTGCCAGTAATTCTTCCACGGATACTGTAAGGTTCAAAAAGACATTGAACTAACAACAATCATGATTCTGAGCAGTGGTGTAAAGTAACTAAGTACATTTACTCAAGTACTGTACTTAAGTACAATTTTGATGTACGTTTACTTTACTGGAGTATTTCCAATTTCCAATACTTTTACTTCTACTCCACTACATCTCAGAGGCAAATATTGTACTTTTACTCCACTCCAATTATTTTAAAACTTTAGTTACTAGTTACTTTTCAGATATAAATGATTACATTATAAAACATACATTAAACACTTTAGCCCTATTTTATACCTAGGCTATCTACAAGATCTTGTAGATAGCCTAGGTATAATCGTCTATTTTTTTTTTATGTTTATTTTATGTGAAAGTGAAGTATCCCTTTAAGTACATTTTGATGCCAATACTTTTGTACTTTTACTCAACTACATTTTGAATTCTGGACTTTTACTTGTAATGGAGTATTTCTACATAGCAGTATTGATACTTTTACTTAAAGGAGGAGTTCACCCAAAAAATGACTTATTTTCTATCAATGCACACCCATATGAAGTCTTGAATCCATGGATTATTTTTAGTTTTTGTCGCATTCCTAAGCTAATAATTTGATTCCCATCTCCTTCCGGCTAATGTATCCGGTAGGAGACACAAAGTAGATTATTTGTGTCTCCTACCGGAAATACACACGGTCATCAAATTATTGTCTTAGGAATGCCACAAAAACAAAAATAAATCCATGAAATCAAGGCTTCATGGGGTGTGTAATTGATAGAAAATAAGTATTTTTTTGGGGTGAACTCCTCCTTTAAGTAAAGAATGTGAGTACTTTTTCCACCACTGTTTCTGAGTGGGGGAGGGAAGGGGGGGGGAAGGGGGGGTCGTTAACTGTCAGGACTTCTGCTCTGGAGGTGAACATTGTGATGAATGACAGTTACTAAGTATAAGTAATTCACATGTTGGAAATAAAGCCTAATCCCCTGTTTATCTGTCTGTCTTTTGCAAATTATGAAACATAACTTTTATCCAGCTGATCTCTTATATATGTAATCCTACCAAAATGGATAATGACTCTATATGCACTAAATGCACTTTTTTGTTTATCTCAAAGGAACTAGGAGATAACGCTATCCAAAAAGTTGCTGCTCCATTCACTTCAATGTTAAAAAATAAACAGAGATTTTTTTTTTTACCATGTATTTTTGAGTGAAACATGCCATCTTCAAACATCAAACAACAGATGTCAACGAGGTCATTGACATCGTTGACATTTGTTAAACCACACTTAAGGCCTGTCCCCGACTAAGGATTTGTTTAGTCGAATCTAATTGGCGACTAATTGCCAATAGTCGACTGGCAGTCGACTAATATAAAAAAAAAAGAAAAAAAAAGAAAATAGGCCCAAAATACATTTTATTTCAAAGGGCCAAGTCTACACAGTTTGTTTTGTGTCTCCAGCAGAGTTTCTAGTGTCTCTATCTCTCTCTGGAAGAGGTTGCACATGAACTCTGCAGCCGCACTGAGGCGCTCCAACACAAACAATACCAATACAAAGACGAGGAATAAGAAGAAAAAGTGGAAGTTACGTGTGGTTGCAGGTGTAGACTTGGCCAAAAAACAATTAAAAACATTTTTGGCCCTTAGAAAAATAAACCTTTTTATTTTTCCGACTAGATTCGACTAAGAGACACGCAGTCGACTCGGACCCCCCGCAACTAACCAGTCGACTAGTCGACTTAGTCGAGGTCAGGCCTAAACCACACCTGAAAAAATCTACACTACAATGAGTCTCAACGGGAACTGAAACACTGAGGAGAGACGAGACTGTGTTTGATAGTCTCTCTCTCTCTCTCTCTCTCTCTCTCTCTGCATTTTATTTTCTGATCATTGGAGCCTGGCGTGAGACAAGCGTTATCTTAAAGCTTCCTCCTTCCCCGTTCTCTCACAACGCCATTTTGCTTTGAAAGCTCAATCCGTAATCCCCAACCCTCCTACCCCCCTTCCACCCGCATCTTAAGTTTTTTTTTTGTTGCGTTGGCTGCGCAGAGGTTTGAAACTGTTAGGCGTTTCACTTTGTGATCGCGGCGTGACACAGCTGCATGCAGCCAGTCTGCTAATTATGACACCAGCTATAATCCAGTGGGCCACGTTGGTCGGCCAATCACTGAATAATTAAACAACTGCAGAGGCCAATGAGGTATCTAGGTTTCTATATCTATGGAGTGACCGCTTGGGAAGCCAAAGGTTCCCGGTTTGATCCCCGGCGCCCCCCTGTGTTAGTGTCAAAGTGTCCTTGAGCAAGGCACCAGTGGTGTAAAGTAAATAAGTACATTTACTCAAGTACTGCACTTAAGTACAATTTTGAGGTATTTTTACTGTACTGGAGTATTTCCAGTTTTCAGTACTTTTACTTCTACTCCACTACATCTCAGAGGCAAATACTGTACTTTTACTCCACTACAATTATTTGAAAACTTTAGTTACTTTGCAGATATTAATTATTATATTATAAAACATACTTTAACCACTTAAGCCCTATTTTATACCTGAAAATAGCCGATATACAAGCTCACAACGCGTCGCATCGCGACGCGTTGTGAGCTTGTAGATCTGCTATTTTCAAATATTTTAGAACTTTTAAAACTACTTTTGGTGCTTTAAGTACATTTTGATACGAATACTTTTGTACTTTTACTCAAGTAAACTTTGAATTCCGGACTTTTGCTTGTAACAGAGTACTTCTACATTGCAGTATTGATACTTTTACTTTTTTGATACTTTTTAAAACATTTGAGTACTTTTCCCACCACTGCAAGACACTGACACCCCTAGCTGCTCCCGATGATCACGTTGGTGCCCTGCACGCTCTCCTCTGCCGTCAGCGTGTGGACGGGTGAATGTAATGCACATTGTAGAGCGTGTTGGATAAAGGCACTATATAAATCCATTTACCAACTATGCTGCAGAATGAATGGACCCCCCAGAAGAAAAGATTTGAGTTACAAATGTTTGCTTTAATATATATATATATATTCAAAGACTTGCACACATTTCCACGATTTTTCAAAAAAATACTAGATCTACATGAATATCTGCTATTTTCTGAATAGCCAAACAAATCTAAAATGACACAGACGTGTTCATGGATTGAATGGATTAATAACTGCCTCAGAAGCACCAATGATCTCCACCACCAGATTTATTTAGTTTTTCTCTGTACCGATTCAGAGAGATTGTTTAGTGCTTTTGGTGAGTTTAAAAATATAAACAGCTTGTCATACAATATAGAAGAATGGAACTTTTTGACAGATGGGTACCCTGCGGGAGCTGAAGGTAATATTAACTGTGGGAATATTTCATACTCCTGTACAGTTAACGTAATGCTGGCACACTGAAACATACCCACGTTATGTTCTTACCTTCAGCTGTCATTTATCCATCTGTGAATAACATCCGTGATAAGCTTCATCTCCTTTCTGTCAACCTCAAGTGGCGTCATTTGTCATTGATGAAAACGCTTGCTACGCGGCCAAATCTAATTGGCCGCAGCACGGCAAAATGTGCTCCTATTTTGCATAAAGTTGAGACAGTCTCAACTTTATAATGTAACTTTATAATGCTCTCCTCGCCTGGTATGCCGTCAAGCTCACAACCCAATGAGATTTCTGCCTGCTTCCCAGTGGCGGAACAACTCAAAGCCGGGCCGGGAGGCACAGCACAGTGATCAGGCCCCCCCTGCACATGCCGCGTACATCCCGGTGCACATCCCGCGCGCGTGCGCAAAATGTTGCGGGTTTTGGGCGGATTCGGTCAATTTTTGGGGGTCTTTTTGTCACTTTATTTCGGTTTTAGGGTTAGGGTAGGGTTAGGGTAGGGTTATGTTGTTTAATTCTTATTTTTTGCCTGGTTTTACCGATTTATTATCTGACGGCCCAGGCCCTCCTTGGTCGCGGGCCCGGAGGCGGCCGCCTCCCTGGCCTCCCCGGACGCTCCGCCATGCACTGCTGCTTCCTTCGACAATGTACTGTATGTGTTTGAGTGTTCTGCACCATTGGTCGGTCGGTCGGTCGGTCGGTCAGTCGGCCCTGTCAGTCAGTCCTGTTGGGTCAGTCAGTTGGTCAGTCAGTCAGTCAGTCCGGTCGGTCGGTCGGTCGGTCGGTCGGTCGGTCGGTCGGTCGGTCGGTCGGTCGGTCGGTCGGTCGGTCAGTCTGCCCTGTCGGGTCAGTCCTGTCGGGTCAGTCGGTCAGTCGGTCGGTCGGTCGGTCGGTCGGTCGGTCAGTCTGCCCTGTCGGGTCAGTCCTGTCGGGTCAGTCGGTCGGTCAGTTGGTCAGTCAGTCAGTCAGTCATTTAGTTATTTAGTTATTTAGTTATTTAGTTATTTAGTTATTTAGTTAGTTAGTCAGTTAGTCAGTTAGTCAGTTAGTCAGTTAGTCAGTTATTTAGTTATTTAGTTAGTCAGTTATTTAGTTAGTCAGTTAGTTATGGCTCTTTTCCAGTAGGAAGGGTATAACCCAGAACCTTTGATATTAACCTGAAACTCTCCAGAACCTGTGAAGTTCTGTGATTGTTTTCTTTGTTTATGTTTCCATTATAACCACCTGAAGGGGGAGGTACTGTATGTCATTAAAAACAAACAGAAGTTCTGAGTTGAACTCTGGGTTAGTTCCATGTGCAGGGCCCAAAACAGGTTCTGATAATCTTATCTGAAACCCAGACGTAGCATATCGTTGCTGTCCGGCAGAAACTCAATTTTTCCGCTTTTGCATTTTTTTTTCATAAATCAGGGCCATTGAACACCCTTTACGTCTGTGTGTTGATTAAAAAAAATATTGAACCAATGAAAATCATTAAAAAGTGCTAATGAAAAAATCAGCTAACTCCATTGGATCCTCAACATTTCTGCTAAACCAGCTAACTCCACCAAAGGAGGGTGGAGTTAGCTGGTTTAGCTGACTCCAGGCTCCACCCCCTTTTGACATTGTGAGCTTGGAGGTCCATTCAGCTGTTCTTAATAATGATGAACAAAACTCCACTTTTTGTTTTGTTTCTGTCATTTACTCGAAACCAGCTAACTCCACCAAAGGGGGGTGGAGTTAGCTGGTTTTGCTGACTCCAGGCTCCACCCCCTTTTGACATTGTGAGCTTGGAGGTCCATTCAGCTGTTCTTAATAATACGATACGATACGATAATACGATACGATAATACTTTATTGTCAGTTCACACTGAAATTTGTCTTGCGACCCAGCAGCCATGTATGCAACAATAAACAATAAACAGTACACACATTTGACATGACACAAGAAAACAAAACAAAACAAAATACATACATAAAGACATACAAAGACAAGAGCAATGTCCACCTCTCAGCCTACCCCAAGCCTACAACTCCTGATTAAGCCTCAATGTAGTCTGATGGACAAAGGACCTCTTCAATTTGACCTTATTGTATGTAGGAACACTGTATCTCCTTCCTGAAGGCAGCAACCTATATTCTCCATACAAAGCATGGCTAGTGTTTGAAGTGATATTCCTTGCCAACCTTATCATACTGTCATTATACGTAGATGTATAGAGCCTCTGAAGTGGTTGTCCAACAATCTTTGAACAAATGTTCAGTTGCTGCAGCAGTTGTGACTTTAAGGCTACAGACAGACATCCATACCAGGTGGTACTACAGTACTGCAGAACACTCATAATAACAGAAGTGAAAAACAAAAGAAGAATCTGTCTACTAGCACCAAAAGATCTCAGGCGGCGAAGGAAATAGACTCTTTGCTTTGTCTTCTTACCCACTGATTCAATCTGGTCTTTCCATGACAGAAGGTGGTCAATTACTACTCCTAGGTATGTATACGAACATACCTGGTTGATCTGTTCACTATGAATAGTAATGGGGGATCTGTGTATCTCTAGTGGGGCACCAAAAACAATCTCCTCTGTCTTTTTTGTATTAATGATAAGAGCGTTGTTATCACTCCACTCCACCACCTTATTTACTCTGTGTTGGTGCAGTCCAGGATCACTGGAACTATCCAAAAGAGAAATCAAAACTGTATCATCAGAGTACTTTAGAATGTATTGGTCTGGTTTGTCAGTGCGACATTCAGACAGACATTCCTCAGTACGACAGCTGTCAGTATAAAGGGTGAAAAGTACAGCTGAGCTTACACAACCCTGGGGAGCACCAACATTAGTAGTTAATGCTGAGGAGAGGGTTTTGTTCACTTTCACCCTCTGTACTCTGTTCGTAAGGAAGGAAGCATACCAGTGAATTAAGTATGGATTCAGTTCCAACTGTACCATCTTTGTCACCAGAATATCAGACTGTATTGTATTGAAGGCTGAAGAGAAGTCTAAGAACAGCACCCTTGCATGATTCTTGTTAGACTTATCTAGGTGTTTTGTAATGAAGTGGACCAGTGTGACAAACCGCGTCCTCTGTACCGCAACCTTTCTTATAAGCAAACTGACAGGGGTCAAATTTGTCTTTAGTTATACTTACAAGATGTTGCAACAGTATTCTTTCCAGTGATTTCATGGTCACTGAAGTGAGAGCTATGGGTCATAATGATGAACAAAACTCCACTTTTTGTTTTGTTT
>NC_137625.1:2695151-2722008 GCF_963280865.1 Gymnoscopelus braueri | reverse complement strand
GTTGACACGAGATTAACCACTTACTTAAACCCTGTATACTCTGTTGTACGTCAATTAGCAAAAAAATGCAGATCATCTTCGGCTTCCTCAAACAGGCAGATGATTGCAGGTGCTGCGTCTCACTCCTGTCAGTCAAATACGTCGTACAGTTCCTCTCTCTCTCTCTCTCTCTCTCTCTCTCTCTCTCTCTCTCTCGTGTGTATCCTTCCTTCCTGCCTACCCTCCTTTCCTACGGTCCTAAGGCCCACCCCCACCCCCTCTTTCCATTCTTTCTCCTCTTCTTTCTTATTCTCCCTCCCTTCGCTCCACCATCCTCCACTCTCCCTCCCTCCCAGCTGGCTGGCTGACTGACTGACAGAGATGTGCCATGGCCTCGGGAGAACCAATCAATAACAGGCCTGTGATATTACCCTCCGCCCCCTCTCTCGCCCACGCCACCCCACCAGCCCCTCTGATGGAACACATCACAGTGGAGCGGGCGGGGGTGGGGTGGGGTGGGTGGGGTGGGGGGGCGCGGTGGGAGACGGCCGATTCCGATGAACTCTCCTTTGATGGCGGCTGTGGAGGTGTGGTTTTCTGAAGGCCACCTCACCTCCACACGTCTCTCCTTTATTGATTCTCCTCTTGATTTTCTTGAAGTTCTCCATCCCTCCCTCCCTCTCCTCCCCCCTCTCTCTCTCTCTCTCTCTCTCTCTCACCTGTCTTTGTCCTCTCCCTCTCCACTCTTTCTCTCTGCCTCTCTTATCTCCCACTCCGTCTGTCATCACGCCCCTCTCTCTCTCTCCTCCTCTCTCTCGCTCAATCTATCGTTTCTCCCCCTTTCCCTCTCTCAATCGTTTCTCAGTCAGTCAGTCCTGTCTCTCTCTCTCTCTCTCTCTCTCTCTCTCTCTCTCTCTCTCTCTCTCTCTCTCTCTCTCTCTGTGTGAATCATGTCTCTGGCTGGCAGGGTGATCCATCTGTCCGTCTATCAGTGTGTTGTGTAGAGCAAACACCTCTCACTGTGTGAGCAGATGACTGATGCACTTCATTAGGAGAGAAGTGCGCGGCCCTAATAACCCGCCGCCAGCCGGCGCGTTCGTGTGACAGCGTTCGCCTCGCCGCCGTCACGGGCGTTCGTTATTTGTGCATTCCGTTAAATGAAATCAAATCGGCTGGAACAGAGAGAGGATGTTTCCAATGCAAATCGTTTCAATTCATCTCCATGAGATACTAAAAACAGCAGCGGAAGTCGACTCGACGGGGCCGACTTTCACCCACTTTGAGGCAAAATAAATCTAATAACGATTAATGTCTGATTAGAATTCAACAGCAGAGTTATTTAAATCCAGGGGTGTGTGTAGAGGAAGAAAAATAAACGGTTTTGGACTTGATTCTGAGTTGATGCGGGAGTTATCATTACCGAAACTATTTCACATCTATGTAGCATTAGCCAAGGATCCAAGACGGTCATTTGTCATGACTGTCGTGGATAGTGTTTGCACTAAAGCTCCTCACAGGTAAAAAAAAAAAACGGTCCAGAACCAAAATGGAAATGTGAAATCTGATCCAATTCCGACCCGTTCCGAGATTTTTTTCAAATAACAAAACCAAACCCGAGTGGACTCGTGACAGTTTCGTCCGATTCCGACCCGTTCCGATTTTTTTTATTTTATACGGACCCGGACCCTAATTGGACTCCGAAACCCGATTACATCTGAGATTTTACAGACCCGACCCTGCAGACACCCCTTCAAAAATAGAGGTGCATAGAGGTGCTTTTAAAGGTCAAAGGTCTCCTCTCCTAATAAACCTGGACTTGAATTCCCATGGACGGCTTGCGTGTGTGGGTGTTGCATTGTGTGTATGTGTCGCATTGTGTGTGGGCTCTGCATGAGTGTGTGTTAGCCGTTGGTGGATTTTGCGGCGTATATGACGTTTCTCTCCGTTCTCCACTATTCGGGGATCTGGCACAGAACAGCAGTTCCGAGTTGGCCAAATGTTAGGTTGTAGATTGTTTTGCATCCTCCCACTCACACTGTGCATGAGACCATGCTGTTGCAGGAAGCATTTTTGCATTCAGGAAAAAAGAAAACTTCCCCTTCATGTCGGTGCAATGACCTCATTAAGTCCTGATTTATACAGTACTTGGTTGGATGGACGGGTTGACCGTTAGACTGACTGTTGGACTGTTGGATGAACTGTTGGAAGTACGGATGGATGGATGAAGAGGTGAGGAAGCTGCCAAAGCACCTTCACACACAGATGGAGCTTCCTCCTTCCCTTCCATCTCCTCCACTCATTGTGGCACGCCACACTGTGTGTGTGTGTGTGTGTGTGTGTGTGTGTGTGTGTGTGTGTGTGTGTGTGTGTGTGTGTGTGTGTGTGTGTGTGTGTGTGTGTGTGTGTGTGTGTGTGTGTGTGTGTGTGTGTGTGTGTGTGTGTGTGTGTGTGTGTGTGTGTGTGTGTGTGTGTGTGTGTGTGTGTGTGTGTGTGTGGGGGGGGGGTGTGTAGGCCTATACTGGGAGATTTATATTTGTGTGTAAGCCTGTTCGGTTAACGTGTGAGATTAGAAGGACACACACTCGGATATGTGTGTGTGTGTGTGTGCATTTGCACATATGTATTCAGGTCAATAATAGGCGTCTGCATGTGTGCGTGCGTGTGAGTCAGCTGGCAAAGAGTTCAAACTCCAGTTACATGAGAGGGTTCCTTTTTGTGTGTGTGTGTGTGTGTGTGTGTGTGTGTGTGTGTGTGTGTGTGTGTGTGTGTGTGTGTGTGTGTGTGTGTGTGTGTGTGTGTGTGTGTGTGTGTGTGTGTGTGTGTGTGTGTGTGTGTGTGTGTGTGTGTGTGTGTGTGTGTGTGTGTGTGTGTGTGTGTGTGTGTGTGTGTGTAATATAAATGACCGCCCACCCCAAACCATCTGAGTTTTTTCTCATACTGTTTGTACACGAAGATCAATCCAAAAAAAATGTAAGCGTGCGCCGAAGAAGGAGGGGGGTAGAGGCGGAGGAAGGGGGGTGGTTTGGGGGGTGGGGGAAGAAGCAGCAGCTTGCGTCGGTGTGGCCAGTAAAAAGATAAAGATATGAAAAAAAAAGCTCTGGTCGCTGCGTGCATGAATATGTAAATGCTCTGCGTGCCTCCGCCGCCGAACACAAAGAGCGCCGCAGCCTCTGATGAACGCCTCCAACGCAGCTACACGGCGGGCGATCAGAGCCCACGCTATGGTTTGATGCTGATGCTATCCCCACGGGTGCAGTGGTGTAAAGTAACTAAGTACATTTACTCAAGTACTGTACTTAAGTACGATTTTGAGGTATTTGTACTATACTTGAGAATTTCCAATTACCAATACTTTTACGTCTACTTCACTACATATCAGAGGCAAATATTGTACTTTTACTCCATTACAATTATTTGAAAACTTTAGTTACTAGTTATATTGTAGTTTCGCTGTCAAGCAGAAACCTCTTATCTCCATATTTGTATTAATTTAAATTAACCCCCTTCGTGATCACACTACATAGTGTCACTCAAAAGCATCAGAAGAAGCAGATCTGTGGCGCGTTTTGAGGTTATCAATCTGCTACTTTTACCATTCATTTCTCTCTCTCTCTCTCTCTCTCTCTCTCTCTCTCTCTCTCTCTCTCTCTCTCTCTCTCTCCGTGTTGAACTGGCCCTCGCTCTGCCTACCGTACCTTTGCTTTTAACGGATCTATACCTGCTTCTCCATCAGCAGGTATAGATCCTGTTTTGTTTGATGTATGTCGCTTTCATTTTGTCTCCTTTTATCTCTTAAAGAGGCAAAAGTCTAGCCTCACTCAACATCTATATGTTTAGAGGTAAATCACGCACGCACGCACGCACGCACGCACGCACGCACGCACGCACGCACGCACGCACGCACGCACGCACGCACGCACGCACGCACGCACGCACGCGCGCACGCACGCACGCACGCACGCACGCGCGCACGCACACGCACACGCACACAGTTGTTTGTAAATATTGGTAGTTGCGGGTTGCGTTTCTAATTATTATTTAAACCAGTGGTTCTCAAATATTTTCATGTCATGGACCCCCAAATGAATGTATTTCTCCCTAACCCCCATCTGAAAATGTTTTGTCCCCGTACCAGATTAGATCAGATTAGATTAGAATGTTTAAAAAACAGCAGATCTACAAGATTACAACGTTGTGAGCTTGTAGATCTGCTATTTTCAATTAGCCGACGTACACAGTGTATATAGGTTTAAAGTGCTTATTTGGCCTATAGTTGCTTCTCATGGGCCTGTTTTCCCAGACCTGGTTGCTTATTTCTCTCACAACATCTGGCAACGCTGATATTCACTTTGCTTCTATCAAGAGCAGGAACGACAGCTCATGTTTGTTCATGCACACACACACACACACACACACACACACACACACACACACACACACACACACACAACACACACACACACACACACACACACACATACGTTGTGTGTGCATGTGTGTGTTGTATGTCTGTCTGTCCTTGTGTACAGGATTTGATGAATGTATAAGTTGGCTTTCACTCCAAGTCGATGACTTTGGGAGTTAAGTGTGTGTGTGTGTGTGTGTGTGTGTGTGTGTGTGTGTGTGTGTGTGTGTGTGTGTGTGTGTGTTTTGCGAGCCAGCATGTACAGTATACGCTCATCGGGGGGTGGGGCCCTGAGCCATAAATCCTTCATCACTTAACCTCTCTCTCTCTCTTTTTCTCTCTCTGTCTCTCTCTCTCTCTCTCTCTCTCTCTCTCTCTCTCTCTCTCTCTCTCTCTCTCTCTCTCTCTCTCTCTCCTCTCTCTCTCTCTCTCTCTCTCTCTTACTCATTGTCTCTCTCCCCCCCTCTGTGTCTCATCCGTCTCTCTTTACCCGCTGACATTTGTGTGTTGCACTCTCTCTCTCTCCTTGTCTGATAATCACATTTCTTTTCAATTGCATCTCCCCCCCATTAATCTCCCATAGACAGACAGACAGACAGACAGACAGACAGACAGACAGACAGACAGACAGACAGACAGACACTGCTGGGGTGACTCAAGGTTGGGCGGCTGTGGCTCAGGAGGTAGAGCAGGTCGTCCATTGATCCGTGGGTCGGCGGTTCGAATCCCAACTCCTCCTGTCCACATGTCGAAGTGTCCCTGGGCAAGACACTGAACCCTACATTGCCTCCAATGATTCGGTCGGCGCTAGCTTGCCACCATTGGTGTGTGAATGTGGGAAAAGTGGGGACGCTGGCGTCGACTGTTCGCCGCTCCACCTCCCAATGCCCCCCCCCTGTATGAATGAATGAACCATTGTAAAGCGCTTTGAGTAAGTTTGAGTACTTAGAAAAGCGCCATATAAATGCAATTCATTATTATTATTATTATTAGAACAATCTAGAGTAGAGTAGACTGCTCTCTCTCTCTCTCTCTCTCGCTCTCTCTCGCTCTCTCGCTCGCTGTCGCTCTCTCTCTCGCTCCTAGCGCGGCACCGAGTGCCGCGCTAGGAGCTTGTAGATCTGCTATTTTTTTTTTTAAATGGTGAGAATTTGTGCAAATCTTTGAATAGGCCTATATATTTTTTTAAGCGAACATTTTTTAACTCTGTTACAACTTCTGATGGGGGGTCCCTGGAACAAAATATTTTGAGATGGGGGTCCGCGGCCAAAATTAATATAATTTTGGGGGTCCTTGACATGAAAAAGTTTGAGAACCACTGATATGCCCCAGAAGCAAAGATTTGTGTTACAAATGTTTGCTTTGAAAAATATATATATTCAAAGATTTGCTAAAATGTTCACGACTGTTCAAAAATAGCAGATCTACAAGCTCGTAGCGCGGCACTCGGTGCCGTGCTATGAGCCTGTAGATCGGCTATTTTTGAATAGCCCAAAGAAATGTCTCCCTCCACTCAAAAACATGCTTGTTTTTCTACAGTTCACGCTATTACGCTTTTAATACTTTTTTCGTGTGGAGCCCCGAATCGATACGTATTTGGCCGCGGACCCCCGTCTGAAAATGGGTTTTGCCAGGGACCCCCCCAGAAGAGAAAGATTTGTGTTGAAGAATTCAAAATTATTCAAATGTTTTCAAACACTTTCAAGATTTTTCAAACATGTTCAAAAAGTGTACTTTTCACTGGAGGTGGGGAGTGGTGTGGTTCTCAAATGTTTTCATGTGAACGACCCCACCACGTGGCCACGGACCCCCATCTGAAAATATTTTCCCGCCATTATTTAAAGGTAGGGTAAGTGATTTGCAATCATTCAAATAATTGTAAAATGTTCTGATAGTACTCTTTACTATAGAGTGTCCTGTCCATATAAGGAGTCTCCCATGTCTATCCAGCTCTTTATTAACACATCGAGTGCCATAAACGGTCCGGACCGTTTTTGAGGATCCAAACGAGAAGTGCCGAAAACGGTCCGGACCGTTTTTGACCCAATTCTATTTTTATACGAGTGGGCCACGTGGGGCGCTAAAACGAAACGTTGACATCACCCAAGGAGTTTTCTGAGAAGAAGAGGCTGGATGTGGCTCCATGTCAAAAATCCTTCCGGTCGGCGTTTTCAATGTTATCTCCTTGACTAAAAGCTTAATATCTCCATTTCTTTTTAACGTGGTGGAAACGAGCCGTTTTAGATCGGCGATCACTCTGCAATGGAGGATCGCGTTGGAAATATTATTGTTCCAGGCGTTAGTCGGGAACCTCCGCCGTCTCGCACGCACGCTTTGTTTACATGCACTTCCGCGTCGGGGCTTCTACAGCACGAAACGTATAACGCAAGTGGATGGAAGAAATGCAGGCACTCAACGTATAATATTTTAATAAACCTCTGGCACCCAATGTGTTAAACAGAAAATGCATTTTCAGTGCTCTCTCCTGATTGGCTTAAATGTTGTCCACCTACCTGAAAATGTACTATATTGTGTTTACTAAAGAGCTGGAGAGACCCCTGTGACCCAACAAACACTCTGTAGCAATGATTACTATCACAATATACTACTTTAACCTTTTTAACAAAATACAAAAAAAATAAACCTTACCTTACCTTTAAGTGTTAAAACATTTTCAAGATAAAAATAAATAAAATAATAGCAGATCTACAAGCTGGTAACGCATATAGCAACATGTGGTGAACTTGTAGATCGGTGACGTTAAAGTGCTTAAAATGATTTTTGAATGCTATTTTAACCACTTTTGCTGGGGGACCCCCTCAAGGACCCCCTGGGGGTGCCCGGGACCCCTTACTTTGAGAACCACTGGTTCTACAGTATGTGATTCCCCACAAAGCTTTCTTTTATTGTGGGTGTGTGTGGGGGGGGGCGTGCATGTGCACATTCACATGTTCACTCACACAAGTGTTGTTTCAACACGTGTGATTTAAGAGCGTACGCGTAAACGAGTCAGCGGTGGATCCCCAGCAGTCTGTCTAACACACAGCTCACTCACACAGCAGTGTCACAGTGTGTGTGTTTGCGCAAGGCGAGCAATTTCCCAGAAGATGAAACTCGATGAGATCAACTCCGGCACAGAGTGCTGAGGCATGGTTATGGGCTTCGGCGGGCCGAGGTGGCGCGTTACTTATCGCCACGATCAGTGTCTCTCCTCAGCTCTCTGCAAAAAAATCTAAATTATTCAACATTTTCTAAATGTTGAATAACAGCTCACACGCTGTTGTAGTGTTGATTTTGACAGCACATTTTGATTCATTTTAGTCGACTATAATGTATTTTGGCGGTGCCTTGATGGCGTCGTAATGGCTGATTTTACACTTGGTTGCATGCTGAAAATAGCCGATCTACAAGCTCACTACGCGTCGCAGCGCGAAGCGTTGTGAGCTTGTAGATCGGCTATTTTCAGAGCGTAACACCCGAGCGCAACCAACCGTAAAATAACTTAGTTTTTATTTCGTTTTCGTCAGTGTGAAAAGGTAGTCGTCGGACATGTTTTGTCATCGTTTTAGTCGACGAAATCAACACTAACACGCTGTGAGCTTGGAGATCTGCTGTTTTTGAATAGCCAAGTGTAAAACAATACGGTTAGATGGTTGAAATGATTGTGATGCTATATTAACTAATTTGGGTGGGGACTCTCTCTCTCTCTCTCTCTCTCTCTCTCTCTCTCTCTCTCTCTCTTTCTCTCTTTCTCTCTTTCTTTCTCTTTTTCTCTCTCTCTCTCTCTCTCTCTCTCTCTCTTCTCCTCTTTCTCTCTCTCTCTCTCTTTCTCTCTCTCTCTCTGATATAGGAAGCATATCTTCGACAACATACCTTGTATTCAGTCTTGTGTGTGTGTGCGTGTGCGTGTGTGTGTGTGTGTGTGTGTGTGTGTGTGTGTGTGTGTGTGTGTGTTTTGCCGGGGACCTCCTGGAACCCCCCCCCCCCAGTATTAGCTGAAATAAGCTAATACTACAATAAATAAATGTCACATTTTGCCAGTTTTATTCATTCATTTATTTTATTATCTTTGTACTTCCCTGCACTCAGTCTAAATAGACCGTCTTCAACGCTACAATTCAGTCAGTGATGATGTGTGAATAGTTGCCTAAGGGAGCAGCCATTTTGTCTGGACTCTAATAAATCCCTGGTAGGGGAATCTTTCCAAGCCCTGTGCTTTTATATTAACGTTCTATTTGATCAAGGTTTCTTTGTTTAAGGCTGCTTTTTTTGAGCGCTTATCCTGAACATCCTTTGTAGTCAAACCTTTTAAGATTGCTCAGTTACAAATCCTCCGAGTTAATTTAACGTGCAATGTGTGCAAATGTATAAACAAAAAACAAAAAAAGAACAGACCCTCACACGGGCCCATTTTTGTTACATTTGTGCAATCTCTCAGAGTTACAAATTAATACGTTAACATTGGGCTTAACTACATCCCCCCCCCCAGCTGAATGTCTGTCTGTCTGTAGATCTATCTATCTAATCAGTTTGTGGAAGTGGTCACCTTTGCATAATCAATGGATATCTCATCAACAAGACAGCTAATTCCCTTACTTACTTACTCTGTCTGTCTGTCTGTCTGTCTCTTTCTCTTTTCTTGAAATATGTGCCTATAGGATGTCTTCTCGAGGTGGGGGTGGGTCTAATCGAGCCAATCAGCGAATATCTGTTAAAACAAGCTGTGCGATGACGACGTCAGGTGTCAGGCGGATCCGTGGATCTCTTGTGATTGGTTTAGGGAAATTCGAATCCCCTCCCCCTTATAATCGCCGACACTGCAGTCAATTTCAGACTGAGTGTGGTCCCCCCAAGCACCCCCCCCCCCCCCCTTTACTGCCAAATACTCCACCAAAATAAAAACGCAGCCTTTCCCCCTGCCCTGCCCGTGGGCTCCAGGGGAGGCGTTACCCCGCTGTGTCCTCTGAGTGGGTCACTGGCTCTCTGCCAGGGGACAGGACCAATAGAAGCCCTGACTGATGGCCTGAAACTTCTACATTCACTGTGTTTCACATTATTTTCACACGGCTGATAAATGGAGAGGGAGGGCTTTATAATCAGAGGGAAAAGATCCCCACATACAGTACTGTCAGTGGTGTAAAGTAACTAAGTACGATGTTGAGGTACTTTTACTTTACTGGAGTATTTCCAATTGTCTATACTTTTACTTCTACTCCACTACATCTAATAGAGGCAAATATTGTACTTTTACTCCACAACAATTATTTGAACACTTTAGTTACTAGTTACTTTGCAGATATAAATTATTACATCATAAAACATACATTAACCACTTTAGCCTTAATTTAAACCTAGGCTATTTGAAAATAGCAGATCTACAAGCTCACAACGCGTCGCATCGCGACACGTTGTGAGCTTGTAGATCGGCTATTTTCAAAAATGTTAGTACTTTTCCTTTTGGTACTTTAAGTACATTTTGATACCAATTCTTTTGTTCTTTTACACGTAGTAACGTGTACATTTTGAATTCCGGACTTTTACTTGTAACAGAGTACTTCTATATTGCAGTATTGATACTTTTACTTAAGTAAAACATTTGAGTACTTTTTCCACCACATACACACTGTACTGTTAGCAGCAGGGCCTGCGTCTGGGCACTGCGCGCCATCTTTAATCCTGAGGTCAAAAGGTCGTCGCTCACTATTGGCTGCTGCCGTGACCCCCTTTGTTGTAGGGAGATGAGTCACCTGTCTTGTCAGTCATGAGATAATGGCCGACAATTTTCTCCGACTTATACTTAAAGTTGCAGGCTGGTGTCACGCACGGAAACAAGCCGATCTACACGCTCACAACCAACGCGTCGCCCCGCGTTGTGAGCTTGTAGATCTGCTATTTTTGGTGCTTGACACGATGCGGCAAAGCCAAGACAGTGTAAATCAGGAAAATGACCCTCCAGAGGACATTAAGCCCACAGTTATGCCGTGAGCACGCTGTGTACTTATAGAACCAATCCTATTTGATTCTCTGATGGACAATCCAATATCATGTTGTCAGTCTGATAGCCTTCCTGGAAACCTAGATGCAATAGTGGAATATGACTCTTACAATCTTTTTGTCCGTCTAATAGGAGTCTTATTATAGATAGCGGTGAACACTGGATCAAAATAGAAATGCTTGTACGCTCTCCAGTTGTATTTACACTAGAGGTCCCGTCTAGTAGCCTGGACCGCACATCGGAGACAGAGTTCATTGAAACAGCGGTGCTTGTTTCTCGCACACGATTTGGCAACACCAGAGCCCGTGATGGTCGTCGCGCATGAGCAGGACTCTCAATTGTATATTAGTCTGTATGCCAGAAGTAATAGTGACGATTCAATATCAATCATTTACCTGTGGACCACCTGATAACGTCTAAAGCAAAGCCACGTTCCTTTTTATAGCATGTTCAAACAACAAGGCAATTAAATGTGCTTAGAACAGGGGTCTTCAACAGGGGTCTTCAGCAGGGGTCTTCAGCAGGGGTCTAAAGAGTTCACAGATTTACTACAGGGAGGACAAATCTTTGAGTGATAGGATTTTTTCTTTTTTTGGGGCGGTGAAACCGCCCCTATATGTGAGGTTTGGATATTTGCACACCAAATCCTGCGCTGTGATTATTGGCCACCAGTGTACCCCCCCTAACCCTGCACCGTGATTGGCCAATCACAGTCTATTCAGGACTGTGATTGGCTAGGGAAACATGACACATGTGCATAGCCCTATAAATAGGACTATGCACTTAAAAAAAAACACATTTATGTTTTTGCTTAAGTGAATCACACATTGTGGGTGGAAAGGGTATTAAAAAAAACACATTATTCTTTTATTTTAAGTGAGCTTCCATCATCGTGATTAGCTAGCAAGACACCGCCCACTTCACACTGGGTGTGATTTTTTTACTCTAACCACTTGAACCCTATAGCATTCCTATTCTGAGGAGAACTTTAGCCCAAAATAGCAGACCTACAAGCTCGCAACGCCTCGCGAGCTTGTAGATTGGCTATTTTCGACAGAGAGGTTCGGTGGGGAGAGAAAAAAGAGTTTTGTCAATTATGTAGGGGGGCCTACTTGTAATATCCTAACGGCCCACTAGTGGGCCCCGGCCCACATGTTGAGAACCGTTCTATTTTCGCTCCATTTGGATAAACTTAAATCATCAGGAAAAGGTTATAATTGGCAGCTCTTTGACGGAGCGATGTAGTTGTATTTTTGTTACATACTCTGAGGTATGGCGTCTGGCTGAAAGCACGGTTTAACCCCCGGAAGGCAGAGGCCCGTGTCTAACTTTATTCAGCACGGGAAAACCCATCCAGGCGCTCAGAAACCACTGACCCACACGCTGAGATGACCATTTAAAAAAGTTTTGTCTTGTCTGAGAGAGAGAGAACGCCCCGCCGGATCATGTACCGTTGTGGGACGGACGGCTGTCTGGGGGAAAGACTGGTTCTTTTTTTCCCTCCCTCTAGCAGGCGGAGGACACCGTGAGATTCATTTACAAGCCGTGCGCACGGCCGTGTGCACGGCTGTGGAAAGTAACATGTGCATTTACTCAAGTACTGTGCTTTAAAGGACAACTTTAGGTTTTTACAACCAAGGTTTATATTTTAGCTTGTAATTAAAGTAAATAAATGATGAGTGTTGTTTTTTTTTCGTTTACTGCTTTCTATAGTTTTAGCAATTTTTGCGATCTTTTTTACAGTGGGCGGGGGCATTCTGTCTGGTGGCTAAATGTCTTTTTTTACACAATAACCCGGCGTTTTCTTTATTATTATTTACAGTAGCTCTTCTAGCCCCCAATAACTCACATCTGGCCATCAAAGACCACAGGACCTTTTTTATTGTGTAAAAAAGGCATATTTAGCCACCGGACAGAATGCCCCCACCCACTGTAAAAAAATATCACGAAAATTGCTAAAACTATAGAAAGCAGTAAATGGAAAAAAAAATAACACACATCATTTATTTACTTTAATTACAAGCTAAAATATAAACCTTGGTTGTAAAAAACTAAAGTTGTCCTTTAACACATCGGGTGCCAGAGTTTTTTTTAAAACAGGGTACATCCTGTGCCAGCGTTTCTTACCGTTTAGATCTGTAGAAAACTCCACAAGGACCCGGATGTAAACACTTGGGTGTGGAGGGTCTCGGGGGGGTCCTGTCTAACGACTGGAACAGTCGTATTTCTAGCGCCATCCGCCATCGCAGAGTGATCGCGCGCTTGTTTTGACCACTGTAAAAAAAGTATGGAGATATGGACCTTTTTCCTCAAGATCCTATCGTTGGAGAGGACGGAAGTCACGTTTTTTTTTGGACTGGATTCACATCTGTCCATTCCATTTTACAGGGTCCTAGGATCATTCCTAAGTTGTGAGACAGCGCCCCTTGTGGAAAAAAACATTTAAAAAATTGGGGGAAAAAACGCCTATAGCCATTTATAGCATTCAACGGTTGGATAAAAAAAAAAAAAAAACGGCTATAGCCAAAAGTACCTAAAGTACAACTTTGAGTATTTCTATGTTTTTATATTTTATACAAGTAGTCGTCAAACGGGCAGAAATCTCATATCTCCACATTTCGCTCACGGTTGTGAGCTAGTAGATCGGCTATCTTCACTGTTTTAAAAGCTTTCTAAAAAAAAAATAATAAAACGGGAACGGTTTTGGAGGTTTGGAGGTTTTATACGCTATACCAGGGGTCTTCAACTGGGGGTCCGGGACCCCTAGGGGGTCCTCAGAGTTACTACAGGCGGTCCGCCGAATCTTTGTGTGATTTTTACATTAACCACTTCAACCAAGCATCCCTATTCTGAGGCGAACTTTAGCCGAAAATAGCAGATCTACAAGGGCACGACGCCTCGCAGCGCGAGGCGTTGTGCGCTTGTAGATCTGCTATTTTCGGCAAAGTGGTATGGGGGGGGGGGGAGCAGACTAAGTACAGAGTGAAAGGTCAGGTTTGCTAAGTATAGTTTAAGTGCATATGGTTAAATGTCTGTAAATACACGTCAACATGAATCCAACATGATGTGCTGTGAAATAAGTCTATGAAGCTGCCTATGAGATCTATGGGGGAGACAAAATAATGATACAATATATAACGGGGGTCCCTGCTTTATCTCTCTCTCGGCCAAGGGGTCCTTGGCCTGAAAACATTGAAGACCCCTGCGCTATTACAGTATAAGGTCCACAGTAATTGATTTGTTCAATAAGGGCTGTGCGGGCTCCCGGCCATAACTGCATGTCCGTTCGGTTTAACTTTTCTTTCTTCTTTTTTTTAATCAGGAGAGACATTTTTTAGTTTGAGGCTTATATCTGGTGTTGATTAACGAGCGCATTTTGTTCATTACGCGGATTGGAACGGACACCAAGGCGTAGTTTATCATTTGTTATACCGCGTTGGGGCGGGGATGATGCAACACCATGCTGTGCTTTGCATATTACTGAACATGTACACACGTGCACACACACACACTCACACTCACACTCACACTCACACACACAGACGCACGTATTTCAGCCTCATAAGCCTTATTATGGGAAACACAATATCCCGAGCCGCTGACAAACGCAGTGATAGACTCATCCCGTCTCAAGCTCAATCCACTTAACTTCCTACATTTCCCAGCAGGCCGAGAAAAGCCGACCGAGGAAGCGTGGACACGCAGCACCTCTCTCTCTCTCTCTCGGCGGCTTCCTCTGACTCTTGAAGTCAATCTCGGTATCGTCATGGCGGACATTTTGAGATGGGGGTCCGCGGCCAAATTCATATCGTTTTGGGGGTCTTTGACATGAAAAAGTTTGAAAACCACTGATATAGAAACATATGTTTTTTCAGAATACTGTTGGGATGCAATATAGAAATACTCTGTTACAAGTAAAAGTCCAGAATTCAAAATTTACTTGAGTAAAAGTACAAAGGTATTGGCATCAAAATGTACTTAAAGTACCAAAAGTAAAAGTACTAAAATGTTTGAAAATAGCCTATCTTATAATACAATTGGGATGCAGGCGCATGCACGAGTAATTGGTTTGTAAAAAATAAAAAACTGCGCATGCGTATGCGTGGACTCGCACTTTCTCTGAGTCTGTGCCATTCATCTTTCACCGGTGTCATGTTTCACCGGTGTTATCTTTCACCGGTGTTGCCAGATTGTGCGCGAGCAACAAGCAACCAGCTTCATGAAAAAACATGAACACAAGGTCCCACGAAGCACGCCCTACAAGCAACAAACGAAGCGCCTTCACACATATACATTGCCTCTTGGAAAACAGCAGATCCACAAGCTCGCAACGCGTCCCCCCACCCACCTGCACTTCCACAACCAACGCCAACACACTACCACCAAAGTTGCCCCTAAACCGCTTACAATCAAAGAACATGGCAACACCAACTTGCCACATTCCATTCCCTACGTCCCCTTCACCAGACACACAGCTCCCTGCCGACATCACAGACGCGTTAAGCTTGACAGCACAATCACCGTCATTTCTCTAATAAATCGCCCTATCATTCCTATTGTCACGACTTTTAGGTCACTGCAGCCTGCTACTAATGTAACGAATGTTTATGTCCACTACTGTGATAGCGTTCGTTGTATTTGAATGATTAGTGGCCAGGGGTGCTTAACATGAGCCGTTAGCGTGCGGCTAATGCTAACGCACTTTGACAGTTAGTGTGGTGAATGTTAATATTCCTGCTCAGTTAGTCCATTGCAGTGGTGGAAAAAGTACTCAAATTCTTTACTTAAGTAAAAGCATCAATACTGCAATGTAGAAATACTCCATTACAAGTAAAAGTCCAGAATTCAAAATGTAGTTGAGTAAAAGTACAAAAGTATTTGCATCAAAATGTACTTAAAGTACCAAAAGTAAAAGTACTAAAATATTTGAAAATAGCAGATCTACAAGCTCACAACGCGCCGCGATGCGACACGTTGTGAGCTTGTAGATCTGCTATTTTCAAATGGCCTACGTATAAAATAGGGCTGAAGTGGTTAATGTATGTTTCATAATATCATAATTTATATCTACAAAGTAACTAGTAACTAAAGTTTTCAAATAATTGTAGTGGAGTAAAAGTACAACATTTCCCTCTGAGATGTAGTGGGGTAAAAGTATTGGAAATTGGAAATACTCCAGTAAAGTAAAAGTACCTCAAAATTGTACTTAAGTACAGTACTTGAGTAAATGTACTTAGTTACTTTACACCACTGCACGTCAGTGACATCAGAGACGCACTTTCGGTGTGTCACAGCCTTTAGCTGCTAAACCATTAGTCATCAGCCTACAGTGTTATTTGCCACGTTGTGAATAATCGTGCGTCGTCAGACTCTTTACGCTTTGATGAATATTCATCACTTTACCCAAAAGTTTCGCCCGACGAGGCGTCAAATTATCAGCACAAACAACTCACAGGTAAAAGAGCTCTTCTTCTGTGTGGCATTAAGCAGGCGGAAGAGAGAGAAACAACAAGAGCTGAAGATGAGCTGCGGCCCTGTTGCCACCGATCAGGCTGATCTGCACTGCGTTTGACACATTTGCATAAATACACTTGTGTTTTTCGAACCGGGCATGTTTTATGTGCCTTTCTATTCAGAAGACAATAAAGTGCTTAAATAGATAGAAAACTTAGAGCTAATGACGATTTCACCCCTCGTTATGTTTCTAAAGCAGACCCTCCCTCTCACTGCCTGTTTATCTTCCCTCCAAGGTGTGCAGAGGGGAAAAAAGAAAGTGGAGAAAAAAAGTAACTAGACAATTATATGTGATCAAGTAGGCTTCAGGAGCTATCTAAAGTGTATTTACTGAGTGTGTGTGTGTGTGTGTGTGTGTGGGCGTGTGGGCGTGTGGGCGCAGGGTGCGCGGGGCTATTGGGAACCGTAGGATGTGCCTGAATGTGAGGACATTACAGTAGTGTAGTTTGTGTGATAGGTTTCATAACCGCAAACTGTAACATGTTGATTCATCTTGAATCTTTGAAAAAGAACAAGACATTACAAGTGTGAAAACTCACTAATTGACCCAGACCGCGGTCCGGGCTCCTATAGGCTCTAATGTACCTGGTCCCTGACAGCGCATTGGGGGTTTGAGTCCCGTTTCCCAACGATCTTTGCTCCATGTCTCTCCCCATCTCTATCTCCCCGTTTCCTGGAAACAGGGAGCGAGAGAGAGAAAAAAACGTACTAATTATGGCCGTTTATAAAGGAACATTTTCAAGGATGCAAGTTCATTCATTAATAGCAGCTAAACTAAAAACACAAACACACAAATAAGTAAATAAATACAGAAATACAGAAATACCAAAAATAATAAACCTTGCATGCATTGTTTCATGGTGTATAGCCCCCAGGTAGATGCATTGTACACGTTTGGGGGGGGGGGGGGGGGGGCATCTATGTGTGTCAGGCCAACCGGTCTATAGAGCATCGCAGTTCCCGCCCCTTCCGGGTTCCACCGCAAAAAACTCAATGCATTTTTCCCATTGACATTTCCAAAAATATTTATATCAATTAATTTAAGCCTAGAATCAAGCCATCCAGGGTCCTGGTGAATCATGACCATAAAACGTTTGATTCTGTGATTATTAATTTTTTTGAAAACGGCAAAACAAAGGGTATTTATAAAAAATAGTATAACATATAATTAAATATAAAATAAAATAAATCACAGAAAAAAAACATTTTATGGTCATGATTCACCAGGACCCTGGATGGCTTTATTCTAGGGTTAAATTAATAGATATAAATATTTTTGGAAATGTCAATGGGAAAAATGCATTGAGTTTGTCCTTCCGGCACCAGGAAAAACCAGGAAGTGGGCGGGAACTGCGATGCTCTATAGCGAGGCCATAACCAACAGCAGGTAATAAACGTCTTTTAAATCCATTAGAGCTGAAACCAACCAGGTTACACTTCTAATGTGTATCTTTGAGTTGTTTTTTTTTATTGTCAAGCAGAAACATCTTATATCTCCAAATTTCAAATGTTGTGTTTTACGTAAATTAATGTCCTTGATCATGCTACAGTTTGTAGATCTGCTATTTTTGAATTTGAATCCTGAAAAGTAACAGTTTTGGACGTGTGAGGTCTCCACTCGACAGAGACTCGTAAAGGCGCACGTATGGCCCCCTAAAGGTACTAAAACTTCAATTACTTTCAACCTGCTCCTTCTCCCAGACAACTTCTCTTTAGATGTGAAGCCTTGCTTTTTTTAAGATTCCGAGCCATGCCGGGCCGGGGCCAAGCTTAAGGCTGCTTATCGGCTACAGTCAGGACTAGTGTTGATGCTCACAGCTCTCTATATACCTTAGAAATAAATGAACCCAGAACGGCTAATTACTGAGTAGGTGCAGAGAGGCAAAGAAAGTCACAGCATGGGGCTTGAGTTTCACTTTATTTTGAGAGTTTTGCTTTAGGCTCTACGGCGGTGGAGTGGTCCAGGGACCCACGGTGTATTTCTGTTAGTTGGCAGCAGGAGGGTTATCACCTGAGAGAACCAGGAATGGGTCTCTTAACCCATTAAGAAACCCGCTTCTAAACATTTTCTAAATCCTAACAGTTTTTCGGGAAAAAATGTAAAAAAATATTTTTCACGATTTTTCAAAAATAGCAGATCTACAAGCTCGTAGCGCGGCACTCGGTGCCGCGCTATGAGCTTGTATATCTGCTATTTTTGAATAGCCTAAAGAAATCTAAAAGTGACACAGATGCGTTCCAGGTATTAATGGGTTAACACAAAGTCAGTGTTTTTCTTTCTTTGAATGTAGCTGAATTACTTTCAGCCGTATGGAAAAAAATTCAGTGCAAAAAAATAAAACACTGAATTGTGTTGGCAAATTACAGCTCTGTGGCAAATAAAAAGTTCACAATACACGTTTTGTTCCGCAAGATAATCATCACGAATGAACAGTGGTGTAAAGTAACTAAGTACATTTACTCAAGTACTTTACTTAAGTATAATCTTGAGCTACTTTTTACTTTACTGGAGTATTTCCAATTGTCTGTAATTCTAGTCCACTACATCTCAGAGGGAAATGTTTTACTTTTACTCCACTACAATTATTTGAAAACATTAGTTACTAGTTTTTTTGCAGATATAAATGATTACATTATAAAACATACATTGACCACTTTGGCCGTATTTTATACCTAGGCTATTTGAAAATAGCAGATAATAATAGTAGACAAGCCCATCGCGACACGTTGTGAGCTTGTAGATCTGATATTTTCTAATATTTCAAACATTTTACTTTTTTTTTTGTACTTTTACTCAAGTCAATTTTGAATTCCGGACTCTTACTTGTAACGGCATTGCAGTATTGATACTTTTACTTAAGTGAAACATTTGAGTACTTTTCCCACCACTACCGGGAATGTATCTGTGTTATTTTAGTTTTTTAGCGTTGGCTATTAAAAAATAGCAGATATACAAACTCACAGCACGTCACATCGCGCTGTGAGTTTTTTTAAAGTGCGAGATTTCTTTTTTTAAATCTTGGAAGATATAGTTTACTATTGATTTAGAAGGAATATGCAGAGTCGGCTTCAGATCTTAATGGGATAATGTCCCCAAAAAAGTCTCCTGTCATGCAACAGTAGAGCAAATAGCTGATCAACCGGCACACCTCGTGACATGTGAGCTTGTAGATCTGTTATTTCATTCAGTCACAAGCAGTGACAACAGTCTGTTTTTTTCATTTCCATTTCCTGAAAAGTGGATTTACAAGGTTTTTGGACGTAAAGCGACGATATACAACTAGACTTATTCGAATAGAACGAGTGCTTCTCGTTCTGTTACGGACGAACGAGCAAAAAACTCTAATGATGAAGTGTAAAGGATGTTTAAACATTCAAGAAATGAGTACCGACACCGCTTGGCCCCGTCTCTGACTGGATTCATTCATCTCTGATTCAAATCTCACACTGCGCTGTTTGCTAATGAGGCTGGTGGAGATGTTTATAGTTTGTGAGAGAGAGGGGTGAAGGCTGAGCATTATGATGACGCTAGGCGCACACACACACACACACACACACACACACACGCGCGCGCGCACGTGCACGTGCGTTCATTACATGCACCCCGAACCCTCGCCGACCCTTCTCGGACAGGTCTTCGTTAATTGCTGTCCGGCAGATTGATGGATCGCAGCCTGAGAGGAGAGAATGGGAGGCGAACCTTAGCGGAATAAAACATGGCTTTCAAACAGACACACGCACGCACTCAGTGACGCACACACACACACACACACACACACACACACACACACACACACACACACACACACACACACACACACACACACACACACACACACACACACACCAATGCCTGCAAGTATATGCATCCATACATGATATAATCATGATTGTATGCACACAATTATGCCGTGCCCCGTGCCCGTGTGGACAAAAACACACATGCATGCACGCACACACACACACACACACACACACACACACACACACACACACACACACACACACACACACACACACACATCCAGCAGACTGTCCATGTGTATATACCCATGCATAATCTGCACAGATTATCTCTTACACAAGGACACGCTCGCATGCACATGCACATGCACACACACACACACACACACACACGCACACGCACACGCACACGCACACTCGTATTCATGTCACAAGCACACAGCGACACTCACGCGGGAGGAGTGAAGATTGTTATCATCTAATTAGCCTTTCAGTAGCTGCAGGGGCTGACCTGGTTGACACAACAATGACAGTCTGCTGGTCTGGAGTGCCGCTGTCAGTCACACAGCTGCTGTGTCACTCCCAGTCAGTTAGAGGGATCTGGGAAGAACAGCGTTCATAGTGAGGAGCTGCAGGGCTACAGCGTTCATAGTGAGGAGCTGCAGGGCTACAGCGTTCATAGTGAGGAGCTGCAGGGCTACAGCGTTCATAGTGAGGAGCTGCAGAGTTACAGCGTTCATAGTGAGGGGCTGCAGGGCTACAGCGTTCATAGTGAGGAGCTGCAGGGCTACAGCGTTCATAGTGAGGAGCTGCAGGGCTACAGCGTTCATAGTGAGGGGCTGCAGGGCTACAGCGTTCATAGTGAGGAGCTGCAGGGCTACAGCGTTCATAGTGAGGGGCTGCAGGGCTACAGCGTTCATAGTGAGGAGCTGCAGGGCTACAGCGTTCATAGTGAGGAGCTGCAGGGCTACAGCGTTCATAGTGAGGGGCTGCAGGGCTACAGCGTTCATAGTGAGGAGCTGCAGGGCTACAGCGTTCATAGTGAGGAGCTGCAGGGCTACAGCGTTCATAGTGAGGAGCTGCAGGGCTACAGCGTTCATAGTGAGGAGCTGCAGGGCTACAGCGTTCATAGTGAGGAGCTGCAGGGCTACAGCGTTCATAGTGAGGGGCTGCAGGGCTACAGCGTTCATAGTGAGGAGCTGCAGGGCTACAGCGTTCATAGTGAGGAGCTGCAGGGCTACAGCGTTCATAGTGAGGAGCTGCAGGGCTACAGCGTTCATAGTGAGGGGCTGCAGGGCTACAGCGTTCATAGTGAGGAGCTGCAGGGCTACAGCGTTCATAGTGAGGGGCTGCAGGGCTACAGCGTTCATAGTGAGGAGCTGCAGGGCTACAGCGTTCATAGTGAGGGGCTGCAGGGCTACAGCGTTCATAGTGAGGAGCTGCAGGGCTACAGCGTTCATAGTGAGGAGCTGCAGGGCTACAGCGTTCATAGTGAGGGGCTGCAGGGCTACAGCGGGCCGTCAAGCATGAGGCAGCAGGTCCAGCCATATGGGTTATGATGACATGTCAATGGATTCATGTCTCTATAGGCACTGATGGATGAATGGAAGGGTGGATGGGTGGATGGGTGGGTGGATGGATGTATGGATGGTAGCCTGGTAAACCCCTCCCTCCGGAAATCTCATTTGTATTTGATTTCAGCAGTGAGTCTGGCCTACAGGCCTGTCTGGGCTTAAAACTTGAAAACGCTCTCAAACTTCTTTTTTGAGGCACGGAATTTACTTTTAAGATATCGTTTGGATAGAATGTAGTTGTTTAACTTCATATATGTGGTCAATTAATCATGACGGAGCCTATTTATTTATTTTTTAAATCAGAGAACCGGCAGGGGCGGGCAGTGACACGTATGTATCCGAATAAAGCTTCCTATTTTCGGCATAGCCCCTTCAAAAGTCCCCTTGGCTGGTGGTGGGGAAAATAACTGCTGATTGGCTGAAGGGGAAAACTGCTGATTGGCTGAAGGGGTTGTCAGTCAACTGTACTAATCCCGCCCAGCTCCCAAATTGCCCATACAGGCCTGTAGACCAGACTCCTTCCTGAAATCAAATGCAAATGAGATTTCCGGAGGGAGGTGGGTTTACCAGGCTAGATGGATGACAGTAAAGTCTCCGATCTCTCTCCGTTAAATTAACACTAAGGATGAAAATGTTCACTCTTTGGAGTTAAATTAACACAAAGGATGAAAATGTTCACTCTTTGGAGTTAAATTAACACAAAGGATGAAAATGTTCACTCTTTGGAGTTAAATTAACACTAAGGATGAAAATGTTCACTCTTTGGAGTTAAATTAACACAAAGGATGAAAATGTTCACTCTTTGGAGTTAAATTAACACTAAGGATGTAGCTGTGATCCATCCAAGGAGGGCGGCCATAGCTGAGTGGTTAGTGAGCCCGCCTAGGGAGCCAGAGGCCCTGGTTGTCCCAGGTACGATTCCAGGCCAGGCCAGCAAATGTGTCGATGAAATGAAATTTGTCCCTGAGCAAGACTCTTAACCCCTAATTGCTCACAGGCCCTCATTGGAAACAAGACCGCAAAGACTTTCATGAACGGACCTGTTAAAGGAATTATCCTTATATCCTTAACGGATGGGGAAATCAAAGGACGACGAGTGAAAAAAAGAATGACAAATAAATGGATGCATCAACAACACCAGTATTATGGTAATAATGTGTTCACTGGTGATCTTCAATGAATGGAGGAATGGACGAAAGACAAAAGGCAGGGACAACATGAACAAGGGAGTTAATCTGCTAACAAATGAGCTCATTCCTTTAATGATCGTTGGAATGAACGACAGAGTGAATGAAAGTGTGGCGTAAGACGAGCGAGTGGCTATTTTTACCGATATGTTCATCTCGTGCCATACAGACAGACAGACAGACAGACAGACAGTATAATAGCCCCATCATCTTCCCACGTGAGATTAGACCAAGAAGACGGACCCCACGCAAAACACAAACAATAGCTTTCTCAGCGCAGCAGGCATGGGGATTAAATGAGCCATTGTTTTACTATTCAATAGTGGCCTACCTCCATCTGGACTGGACTCAGAGATATATATATAAAAAAAAAAAATTCAACCTGGCATCCCTTTTGTGGGAATATATAGGCCAAGAATATAGACCAAATCCTCATGACATCATCACCACAACCAACAAGAAATGATGACGCAGTCATATTAATACCAGGTTGCTCTCTCCAGCGTCCCCGCACGGAACTAAATGGACCCGTGGTCCTGTACCCCTTGGCTCGCGGAGTAACACATCGCTGTTGGAGGCGGCTGTGTGTGTGTGTGTGTGTGTGTGTGTGTGTGTGTGTGTGTGTGTGTGTGTGTGTGTGTGTGTGTGTGTGTGTGTGTGTGTGTGTGTGTGTGTGTGTGTGTGTGTGTGTGTGTGTGTGTGTGTGTGTGTGTGTGTGTGTGTGTGTGTGTGTGTGTGTGTGGAGTCAAGTCAATAGTTTGTTTGGTGGCGACGACCACACTTTTTTTCCTTTTTGTTCTGGGCTATGATCCCATAGCATGGGAGAACGCCCATTGTTCAGAGTATGGGGAAGTCTCGGGGAAGTCTCCCCATTGGCTTAAAGGATTGAAGGACAGCCAATGATGAAAAGGTCGCTAAAAAGTGTTTAGAAAGTGTCGAGAAAGTGTTGAGTAGTTGATCAGTCTCTTCCTAGACCAGGCTGCAAGCAACCTGGTAAAAACTGTATTTCCGGGTAGCATCACATTGGAGAAGTATGTTCATTATAGGACGACCGTTTTCAACTTATCTTCATATAATTGGTCCTCACTAATGTTTATGATGAAATGGTAAAATGTTTTGTTAGAATTAACTGTATTTATTGTTGTGTGTGTGTGTGTGTGTGTGTGTGTGTTATAAATGTTTTATAATTAAGCATGACAACTTGTAACAAAGACACTTTACAACTAACTAAGTTATGTAGTTATATAATGTGCTGTTCCACTGAGCTTATAATGCATTATGACCAGCACTTATAAGACGTTATAAACACTGTTTTGAGTTGTCACACATGAATCATGATTGTAAACATTTATAACAAGTGTTATAATGCCTCATAAGCACATTCTAAAAAAGAAAATATTTAATTTTATATTTGGCAGCCTGGGACATACCCACAGAGTGGTTGTTAGAGGGTTTCAACTTGGGATGCCCCAAAAAGGAGACAGAAAGGCTGGCAAAGTACCACACTGTCTCTGACATAATTGGCAGCCGCCATATTTGGCGGAGACAGTTACTTCCACCCATAGAGTACTGAGTGATATTGATATGCTTATTGTATCATGAAGACATATGCCATGATGACTCTGTGAATGCAACCTTAACTCTACCTATGATATCTGTATGCTCTCCTTTATGTGGACATAAATACTGTGTGTGTGTGTGTGTGTGTGTGTGTGTGTGTGTGTGTGTGTGTGTGTGTGTGTGGGGGGGGGTTGGGGGGTGTTATGTGACAGGTATTTATATAGGGCTATCTGCTACAGCTTGTGTTTGAATGAAACTATAGTACAGTGGTTCTCAACCAGTGGTCCGGGGACCACCAGTGGTCCTTGAGGGGGTTCCAGGGGGTCCCCAGCCAAATGAATAGTTAGGAACCAAATGGACCCTTATGTGTCTGTAACTCTGAGAGTGTACAAATGGAACCAAATGGACCCGTACGGGTCCATTTGGTTCCATTTGTACACTCTCAGAGTTAAATAAACACTAATGATGATGATACAGTGTAGATTGGGACCCCCGAGAAATCAAAATGGTTGAGTCCCTGGTATGTCTTTTCAAATGGGGGTCCGTGGGCTAACTTGTGTCAATTTGGGGGTCCTTGACGCGGTAAAAGGTTGAAAACCACTGCTATAGTAGCTTAATTGGGTGATTGAGAGACTTTGCTGAGCAGAGTCGGGCTGCTGTGGATTGTTTTACATGTTTAAACATGCAGCCGCTATGAGCTGCCAAGCTGACCAATGGAGATATTTGGGGGGGATATGACGTCACTGGAAACCGAGCAGAAGGGGGGAGAAAAAGAGGGAGAATTACAAGAGAACCTCTCTTATCCCTCCTCTGCAGAGAGAGAGAGAGAGAGAGAGAGAGAGAGAGAGAGAGAGAGAGAGAGAGAGAGAGAGAGAGAGAGAGAGAGAGAGAGAGAGAGAGAGAGAGAGAGAGAGAGAGAGAGAGAGAGAGAGAGAGAGAGAGAGAGAGAGAGAAAACCAGTCACCTTTTAAACTGAGGTTTTTGTGGCAGTTTAGCAGGAATAATAAACCAAACTTGAAATAAACGCTATATTGAAATAAACGCCATTTACAGGCGTTAGAAGAGAAGACACTGCGTGCGTGGTGCGTGTAATCCGCAGGAATGCGTTATTTGGTGCCTTGCCCCCCGCTGTGTGCGTAAAGATGACAAGAGGTACGCTCTGAGAGAGCAAGAGGGGGAGGGAGGGAGAGAGGGAGGGAGAGAGATAGAGAGAGCTAACGCAGGGGACTTCGTGGCAGTGTGTGCGCTGCTCTGCCGAGGAGGAGGAGGAGGAGAGAGAGAGAGAGATGTGCGGACCGTTAACAACACGCAGCACAGAGCGCTGATCACACGTCTGGGGTCTCCGCCGTGCGCTCAGAGCCGCTCCGCGACACAGAGAGAGAGAGAGAGAGGGAGAGAGAGAGAGAGACTCCAAACCGAAGGCTGGCTCACGGTTTGGTGGAAAGCGGTGTATATCTGGAAGAATGTCAGTCCCAGAAGAAGTGGCGGTGGGGTCTGATCGCCTCCCCCCCACCCCCCTCCCCTGGCACCCACCCACCCACCCACTCTCAAAGCCCGTGACAGCACTGGCTACCAGGGCTGCTACCCTTGGATTTTCCTCCGTGGCGCGTGGTGTGCCCTAATTCTTCTTTGATCACATTCCAATCGGACTATACTATCGACAGAGAGGGGATTTCTTTCTTGTGTGTTCTTCTTCTTTTTGGTTTCTTTCTGCGGTGCGTGTGGGCAGAATGGGTGAGTGTTTGTGTGAGTGTGAGTGAGAGAGAGAGTGAGTCCGATCACTCAGAGATCAGACCGTTAACGTCCACGCGGGGGATGCAGCTCCGAGGAGTCGCGTGGGCGCTCAGCGGAGCCGCGCTCTGCTGCCTGCTCATCCTGCTCATCCACTCCGTCTGCTCAAAGAAGGTAAAACGCTCTCTGTCATGCGTCAGGCTGTGGATGGGGTGGTTGTTATTAATATTATTATTATTATTATTTTTGAATTATTTTAATTTGTATTCATTTATTTATTTATTTTTTTATATATATGTTTTATTTAATTTTTAATATGATTTCTATATTATTATTTATTATTATTATTATTATTATTATTATTATTAGCCTATTGAGCTCAATGGTGATCAAATCACGAGTGTTGAAGTTTGACAGTGTGCGAATGGGGGTCCATTTGGCTCAATTTGTACTCTTTCACTTTTAAGTTGAGGCTTTACTGTATGTCTATAGGCTGTTGTGTCACCTGTAGGCTAATACTGTAGTTTAAACGTTGTGCAGAGCTTCTGCACGAGCACCATTGTGTTTGTCATAAGGTACCATAGGCTATATGAGGCAGAACCAAACCACAGTGCAATTGTCTTGGCCTCGACACCCAGGTCCCTGAGCTGTCATTTCAGTGTCTGCTTTTTCTTCAATCACACTCACCAGGCTCTATCAGAACCATATCAACAAGTCACCCCCCCCCCCCGAGGCTTATACTGATCCATTTCTGTGTGATTTACGCATGACTGAAATCTAAAATGTTGTGTTAGTATGCTGTGCGGGGTACTAGTACACACACACACACACACGCACACGCACACGTGCGCACGCACACGCACGCACGCAGACACACATGCACACATACACGCTCACACCCCTCAAAATACAGCATGCCCACTTTTTTAGAATCCGAATATTAGATTTTTTTAGTAGAGGTTTTCAATAGATGGCACTAGAGTATAGCTTAAGGGTAACATTGAGGTCAAGCACTTCTATAGAGGGGTCATTTAAGCCCCCCCCCATGTCCTCAGTCGTCCTCACCCCAGTTTCAAGCATGGACAAAATCACCCAAACCCGGGGATAAACATTCACAGAACCTGCAGGGGCTGATTCTCATACAGCGTGTTTAATGTCCTCTCCCATG
>NC_137625.1:2604065-2694951 GCF_963280865.1 Gymnoscopelus braueri | reverse complement strand
CTAAAATTACACAGAGAGTCAAACACACAGACTTCTATATGTTTCTGGCCATAGGGTGCAAATTTCAAATTTTGCTACTGTTATCTACTACAAATATTATTAACATTGAGTGACTGTAAGTTCTTCCAAGGGTGAAATGCTCCTTTAACGGGTTAAGGAATGTTTAACAGAGGTAAATTCTCCATGTCTTCCAGACATCACGGGGTACAGTATGTAAACCATAGAAATGAAGTCATTTCTTGGGCGAAGCGTTCCTTCAGCAGCAGGATGGTATTGACTAGGTCTAGTACATGGAGATGTCTCTCTGCATCCGTGCCCCGGGGCGGGCGCCATCTGCACGGGTCATGGAGTTTTTTTCTTCGCTTGTTTTAAGAGAGCAACGACTCAGAACAGGACTGGTGAGGCCGTCGCTGCCGAGCGCATATTCAGGTCAAGCTGTGGCAAAATATACTCTCTCTCTTCTCTCTCTCTCTCTCTCTCTCTCTTCTCTCTCTCTCTATGTCTCTCTGTATCTCTGTCTCTCTCTCTCTCTCTCTCTCTCTCTCTCTCTCTTTCTGTCTCTCTGTCTCTGTCTCTCTGTCTATCTCTCTCTCTCTCTCTTTCTCTTTCTCTTTCTCTTTCTCTCTCTCTCTCTCTTTCTCTTTCTCTTTCTCTTTCTCTCTCTTTCTCTTTCTCTTTCTCTTTCTCTTTCTCTCTCTTTCTCTCTCTTTCTCTCTCTCTCTCTCTCTCTCTCTCTCTCTCTCTCTCTCTCTCTCTGTCTCTCTATGTCTCTCTGTCTATCTCTCACTTGCCTGGCACCCCAGACTCTCGTGGGCAGAGTGGGCTCCAGGCTTTTTTTTTTACCAGCAACCGGGCTGGAGGTCATCCATCCAATATGAATTCTTCAAGGCTGGTACCAGTTCTGATATTTTGGAGAACGGGAAGGCAGATAGGCCGATAACTCTGTGTGTGTGTGGGTGTGTGTGGGTGTGTGTGGGTGTGTGTGTGTGTGTGTGTGTGTGTGTGTGGGTGGGTGTGTGTGTGTACTTGGAGGTCCACTTTTTTTCATTTCCTGAAAAATGAACATTTTGCAGTTAGCTGGTTCCTGCCGGACAGCAGAGACATACTGTAGGTTCTAGGAATCTATATTATAGATTATTATAATTAAAGGAGGAGTTCACCCAAAAAATTACTTATTTTCTATCAATTGCACACCCCATGAAGCCTTGAATTCATGGATTTATTTTTGTTTTTGTGGCATTCCTAAGCCAATAATTTGATGACTGGGTGTGTATCCGGTAGGAGACACAAATAATCTACTTTGTGTCTCCTACCGGATACATTAGCCGGCAGGAGACGGGAATCAAATTATTGGCTTAGGAATGCCACAAAAACAAAAATAAATCTGTGGATTCAAGGCTTCATGGGGTGTGCAATTGATAGAAAATAAGTCATTTTTTGGGTGAACTCCTCCTTTAATCGAATCATCAGATTGTAATGAACTCTGTACCCTACAAGGCATCTCATTAAGACTTTCTGCGCACATGCCTTTAACTCTAGACAGGCATGTTCATTGTTGACCCTCTTTTACATATCAAACACACTTGCTTACTGCACTTGTTTTTTTTTTGTTTATTTCTTCAGTGAATGACATTTGATTTACACCAGAACATCATGGTAAAGCGCCTTGGATAAAGGCGCTATATCAATGCACCATTTACCATTTATTTTACCATGTAGCATACAGTACATCCATGATACGAAATGCAAATATCGGCCCCGATATCAGACTGCCTCTGAATTGGCCCTGAAACCTCAGACTCAGTGTGTGTATTTTAGCCGTTCAGCGTTATCCCAGTCGTGAAAACAGCAGATCTACAACCTTAGATCTGCAGCTTTCGACCATTACTCCACCGCCGATGGACTGAGGAGGGTTTCGTGCGGTGGATGGACTGAGGAGGGTTTCGTGCGGTGGATGGACTGAGGAGGGTTTCGTGCGGTGCATGGACTGAGGAGGGTTTCGTGCGGTGGATGGACTGAGGAGGGTTTCGTGCGGTGGATGGACTGAGGAGGGTTTCGTGCGGTGGATGGACTGAGGAGGGTTTCGTGCGGTGGATGGACTGAGGAGGGTTTCGTGCGGTGGATGGACTGAGGAGGGTTTCGTGCGGTGGATGGACTGAGGAGGGTTTCGTGCGGTGGATGGACTGAGGAGGGTTTCGTGCGGTGGATGGACTGAGGAGGGTTTCGTGCGGTGGATGGACTGAGGAGGGTTTCGTGCGGTGGATGGACTGAGGAGGGTTTCGTGCGGTGGATGGACTCACACAGCAGTGACACAGTAAAGCTGAAGGCTGCACAGGAGCCTGAGGGGGGGCTTTGGTTCAGGCCATCAGCATTTGTCGTTGTTGAGCTCACCGGAGTGGCAAGGCAATCTCTTTGACCTTCCACGCTGTGTTATTTTGTCAGTATCATATTGTGCTGCCTTTATTTTTTTTATAGAGAGGTGATCCCCCCCCCACCCCCCCTCCCCCCTTAAGCCTGCATATTCCTTTTGCTTTCAAGCCCTTATACACAGAATAGCTTTTAGCCCCGGGGCCTGGCGGGCGGGGGCCAATTTAAGTTCATTATACAACGTTTCGAGAGTCTGCTCTCATTGAAATCTATTCAGGAGAGAGAGAGAGAGAGAGACACACACACACACACACACACACACACACACACACACACACACACACACACACACACACACACACACACACACAAAGGAGGACAGAGAACATGCTCACTTTGGGCTGTAAGAATTGCCAAGGTCAGTGTGGGCTGTGTGGGGCTAAGAAGACGTGTGCTGATATAATGAATTCAAAGGACTGCATTAGCGACAGTCTTTTGGGGATGGTGATAATAAAAGCCAAGGCTGGCTGCTTGCTGCTAGCAGTGTTGCCATGTCTGATGTCTGCTTACTATAAGAGACTTTGGCCCAGTGTTGATTTTGACAGCAAATCTTTATTCAGTTTTGGTCTTTTGAATCAAATTCCATTTAGTTTTAGTCATATTTTAGTCATCTGAAATGTTTTAGTTTTTGTCTATTTTCAGTCGACTAAATATCATGTAGTCGACTAAATCTAGAGTTGATTTAGTCGACTACAATGTATGTTGGCGGTGCCTTGATGGCGTCGTAATGACTGATTTTACACTTGGTTGCATGCTGAAAGCAGATCTACAAGCTCACAACGCGTCGCAGCGTGACGCGTTGTGAGCTTGTAGATCTGCTATTTTCAGAGCGCAACACCCGAGCGCAACCAAACATAAAATGACTTGTCTTTTAGTTCTACTGGATCTCTTCTCCACTAGATCCCTCACTAACATTTTAGTCTAGTTTATATTTGTGGACGAAATTGTCAATATATTTAGTCTTAGTTTTAGTCATCATAGCTTAGTTTATATTGAGTTTTTATATCGTTTTCGTCCGTGAAAAAAGGTAGTCGACGAGCATTTTTCGTCATAGTTTTAGTCGACGAAATCAACACCCGGCCTTGTGTTTCTGTAAAGTTGCTTGTAGATTATTGGTAGTTGTTGTTTTGTGTTGCAGGTTTTTGGGCTTGTTTTTGTTCCTAAATGTTTGAACACCTATACGTTATTATACCTTTTAAGCCGGGATCACCTCTGAGTGTAGTTGTTGCTTCATACAGTATAGCAACATGCAATTTTGTACTTTATTTGAATAAGAAATGTTTTAGAGAACTTAGGTCAGGATTTAGAATTTTTTTTTAGAATCGACCTCAGGTCTAAATGGGTCAAACCAGTGGTTCTCAAAAATGTCGTGTCACGGACCCCCCAAATTAATATATATGTGTTCACCCCCAGCACCCCCCCCATCTAAAAAATAAATCGTGTCAGGGACCCCGTACCAGAAATGTTTCGCTTTAATTTTTTTTGATTTGTTTGAAAATAGCAGATCTACAATGCAATGCGACATATTGTGAGCTTGTAGATCAGCTATTTTTGAGCGGTGTAGCTGCTCCTATAAGTGGGGTTGGGACACATCATCACTCATTAGTACACCCTTCGCTGTACTGTGATTGGCTCATAATAGCACACCCCTCTACATTAGTACAACCCTAGCTGTACTGTGATTGGCTGACTCTATTGGCTGACTCTATTCAGCACTGTGATTGGCTAGCGAGACACATGATGAAATTAATAACCTATAAATAGGACTATGCACTTAAACAAGACCAGGAGACGTGGTTCTGCCAGACCCAAAATGAAGTCCTAGTATGTAACACACCTACAAACCACTTTATAACTGAAGTTCATGATGTCATGAATAGTTCGTGACGAAAGGGGACGTCACAAACTTTTTTTTGGCTGGGGCCGGAGGACAAATGGCCCCTGCCCATGTATGGACGAAACAGATACAAAGCCTCATGTAAGCCCGACCCCTTGGGTCTGGCAAAAAAAACACTTTTTTAAAAATGTGAGCTTCCATCACTGTGATGACCACACCGCTCAATTCACACTGGGTGTGATTTTTGGGCTGTGAAACCGCCCCTATAAGTGAGGTTTGGATATTTGTACAGCAAATCCTGCGCTGTGATTGGCCAAAAATGTACAAAAATGTACCCCGCCTAACCCTGCACCGTGATTGGCCAATCACAGTCTATTCAGGACTGTGATTGGCCAGTGTCACATGACACATGTGCATAGCCCTAAGAAACCATAACTTTAAAAAAAACATAAATTTGTTTTTTCTAAGTTATGGTTTCCTCCATCATAAAGAGTGTTTCAATAAATGTATTTATTTTTTGTACATGATTGGTTGACTCCATTCAGTATTGTGATTAGCTAGCAAGACACTGCCCACTTCACACAGGGTGTGATTTTTAAATAGCCGATGCATATCAGTTTAAAGCGCTCGCATGGCCTAATGGCCTATAGACGCTTCTTTTGGGCTCGTTTTCATAGACCCGGTTGCTTATTTCTCTCGCAAAATCTGGCAACACTGGCAGAGAGCCAGGCTCCATGCTATCCATGTCGTCGTTCTCGCTGCTCTGTTCCCTCTCACCGCGCTGAGAGACATCACAGCGTCGCGCAATATCACCCGCAGCAATGTGAATCACATACATAATAATTATAATAATACAAAAAGAAGGGGAATAACTACTTTTGGCCTTGTCTGCTCGTCATGCACACACACTCCTTATCCCAATCAGAGTGTGAACTTTATTGTAACATCAAAGGTTTACAAGTAAGAAGTGGGTGAAATTCCTTTCTTGTGTAAGCTCCATCGTTTGCTGTTGTTATCAGAAAGAGAAAGGTAAAAGAAAGGGGGGGGGGGGGGGGGGGGGCAAGGAGAAAAATAAATCAAACGGGAAATCATGGATAGGGAAAACATCTAAAACATATACACTGTACATATACCGTCAGTGGTGGAAAAAGTACTCAAATTATTTACTTAAGTAAAAGTACCAATACTGCAATATAGAAATACTCTGTTACAAGTGAAAGTCCAGAATTCAAAATTGACTTGAGTAAAAGTACAAAAGTATTGGCATCAAAATGTACTTAAAGTACCAAATGTAAAAGTACTAAAATATTTGAAAATAGCAGATCTACAAGCTCACAACGCGTTGCGATGCGACGCGTTGTGAGCTTGTAGATCTGCTATTTTCAAATAGCCTATGTATAAAATAGGGCTAAAGTGGTTAATGTATGTTTTATCATTATCTGAAAAGTAACTAGTAACTAAAGTTGTCAAATAAATGTAGTGGAGTAAAAGTATAATATTTTCCTCGAGATGTAGTGGAGTAGAAGTAAAAGTATTGGAAATTGGAAATACTCCTGTAAAGTACAAATACTAAAGTACAGTACTTAAGTAAATGTACTTAGTTACTTTCCACCACTGTATACCGTATACACATAGCATAATCCTGCTGGTACATTATGTACATGAGGCTAGACATAAAAGGTGTGTGCATGTGTGTGTGTGTGTGTGTGTTGAAGAGGGGATATACACTACATCACTATGGGATCAAAAGTCCTCATCAGATTGTTTGTAGTGTGTGTGTGTGTGTGTGTGTGTGTGTGTGTGTGTGCGTGTGTGTGTGCGTGTGCGTGTGCGTGCGAGCACGTGCATGTGTGCGTGCATGCGTGTGTATTGGTTGGTGTACATGCATGCAGGTGGTAGCCATGCTCTTTCTTGAGACAGCCTGAGGACACTGGCTTCATAGCTCGTCTTCATTTGCATATTGGGGGAGGCTGAAGCCTGATTCATACTTACTGTATATTGTGCTCCACAAATAGCACATGTACAAGCACATACAAAGCACCTCTCAGCGTAAGGCTTGTAGATCTGCTATTTTTAATGTCCGCGACACGACGCCGGCGCGCAACTAAATATAAACCAGGCATTAGAGCAGGGGTCTTCAACGTTTTTAGGCCAAGGACCCCCTAGCTGAGAGAGAGATGAAGCAGGGACCCCCCCTCTATATTGTATAACATTGTGTTTCAGATTAAACATTTTTTGTTTACTTGGTCTGCTCTTTTTTCCCTCTACACCAAACACCTCTTTGCCAAAAATTTATTTATTTTTGACTAAAGTTCTCCTCAGAAAAGGGATGCTAGGGTTGAAGTGGTTAATGTAAAACAAAAAAAATATCATATCACACAAAGATTTGGCGAACCTCCTGTAGTAACTCTGAGGACCCCCTAGGGGTCCCGGAACCCCTGTTTAAGACCCCTGCATTAGAGTTAAAGGGCCGGCTAGCGTTGGTAGCTTTACACCATGGTTCTCAAACTTATCAGCCCGCGCCCCACCCCCAAAATAAACATATTTGAACTCGGGACACCCCACCCTGACAAGAACTTGGAATTGTAGGAGTTGGGCATTACATTTAGGGCGGATTCAGACTATGGTCCCGGGTGCGCATCCCGGACCACATGGCAGATGTTGTGATAGTGTGAACGTAGCGTACCGTTCCCCGTAACGCATCACCGTACCGCACCCGGGACCGCCTGGGGAGGTAGTCTCGGGTCCGATTGCTGCGCACCCGGGAACGGAACGCTGCAGTGTGAATCCATCCGTACCAAGAGAAGGAAGTGGACTGCTAATCATATATCCTTTATATATTTTTATAATGACACATTATTTTAGCTGGGTTATACCTTCTCATAGTTCTACTTGAATGTTGACAAGAAATAATAATCCTGCTACTGTTTGAGTAGCACAAGCCGTGGAAAAACATAAACAAAAAACACATGTGTTGCGAACGCTGCCACTAGGATAAATATAACAAGGATTAGTCTGTGACGTCACTGCTAAAATACCACGGATGCGTCCGTGACGTCACTATCATATGAACAGAGACGACACTGCTTTGGTTGTGTATTGTTGATCTGTTGTTATTATAACTCAAGACAACGTCAGGAACACGGTCAAACTTTATTATTCACTCTACGCTCTGAAGTGACTCTTCTTCTGTGAATGACATTCTCTATCTCCCAAAGCCCCATAGTCCACAGCGCCCCCATGAGGCACATGTGTACCATTACTGTTGAATGAAGTGTACTCGGGTGCGGGAGAATCTTGGCCAATGTGAATGCTGGCCAGCTGGGAGAGGCCAATCGTACTCGGGAACGGTTTGAATCAATCTGACCCAGTCTGAATCCACCCGTTTGACTCGGTTCCTCAGATGAACAACTTGCAAGCCGTTGTGAGCATCAGCTATTTTCACACTTTTTGCTTCATTCTAATCTAAGGTAGTATTTGAGAAGTTGGCCAATGTTTGACAATTTTTATATAGAATAGCTTTTTGGTAGCTTTTGACCCAGTAATGGTCTTAATTATTCATTTTCATGTTTAACCCTTAGAAGGTCTAAAAGTCCTTATATTGTCACTTTAGAAATGTGCAGATACCCGGTATACACTTATACAGCATTTTGTTCACTGTTGAGTGATTAAGCTAATCCCCAGACCCCCAGGGGCCCTTGAGGGAGTTCCTAGGGGGTCCCCAGCAAAAAAAAAGTGTTAATATGGCATCCACATCTATTTAACCAATTTCATGTAAAATGTGAGCTTCTATCTGTATATATTTATTTTTAATCTTGAAGAAATGTGACATTTTAACAACACAAATCTTGTGTGGGGGTCCCTGCAGGCACAACTTATGTACAGTATATTCATATGGGGATCTGTGGCCAAATGTATTCGGGGGAACCTTGACATGAAAGGGTTTTAGAAACACTCAGTGGTGGAAAGTAACTAAGTACATTTACTTAAGTACTGTACTTGAGTCCAATTTTGAGGTATTTGTACTTTACTTGAGTATTTCCAATTTCCATACTTCTACTCCACTACATCTCGGAGGCAAATGTTGTACTTTTACTCCACAACAATTATTTTAACACTTTAGTTACTAGTTACTTTTCAGATATAAATCATTACATTATAAAACATACATTAACCACTTTAGCCCTATTTTATGCCTTGGCTATTTGAAAATAGACGATCTACAAGCTCACAACGCATTGCGATGCGACGCGTTGTGAGCTTGTAGATCTGCTATTTTCAAATATTTAGTACTTTTACTTTTGGTACTTTAAGTACATTTTGATGCCAATACTTTTGTACTCTTACTCAAGTAAATTTTGTATTCTGGACTTTTACTTGTAACAGAGTATTTTTTATAGTGCAGTGTTGGTACTTTTACTTAAGTAAAGAATTTGGGTTTTTTTTTCCACCACTGGAAACACTGCTGTATTTGATGAAAAGTGTATTAGTGTCTCACTCAAGGAATTCACACACACCCCTGACATGACGGTTATATCACTGTTTTATTTCTATACAGGTTGTGTAGGAGTGTAGGTTTCCAGAAGAACATAAGTAAAACAGCAAACATATAATCACTATATGCAACTGTCTGGTTAAAGGTTCTGACATTCATTTTCACTTTTTTTTTAAAATGTTTTTTGGGGGGTTTTATGACTTCAATTACACCCAAAAAAATCTGAACTTTGAACATTCTGTGGTCTGGGGTTTTCTGAATAATTAGGCTGAAAAGTAATCTGAGCTTGGCCCTTGGAGAGTGAAGTCACAGGCCATTAATCCCGCCCACTCTCCTCCTCGCCCCTCCCCTCCCCTGTCCTTTCCTTTGGGGGGGGGTGCGGGGGGGCGATGATTGACAGGGAAAATCCCTCAACAGCGACACCCGCAGGCAAAGATTTATTTTTTTCATTGCAGTTGAAAAGGCTTTAGAAATGTGAGAGAAAAACACCTGCCATGGATCACTGGAGTGGAATTCTTTGTTAAAACGTTTTATACACGTTTGAAGGACCATGACAAATAATTTTAATGTGTGGTAAAACTGAACGTCATGAAACCTTTAAACAAAAATCACTTGTCTACAGTATTTCACTGGCGTAGGCTTCGACGAATGAACAAACGGTAGCATTAGGCTTAAGAAACACAAAATACAAGCATTCTACACTTTACATCGGGATCTTCAACCTTTTTCAGCCCCAGGACCCCCTAGCTGAGAGAGGGATGAAGCAGGGACCCCCACTACATTTATATTCATGTTAAATGTGTGCATTCAGACATTTAATCACTTAAACCCTCGATACTTTGACCGTTGGCTCTGTACTTAGTCTGCTCTTTATTTCCCTCTACACCAAACCGCTTTCCCGAAAATATCCACAAGCTCACAACGCCTCGCAGTTGTAGATCTGCTGTTTTCGGCTAATGTTCCCCTGAGAACAGGGATGCTGTAGTGGATAGTGTTAAAAAAAAAAGTCTGTATGCGGAAATATTCGGCGGCCCTCCCTAGTAACTCTGAGGACCCCCTAGGGGTCCCGGACCCCCTGTTGAAGACCCCTGCTTTACATCCTCAGAGTTATGCGCTATGACCTTGTAGATCTGCTATTTTTTGAATAGCCAAAGTATAAAAGGTTATCATTATTGTGACGCTCTATTAACACATTTAGCCGGGGACCCCCTGGATCTCCCTCGAGGACCCCACTTTGAGAACCGCTGATCTAGGAAAGCCAGAGCAGGGGAAATGAAATGGATTGAGACCCGCTTTCTAATGTAATCACTGTCATCCCCTTTATGATGAATAGCTCATAAGTTATGTATGACAATGTGTTAATCAATAATTGACCTTGTCCTTGGACCGCCAAATTGAACCATACAGTATGTCAATTATTGACTCAGAGACATAATATGAGGTTTCATGGCCCTGTGTGGTAGATTGATGAAGATACAGTATATTGACACACAGTGACATGCACACCACAGACTCAGCACAACTACTCAACTACTAACAACCTTATTTATTCTTGTATCTTGGCTACCTGAATGTCCTCTGTGATCATTAGTTTATGATTAAGCAGTATTTTATTGCACTCTCAAAGGAGAAGGGTGCCCCCTCTGTGGGGGGGGGGGGGGGGGCATACCGTAGCTAAGGCCACCACTGCCCCTACTGGTCTCTTACTTGCTTTATATAGTCACGTTTTATGAGCTTGTGGAATCTGTCATTCTTGCAAAGAATATATATATATCCGTGACTGTGAGATTGACTTGGAAGCCACACCCATTCCCATGTGGATCCTGAGAATAGGGCTGAACTCAAATAAAGGACAGCTGCCATGTTATTGGCCTTATTTCCAAGAAAAAAAAAAATATATAAAATCTCACTGTAAACTTATCATATTAATTACTTGAACCTTGCACCGAGTGCCACGCTATGAGCTTGTAGATATGCTATTTTTTTTTTTATAGTGAACATTTTTGCAAATCTTTTAATATATATATATATATATATATTTTTTTTTTTAGAGCAAAGATTTTTAACTCAAATCTTTGCTTCTGGGGGATTCTACATTAATGTCTTCTAAATCCTAACAGTTTTTTCAAACTTGTCCATGTCAAGGACCTCCCAAAATGATATGTATTCGGCCGCGGACCCCCATCTCAAAACAATTTGTTCCAGTGACCCCCAGCAGAAGCAAAGATTTACAAATGTTCGCTTTAAAAATATATACATTCAAAGATTCGCACAAATTTCGCAAATTAAAAAAAATAATAGCAGATCTACAAGCTCATAGCGCGGCACTCGTTGCCGCGCTATGAGCTTGTATATCTGCTATTTTTGAATTGCCCAAAGTATAAAATAATGGTTTAAGTGGTTAAACATTATGGTCTGCCCCGTTCCCTCTTCCAAAGACACCGCCGATGTCTCCGGGCTGCAGCGATCGATTCCCAGCTGACAACCGTGCCACCACAGCGTGCGCTAAAGTGACACGGAGGTCGTGTGTGTGTCATTACTGCGTGCCTGACATCGGGGGTGACCAGATACTATTTTATTTGTGGCTGTCACGAAAAACGGAGACCATGTGGGTCACGGGGGCTTTTCCTCGAGCGAGAGGCATGGCTCAGAATGGCATCGAGTGCCACCGTGTGTATTTGTTTTTGCCTCGGGGGTGGTATTTGTGTCAAGCAGTGGCAAACACTCTCTTCCCTCTGTGTCATGCATTAACATGTACCCGCAGTGGTGGAAGAAGTACTCCGATATTTTACTTAAGTAAAAGTATCAATATAGAAATACTCCGTTACAAGTAAAAGTCCGTAATGAAAAATGTACTTGAGTAAAAGTACAAAAGTATTGGTATCAAAATGTACTTAAATTACCAAAAGTAAAATTACTAAAATGTTTGAAACTAGCAGATATACAAGCTCACAATGTGTTGCGATGCGACGCGCCTTAACCCTAAACCTAAACCTAACCCTAACCCTAACCCTAAAACTAACCCCTAAACCTAAAGCATAAAACCTAAACGTTGAAATGCAACGAAAATGTGAACATTTAACGTTTTTGTGGTCCAGAAACGTTGTCATCGAGAAACGTTCAATCACAACGTATCCTCTGGCGATAGGGTTGTGAATAATCGTGACAGGCCGATATGTGACTCAAGAAGTGGCGCTTGTGACTTCTCAGGGCGTTGTTTTAACTTTTCTGAAGGAGCGATTTGGGTACGACTTGGTCCCGACAGTACAGCGCCAGACTTAAACGACAACAACGTGTGTTTAGGACACCGATAGTGCTCCCCTTGGCTTCGGTAGACGATTCATGATCACGGCAAACACTTAGCCGTGTCGAATCCCTCGCCGCAACGGCACGCACACAAGCCAGGTTGGGTTTTTTTTATGCTTTTTTTTCGCCCAGAGTAATCTGCTATAAACAGATTTCAATTGGGTGCAATTTATCTTTAATGGTTAGAATCAGCTGTAATCCATAAGGGCAACGCACATTAATCAATGGCTTAATTGATTCATTACTTAAAGGCTTCGTTAATTAATTTGCTCGGATGAATCAATCACGGGTCTGAGCGGGAACGCGTGGCCGGTTTGTCAAGGTAATCTGAACCGCTTCCAAACGATCCCCCCGTGTCTCGTTGACTGCGGGCAGTTCTCATCACCACCTGTTTGAAATCTCCAATATTTACCTGCCGGCCTGTTTCTTTTCACAACAACAAGGCCCTATTGATTACACTTTGCTTTAACCCATTGAGGCCTGAGGTTCCGATTCTGCGAAATATCAGTGGTGCTCAAACTTTTTCATGTCAAGGACCCCCAAAATTATATGTATTTGACCGCTGACCCCCATCTCAAAATGTGTTGTTCCAGGGACCCCCCAGAAGCAAAGATTTTAGTTAATGTTTGCTTTAAAATATATATATATTCAAAGATTTGCACACATTTTCATGATTTTTCAAAAATATCAGATCTACAAGCTCGTAGCACAGCACGCTATGAGCTTGTATTTCTGCTATTTTTGAATAGCCATAGTGTAAAATAATGCTTTTTTAGCTCAAATGAAAGAGTGACACAGATGCGTTCCAGGTCTCAATGGGCTAAGACAGTAAAAACAGTTTGCACCACCCGGCGCCCCCTGATGCCCTGGAGGTCCTATTGATTACGCCCCGGCCGCGTCAAGGGACCGTTAAAAAAAAGCCACTGCCGTGGCAGTGGGCGGTAATGAAAAGCTGGCTCTACCATGAATCTCTCCGGGTTCCATTTTCGTTTTTTTTACAGGAGAGCCTCGCTGGCCTCCAGGAAAGCCAGCAGTGGTGGATAGTAACTTAAGTACATTTACTCAAGTACTGTACTTCAGTACAATTTCGAGGTACATTTACTTTACTCGAGTATGTCCTTTATACTTCTACTCCAGCACGTCTCAGAGGCAAATATTGTACGTTTTACTCCACTACAATTATTTGACAGCTTTAGTGACTTTAGTTACTTTGCATGTTTGAGATGATCTTTACAAAATGGACATTAACCACTTAAGCCCTATTTCATAATTTGGCTATTCGAAAATAGCCCATGTTGTGAGCTTTTTTTTTGGGTACTTTAAGTATCTTGATGGCAATACTCTTGTACCTTTACTCAAGTAAAGTTTTGAATACAGGCCTTTCACTTGTCACAGAGTATTTCTACATTGTGGTAAATGCTACCTTTACCTTTACTCCCACCACTGAAAGCCAGTGTTGTTAAAGGAGAAATCCGGAGATTTCCCGTCCTCGGCTCACTGCGCTCCTCGGGAAATCTCGCGAGACGCAAGATTTCACGCGAGAGGAAAACATTCACGTCGCTGACCATGAACGCCAGCTCGTGAGTGATAAACAGTGCATGTGAAAGTATCAGGAGACACCATGAGGAGGATTTGTGGGAAAAAAAAGAAGTTTGGAGCTGTGGAATTAGGCGATTTTCACTGAGCCACGCGCCTCCCACTATGCTAATGGTGGGGGTCGACCAGAATCACAGACAGGGGAATCGCTGGAAAAACTCAACGCCACTTCCTACCTCGGTGAGTGAGTAACGACACATCAAAGATACCACTTAAAATGTCCGGATTTCTCCTTTAAAGGAAGATATCTAACCACAATACACCTCCCTCTCATAAAGAGATGTTGAAACCCCCCCCGAGGCCCGACAGTAGGCCTACCAATCAAAGCTTGGCAATGCATAGAATGAAGTCACAGCGAGGAAGGGGAAACATCACAGTAGTAGGCCTACATGTGTACTGCTGTACATGTGTACGCTGTGACCCAGTAACAGTGATGTAAAGTAACTAAGTACATTTACTCAAGTACTGTACTTAAGAACAGTTTTGAGGTATTTGTACTTTACTTGTGTATTTCCAATTTCCAATACTTTTACTTCTACTCCACTACATCTCGGATCCAAATATTGTACTTTTACTCCACTACAATTATTTGAAAACTTTTAGTTACTTTGTAGATTTTGATTATTATTACAAAACATACATTAACTACTTCAGCCCTATATACACTTCTGCCATTTGAAAATAGTAGATCTACAAGCTCCCAACGCGTCGCGATGCGACGCGTTGGGAGCTTTTAGATCTACTATTTTCAAAAGATTTGTATACATTTGAAAACTTGTGAAATGGGACATTCTGCATAATGAGTACTTTTACTTCTGGTACCTTGAGTACACTTTGATACCATTACTTTTGTACTTCTACTCAAAGAAATTTTGAATTCCGGACTTTTACTTGAGTAACAGAGTATTTCTACATTGCAGTATTGATACTTTTACCTAAGTAAAGAATTTGAGTACTTTTTCCACCACTGGCCAGTAACCTCCTGGGCGCGTTGACCTCTTAACCCCAGCATATAGTTGTTGCCGGGCAGAAACCTTTTATCTCCATATTATTGTTGTGTTTTTTCGTCAATGAATTCCCTACTTGGTTGTACTACAGACGAACGTTGTTTGTCTATGAATTGAATACCAAGGACCTCATTGGAAACAAGGACCTTTGAGACGAAGTGTTTTAAATGTAACTGTGCTGTAAAATGTCTTTAGGTTTGGTAGAGAGTTCACTGCATGGCTAACTTATACACCCCGACACCAGTATGCCGACAAGAACATTTGGACCAGACCAGGATTGAGAGTTGAAATGGTGTTTTATTGCCAGTCTGTGTACAACACATATGATGATGATGATGATATGGTGGTGGTGATGATTTAACTAAAATAGGAGTGAAAGACAGAAACAATCAGTAACTTAAACAGACAGAAAGCATAAACAGACCGGCATAAATGTTTATCAAGCAAATTAAACCAAGGAACATAAAGTCTACTTATAATGCATCGGAAGTGCTCACATAGCCGTGGGTTTCCTGCAGTGGATCTCTACCCTTCAGACAAAATGTTTGTCTGCTGGTTCAACCTGAGCCTATATAGGCCCACCCCAGCTGAACCAAACGAGGCTCAGATTGGGCCCCGCCCACCACTAAGTGACATGATCATTTTGTGAACTCCAATCCACCCACTCTCAGCTTGAGAGGGGGTGGATTTTGTACAGCCGCCCCATCAAATACAATTGATTTGATCATTACTAACTTCCGCAAAAGGAATGACAATAATAACAAATAAAAGAAACAAACAGTGTTCAAGAATTACTATTTTTGCCCGCAAGGGGGTTCAGGGTCGGCCATTGCCGGAAGAGCCACTAGTCTGGCCACAGGTCTAATGTAGGTCTTGCCCTTGATCTCCACTTCTGCCGTACGAACACGCCCGTCGTCGCTTGGCATGATGCGAGTCACCCTTCCAATTGGCCACAGTCCTCTGGGCAACTGTGGGTCCATCACCATAACGACTGTGGATGCCTCCAGGTTGGCTGTGTCTTTATGCCATTTCTGGCGGGTTTGAAGGTTTGGTAAGTAGTAAAAACGTGACCAGAAGTGGTCGGCTAAGATCTGGCTGTGCTTCCACTTGCGGCGACCAATGAGCTCAGTGTCGTTGTACACTGCCTGAGGAAGGGAGGCGTCCCGCCGCCCCATGAGCAGAAGGTTTGGGGTCACAGGGTCAGGGTCAGCCAGATCCGATGAAGCGTAACCAAGGAGTTTTGAGTTGAGGATTCCTTCTATTTCTATTAGAACAGTGTTAAGCACCTCCTCCGTAACGGTTTGGGCTCCCAGGGTCGATCGCAGTGCTGTCTTGATTGACCTCACCTCTCTTTCCCACACACCTCCGAAGTGGGGGGCATTTGGGGGGTTGAACTTGAATAGAATTTTCCTCTTACCCAGTTGCTCCTTTAATGCTGGGCTCATTGCAGCAAAGGCATTGCTAAGTTCCCTTGCTCCTCCTCTGAAGTTCGTTCCACAGTCGGACAAAATTTCGAAAGGTTGACCTCTGCGTGATGTGAAACGGCGCAGGGACATCAAGAAACTGTCGGTATCGAGGCTGGTTAGAATTTCAATGTGAAGGCAGTGAGTGGTAAGGCATTTGAATAGGATCCCCCATCTTTTATCGGTTTTGCGACCAGCCTTTATGAGTAGTGGGCCAAAACAGTCCATCCCTGTGGACCAGAACGGGGGCTGTGTTAAACGGACCCTGGAAGAGGGTAGATCGGCCATCTTGGGTACAGTAGGTTTCGCCCTCCACTTCCTGCATTCCACGCAGTTCCACTGATGCTGCTTAATGGCCTGACGTCCGCGAAGGATCCAGTATGAACGCCTAAGCTCGGCAAACACCCTCTCTGGGCCAGGATGTAAGAGGCGAGTGTCCTAGTCCTTTATTATCAGCTGGGTGACTGCATGTTTGGGGTCGAGCACAATAGGATGCATTGCTCCTGGTTCTAACTCTGCTGCCAACCGAAGTCTGCCTCCAACTCTGATAGAGGGGAATGAGGCGACTATGGGTTGGGAGGTCTTTACCCGACTTAAGTGCCTTGAGGTCATCTGGAAAGCTTACTGCTTGAGCTTGTGAAAGAATGAGAGCTTCAGCATCGACCCGATTGAATGCTAAGGAACCAGAGGGGGGGTGTTTAGCAGGGTCCTGAAAGTGTTGGTAGGTGGCCTCTACAAGCTCTGGCCAGGTGGTAAATTGACTAGGGTCAGGGAGGTCGGGTGGTATGTTACTCTGGGTGAGACCACAAAACAGAGGTTTGCGTAAATCAGGGATTGGATCGGGGGTGTGAGGTGGTAAGGCAGGCCATTGATCGGAAGATAAAGCTAGAAATGCTGGACCCCTGTTCCATCGGTTGGGTCCGGTCAGCTCATCGAGTCGTTTGCCCCGAGTAATATCGTCAGCAGGATTGTTACCTGAATCAACATAATGCCACTGGTCGGGGGAGGTGAGCTCTAGGATCTCAGTGATGCGATTGGCAACAAAGACTTTGTATCTGCATGACACTGACTGTAGCCAGGTCAGGACTACAGTGGAATCTGACCAGAGCACTGTTTTGTCAATAGGGATTGTTAGCTCTCTCTGGAGGAGCTGAGCCATCTGAGCTCCAGTGAGGGCCGCAGACAGTTCAAGGCGAGGAATGGTGATCTGTTGTTTGGGAGCTACTCGAGATCTGGCCATAACGAATGAAACATGAACCCCCCCTTTCACGTCCTCCATCCTCAGATAGGCTACAGAACCATACGCCCTTTCCGAGGCATCACAGAAAATATGTAGTTGTCTTAACTTCACAGGATAAGGGGCGTTAAATTCATACCATCTCGGGTAGTGTAGATTGGCCAGATTATGGAGCTCGTTCTCCCACTCGACCCATGCTTGCTGAATTTCTCCAGGGGATATCGGGTCGTCCCATTCTCTCTTTTTCATCCAGAGCTGTTGGAGGAGGACTTTGGCTCGAGCGGTGAAAGGTGATATAAATCCAAGGGGATCGTACTGTGTGGCAAGTACTTTGTATACGTTTCTCATTGTCAAAGTGTCATACAGCACTGGTCTATGCTTGTAGCTTAGAGTGTCTGAGATAAAGTGCCAGCTTAAGCCGAGAGTGCCCTCTGTAGGGTCGGTTCGGTCCTGGCTCAGCCAACACTCAGTACTGTCGGCCCGAGCCTCTGGGGGTAGGTGGTCCACAACAGATTGGGTATTGCTGGCCCACTGCCTGAGGTCAGGGTATTGCTGGCCCACTGCCTGAGGTCAAAGCCTCCAGTGCATAGCACCTCTCGCAACCTTGTGATCAGTTCTTTGGCTTCTAGGGGGCAAGGGAGTGAATGTAGGCAATTGTCTACATAGAAAGATTCCAGGACTGTAGCTGCAATGTCATTGTTAGGCTCTTGGTGGGATTGAGCATGTCTCTGAACAGCGTGGATTGCGCAACATGGGCTGCATGTTGTACCAAAAGGTAGGACTTGCCACTCGTATACATCGGGGGGTCTCTCTCTTCTGAGGTCACGCCACAGGAATCTTAAAAGTGGTCTATCTTCAGGTAGAAGTCTAATCTGATGGAACATTGACTTAATATCACCGCTGATGGCCACTTTGTGCTGTCGAAAGTGGAGCAATACACCCAGCATTGAAGGACCCAACACTGGGCCGGGGAGGAGTTGTTCGTTCAGAACTTGGCCTTGATAGGGGAATGAACAGTTAAAGACTATGCGGTGTTTACCATTATGCTCCACAATGTGGTGGGGGATGTACCAGGACTCTAGGGATTTAGAGATTTGCTCAGTGGTCAGTTTCTTTACATAGCCCGCCTGTACCAACTTATCTATTTCTTGACAGTAGATTTGGGCCAATTCTGGTTTTCGGGCAAGGCGGCGTTCGGTCTGGCGCAAGAGGGGCATGACAGAGTCTTGGGTGGATTGCAGCTTCGGAGCATTGTGGATACGAATAAGGGGTGTTGCATAGCGTTTAAGCCCATCAACTTCCGCTCTGATGGTTTTGGTTTCCAGCAGATCCATGGCCTCTTTGTCCTGTTTTGATCTTGTAATTAGTTTCTCGTTCTTAAAGGGGAGAACGTCCAACTGCCATAATTTCTCGACATGGCGACTGAGTTCTGCGTAGGGGGCACCAGTTGAGGTAAAGAGGGCCTGGGCCGCATCTGAATGCTCCTGGAAGAAGGTTCGCCATTGAAGGGTCCAGCCTAGCCTGGTGGCCCTAGGCAGACTTTCTTGGTTGGGGTTATTAGGTGAGAATTGTCTGCTCCAATCAAGAGAAGGGGCTGCGCATTGGAAAAGGGCTGGAGAGGAAGGCCCTGTAGATGGCGATAGCGTGTCTTGAGTTTATCTACTGGGTAGCTCTGCTCTGACAGTGACAACTTGGCTGAGGTGAATGCGTTATGGTGTTCTCAGGTTACAGCTCTTAGCCATGTGAGATCCTGCACATCTCCAGCACCTCCTTTCCTGTTTTATCCATATGATTGCGTCTTCCGTCTTCAGCTCCTTAAACTCTTTACAATTAATTATCGAATGGTCAGAGGAGTTGCAGTACTGGCATGCTCTAGATTTTCTCTGTTTACTTGTAGAGGGTAATGGGGGGGTGTCAGGGCTGGTACCGTGCAATATGGTTGCTGTAAAAGGGGGAGGCCTCTGCGCTGATCTCCCGGGTGGCACAGGGGCTTCAGTAGTCAGATTCTGGACTTGAACGGCTACTGACTGGCATTCAGCCTCACATTGGAGCCACACGGCAAAGTCGACCAGTGTGTAATGGGCTCCTGGCCGAGTTGAACGGGTGTGGCGAATGAAGTTAGCTACAAAGTCGGCTGGAAGCTTACTCAGAAGGTGCTGCACGTGGGATGAACAGGCGAGCTCGGCGGCGCCCTCGCTCTGGCCCATGGCCTGCAGCATTCCTACCAAGGACTGGACCCTAACTGCGAAGGCGTGGAAGGCTTTGGAATCACCGGGTTGAACCTTTGGGAGACTAGTTATAGCTGTAATTTCTCTCAAGGCCAAGTGGTGAGGCTGGCCGTACTGTTGGTCTAGAGCGGCTAAGGCCTTGGTATAAGGCTGGGGGTCATGAGCATAAGCCAACGCTATATGGAGTGCTGAGGGTAGTTTGAGGTGATCTAGCAGGATATGGTACTTGTATGTTTCGGTTTCCCAGGGGGACAGTAGGTTTGACAGGGCCATCTTAAGCATTGTGTATTCGTGAGGGTCTTCTTTATTAAGGTTCGGGAATGTGGGTCCCTCAACCCTAGAGGACTTGTGCCCGAATGGTGGGCCTGCGTACATTTGTGGGTTATGCATTGGAGTGGGGGGCCATTGCGTGGGGAGAGGTACTGAATAAGTCCACTGCTGTGGTGGAAAGGAAGTGGGAGGTACCTGGTAGGGGGTGGTCACTGGGGGCTGCTGGGGTGGTGCGGGGGTGGGCCACGGCTGCGGCTGAGGAGGGGCGGGGTGGGCACAGGCAGGGGGCGCTGGAAGAGGTGCTGCAGGCCACAACTGTGGCTGAGGAGGGACTGGGTGGGCCCAAGCAGGGTGCGCTGGAGTAGGTGCTGGAGGCCGTGGTTGTGGTTGAGGAGGGGCTGGGTGGGCCCAGGCGGGGGGCACTGGGTTAGGTGCTGGGGGCCACGACTGTGGCTGAGGGGGGGCTGGGTGGGCCCAGGCGGGGGGCGCTGGAGTAGGTACTGGGGGCCACGACTGTGGCTGAGGGGGGGCTGGGTGGGCCCAGGCGAGGGGCGCTGGAGTAGGTGCTGGGGGCCGCGGCTGTGGCTGAGGAGGGACTGGGTGGGCCCAGGCAGGGGGCGCTGGGGTAGGTGCTGGGGGCCACGGCTGTGGTGGGCCTGGTTGGGCCCGGACAGGGGGCTCTGGGGGGGGTGCTGTGGGCCACGGCTGTGGCTGAGGAGGGACTGGGTGGGCCCAGGCAGGGGGCGCTGGAGTAGGTGCTGGGGGCCACGGCTGTGGCTGAGGAGGGACTGGGTGGGCCCAGGCAGGGGGCGCTGGAGTAGGTGCTGGGGGCCACGGCTGAGGAGGGACTGGGTGGGCCCAGACAAGGGGCTCTGGGGGAGGTGCCGGGGGCCACGGCTGTGGCTGAGGGGCTGGGTGAGCACAGGCAGGGGGCGCTGGGGAGAGTACTGGGGGCCACGGCTGTGGCTGAGGAGGGACTGGGTGGGCCCAGGCAGGGGGCGTTGGGGTAGGTGCTGGGGGCCACGGCTGTGGTGGGCCTGGTTGGGCCCGGACAGGGGGCTCTGGGGGGGGTGCTGTGGGCCACGGCTGTGGCTGAGGAGGGACTGGGTGGGCCCAGGCAGGGGGCGCTGGAGTAGGTGCTGGGGGCCACGGCTGAGGAGGGACTGGGTGGGCCCAGACAAGGGGCTCTGGGGGAGGTGCCGGGGGCCACGGCTGTGGCTGAGGGGCTGGGTGAGCACAGGCAGGGGGCGCTGGGGAGAGTACTGGGGGCCACGGCTGTGGCTGAGGGGGAGCTGGGTGAGCACAGGCAGGGGGCGCTGGAGTGGGTGCTGGGGCCCACGGCTCCTGCTGAGGAGGGGATGGGTGGGCCCGGGCATTCGACGCTTGGGGCAGCGCATAGTGCATCTGAGCGTTGGGCGCTGGGAGGGGTGCGTAGTGCACCTGAGTGTGGGGCACAAGGTGCGCTTGAGTGTACGGCACTGGGTGCATAGGGGGCTGCAGTGCTGGTGGTGGCGCCTGCTGGGAAGGGGGCCCAAGTGGTAGCATCGGCTGGAGAGGTGGTCCAGGTGGTGGCGCCGACTGGGGATGGGGCCCAGGTGGTGGTGTCGGCTGCGGGTGAGGGCCGGGTGATGGCATCGACTGGAGGGGAGGCCCGGGTGGTAGCGCCGGCTGGGAAGGAAGCCCAGGTGTTGACACCGACTGGGGAAGAGGGCCAGGTGATGGTGCCGGTTGGGGAGGAGGCCCGGGTGCTGACACCAACTTGGGAGAAGGGCCGGATGGTGGCGCCTGCTGGCTCTGGGCAGGCGATGAGTGGGACGTGGGTTGGGGCTGTAGAGGAGGCGCTGGGGACTGATGGATTGAGACTGACTCTAGTTCGAACACGCCGCTCCCATACGCACCGCTCGCACTCATGGGTGAGATGGACTTGTCGTGTGTTGAGGTAAGGGGGCAGGCGGTGGCCTGGTAGTGTTCGTAGTCCCCCAGATATGTTGGCGCTATCTTCTGCCTCCCTCCTTTGCGGGGTGCCTCATCGTTCTCCTTCTGGCTAGTCTGGTCCATATCTGGTGGCGGGGTGTCCGGTTCGTAGGACCATGTAAAGTGTCTTTAGGTTTGGTAGAGAGTTCACTGCATGGCTAACTTATACACCCCGACACCAGTATGCCGACAAGAACATTTGGACCAGACCAGGATTGAGAGTTGAAATGGTGTTTTATTGCCAGTCTGTGTACAACACATATGATGATGATGATGATATGGTGGTGGTGATGATTTAACTAAAATAGGAGTGAAAGACAGAAACAATCAGTAACTTAGACAGAAAGCATAAACAGACCGGCATAAATGTTTATCAAGCAAATTAAACCAAGGAACATAAAGTCTAATAAACAGAAAACAAACTTACTTATAATGCATCGGAAGTGCTCACATAGCCGTGGGTTTCCTGCAGTGGATCTCTACCCTTCAGACAAAATGTTTGTCTGCTGGTTCAACCTGAGCCTATATAGGCCCACCCCAGCTGAACCAAACGAGGCTCAGATTGGGCCCCGCCCACCACTAAGTGACATGATCATTTTGTGAACTCCAATCCACCCACTCCCAGCTTGAGAGGGGGTGGATTTTGTACATGTGCTGTTTTACATTTTTTGTCTATAATACAATATTCAATCAATCAAACAAAGAAAACAGAGTCACACAAAAGTAGCAGATCTGCAAGCTGGAAACGCGGCGCAAAGCGACACTAGAGGGTTTAGGTGGTTAACTACCTCTGTTTATGACATCATTATAGGCCATATGTAAAATAAAAAATCACACCCAGTGTGAAGTGGGAGGTGTCTTGCTAGCTAATCACAATACTGAATGGAGTCAACCAATCATGTACAAAAAATAAATACATTTATTGAAATACCCTTTCCACCCACAATGTGTGATTCACTTAAAAAAAAACATAAATGTGTTTTTTTTAAGTGCATAGTCCTATTTTCACCGCCCAAAAATCACACCCAGTGTGAAGTGGGCGGTGTGGTCATGGCCACAGTGGTCATCATAGTGATGGAAGCTCACTTCCAAAAAAATGGATTTTTTTGAAGTGCATAATCCTATTTATAGGTTATTAATGTCATCATGTAGTCTCTAGCCAATCACAGTGCTGAATAGAGTCAGCCAATAGAGTCAGCCAATCACAGTACAGCTAGGGGGGCCAGCTGGGCCAATCACAGTGCAGGAAACTAATACTAATGAGGTGTCCCAACCCCACTTATAGGGGCGGCTACACCGCCCAAAAAGCACTTTTCTGTATTTGTCGTACAATTAAGTAAATACTGTAGGTCTTAAAGGGATAGTTCACCCTGAAAATTACTTTTTTTCCTATGGATTAGTCACCCCATGGAGACTTGAATTCATGGATATAATTTTGTTTTTGTCGCATTCCAGCAGCGGTTCCAGTAAGAGACACAAAGAGTCTCCTTTGTGTCTCCTACCGGAACCGCTGGTCATCAAATTATTGGCTTAGGAGTGCGAAAAAAAAAAAAAAAAAAAAAAAAATATCCATGAATTCAAGTCTCTATGGGGTGACTAATCCATAGAAAAAAAGGATATTTTTGGGTGAACTATCCCTTTAAGGAGGTGGTGCCATGGTTTTGCACTTTTTCTGTTTTTCATGTGTCTATGAGGTTGATAGAACTTCATTAAGCCCCCTGGTGGTGTTTTTATGGTGTTTTATGTCTTCTCTGACTATTTTGAGTGTCTTCCTGGAGGCTGAAACCTTGAGGGTCAAACGTGCCAATAGAAATACAGCCCTTTAGTGTCACAGTAAAAATATACCCTCCCCCTCATTATCATAACACTACAGGTGTGGGCATGAGGAGGAGGAGGGACTAGGACAGGTGGGTGGTGCTATGGTGGTGGAGGAAAATCACACCACCCCGTCTTTAAAAAGGTTAGAGGTCTTTTCAGACAAAAAAAAACAAAAAAACAGTTCAAACTCAAGTAGGAGTCCATGCAAGCTGTCTGAAGGTATGGTAGACCGGCCCTAACCCACTTAGCAGGTCCCCTCTCTCCACCCCGCTGGTTGGGATCCAAGGGAGAGGCAGGAGCCAATACAGCTGGGCACCAACGGTGTCGCAGGAGTTGCTGGAACGTTGCCAAAGACAGCAACGGACCACCTGTATGGGGACTCCAGCTCCATGACTTCTCCTTGGGGTCGACTCCCGAAGCCTGTCCCATGTAGCGCAGGGGTCTTCAACGCAGTGGTGGAAAAAGTACTCAAATTATCTACTTAAGTAAAAGTACCAATACTGCAATATAAAAATACTCTGTTACAAGTAAATGTCCAGAATTCAACATTTGCTTGAGTAAAAGTACAAACGTATTGGCATCAAAATGTACTTAAAGTACCAAAGTAAAAGTACTACATATTTGAAAATAGCAGATCTACAAGCTCACAACGCGTCGCGACGCGTTGTGAGCTTGTAGATTGGCTATTTTCAAATAGCCTCGGTATAAAATAGGGTTAAAGTGGTTAATATGTGTTTCATTATGTCATAATTTAAATCTGAAAAGTAACTAGTAATTCAAGTTTTCAAATAATTGTAGTGGAGTAAAGTACAATATTTGCCTCTGAGATGTAGGAGGGGGAGAGAGAGAGAGAGAGAGAGAGAGAGAGAGAGAGAGAGAGAGAGAGAGAGAGAGAGAGAGAGAGAGAGAGAGAGAGAGAGAGAGAGAGAGAGAGAGAGAGAGAGAGAGAGAGAGAGAGAGAGAGAGAGAGAGAGAGAGAGAGAGAGAGAGAGAGAGAGAGAGAGAGAGAGAGAGAGAGAGAGAGAGAGAGAGAGAGAGAGAGAGAGAGAGAGAGAACACTACATACTGGATAAAACTGTGTTTATGCAGATTAAACATTTTTGGTAGATTTCATAGATAGACTCAAAGACTTGTTTGACAACATATTGTGTAGTGTTGGATAATGTGTATTTAACCACTTAGACCTACATCAAACCTCTTTGCCGAAAATAGCCGATCTATAAGCCCACAACGCCTCGCGCTGCGTTGTGTTTAAGTGATTAACTCATTGAGTGCCAATGACGTCGCAGACGTCACGTTTTTCATAAGCCCAGAGTGCCAATGACGTCTGAGACGTCATGAAAAAAAAAAAAGGTTCAGAACCCAAGATATGATGATTTGAAGATTTGCTGCTCCATTCACTTCTTGTATAACTTTTTACTGAAAAAGGCTGTATCTCGGCTCCTAAGCACTTTTTTTTTACAATGTATTTTTGGCCTTGGCACAGGGGTGATATAGCCAGAAATATTTTTGGCACTGAATGAGTTAACACATTGATTGCCAAGATATTAACCCTGCAAGACCCGGGTATATTTCTACTTGCAAAAAAAATGTTTCAACCTTTCAGATGGTGTTGTAGGAGTACTTTGGAGAGGAAAATATAATGTTTAAAAAAGAAAAAAAATCGTAAGGTTTTATTGAAATGTTGTAATATTACAACATTGGGTCTAACGGGTAGCATAATTTTCTATAGGACATTTTTACTCACTGTCAGAATAACATGGCAAATGTCTATATACTTCACTAAAACAACTTAAGGGTTCATTTATATGGTTATGGTTTATTATTTGGCCTCAGAACAGTATACATTATGAATAATATTTGGCCTCAGAACAGTACATTATGAATAATAACATCAATAAGCCATATTTTTTAGATTTTATTTTATTTTAGTCGATGTCCACATCACTCTCTCCATTCATTACAATATCCAACACATCCCTTGCAGTGAAGCGAGGCTCTCTCCTTGCTTGTGGCATTCTGAAATGAAAATAAAGACATACCTTTAGTACATTAGTAGCACATCTCACTGCAGGTACATATTTCACAAGTCACACAATACTGTCTGGCCAACCTATTGTGCTTTGCTTATCCTCACAAAGGCTAATCACCATCACCACTGATGGTGCTTAGCCTAACAAAGGGATTGAGGATGGCTGTAAGAGGGCAATCCCCAACACCCATCACATGAACAATGATGAGAGAGTCTTAACTGGGCAACTCCCATATGAACAATTACCATACACTGATTGCTGATCACAAACATTACCAAAATGTAGGCAATGAAATGTTATAAGTTAAACATAGTTTTCTATCCCCTTGCCAGCGTATACTTACCTCAATCCGATGATATGTTGAAACCAGTCCCCGTGGGTTAGCGGAGGGATCTGTGTATCCATAGGAACGACAACGTTCCAACCGCGATCCGCCATGTTGGGGCTTCGGCCCGCTGAAAATGAGTGGTTTTCAATGCAAAAAAAAAAAAAGAAACTGAGTTACAGCTGTTTTTCTGAAAATCCCAAACAGGAAGCGGATGGCTTCCTGTTTCCACATCCACACTCTACTTCTCTGAGTGACGATCGATCATTCCAAAGCTGTGTTAGGTCGCCCCTTGTGGAATTTTCAAAAAAAAAAAAGAACGCATCAATGCAATCTTGTCCATCAAGTGATGCATTTGAAAGAACGCATCAATGCGATCTTGGCAATCAATGTGTTAATGTAAAAAAATTCAAGAAAAAAGGTTCCTATAACACAAAGATTAATTAATTGGTTAATTAAAAGTAGCATTCTACTATGTAGAAATACTATACTATGTAGTTATAGTCTTGTATACACAATTATACTTCAGTACAAACCCTAACCCAGTATTGGCATAAACATACGTATACTTAAAGTGCCAAATACACAAAAGCACTCGTTATGCAGAAACGGTCCATTTAATTAGGAATGAATCACTATAACGTTGCAGCTGTGGTTACGGTGGCATTGATTTTAATTACTTTATGTGTTGCGGGGTAGCTTATAATATTACGTCATCATTTATCAGTTAATGTATGTTTTCTATTCATAGTCCACGTCTGCAATGTCTGTCCAAATAGTGGTTGTGGAGAAAAACAAATAGAATCTTTTCCTCTGAGATGTAGTGGAGAGGAAGTGTACAGTATACAACTAGAAAAAGTGCTCCTCGGAGCACAGGTCTCCGCCAGGTCAGGTAGGTTATTGTGGCCTCCTGGTGGCGCTATAATAGGCCAATGTGGAAAGGGTGACATTTGTTCTTAGGCCTTTGATGGTAATCAGACACTGCATTCATGATTTGAGGCATTTTGTTAAAAAAAGTTTTGCTAAATTAGACCTGCTGGTGACACTATCACAGGGCAATCTGGAAAGGGCGGCATTTCTTCCTCAATGTGCAAATGTGCGTGCAAAGTTTCACTGCAATCTGACGCTGCGTTCATGCTTTGCGGCATTTTGTTCAAAACAAGCCACTCCTGCAAGCTTTAGATGTCAATCTTAGCCAATCAGGATGGAATATGAAAAATCTAACAGATCTTGATCACATGACTATAGAGATCATGTGTACTGATTTGCGTGACATTTGGATAAAATGTCAAGGAGTAATATCCAAAAATGTGTTTTACATACGTCGGCCTCCTGGTGGCGCTATAAAAGGCAGATGTGAGAAATGCAGGGCAAACGTTTTTCGTTGGCCTCTAGGGAGTGCACAGTTTTACACAGATCGGTGCAGTTGTAGGTAAAAACACGAATCGGCCTGTTATGGCGCCACCATGAGGTTGATTTGAAACATTTCAAGTCTTTCTCAACCTAGTGGAAATGTTCAAAAATTCACGGAAATTGCATGCTGTGTTCATGATTGAGGCATTTTGTTCAAAACGGAGCAGTCCTGCAAACTTTGGAAGACATTTTTAGCCAATCAGGATGGAATATGAAAAATCTGAAAGACCCGTTCTGTTTAATGTCTATAGAGATACTGATACTGTGTACCGATTTGCGTGACGGTTGGACACAATCTGTACGAGTAATACAGTTTCATTTACCATGCAAACTCCCATGCCAAGTGGCACGTTCCAAGTACCTTCCCCTCCCTATAAAAAGAGCACTAAGGATAAGGATAATTCCTTTTAACAGGTCGTTCATGAAAGTCCTTGCGGTCTTGTTTCCAATGAGAACCTGTGAGCAATTGGGGTTAAGAGTCTTGCTCAGGGACAAATTTCATATCATCGGCACATATGCTGGGATAGCCTGGAATCGAACCTGGGGCAACCAGGGCCAGCTGGTTCCCTAGGCGGGCTCACTAACCACTCAGCTATGGCCGCCCCTCAAACTGGAGTCATGTGTGACTCTATTAGAAGTATCAGACCCAATAACAGGAAGTGTATGTGTTTGTTCAATGATGTTTGGACATCTGTTAAAACAATACATGTGTATGTTTCGAACCACTATTGCCTTTGTGCAATTTGTAACCTGAATGAAATGAAATGAACATGAAATGAAATATGTGCCATGCAAAATGGGTCAAGATGTGAAACAAACTCCCTGAATACACACACAGCTAGCATTGTAGCATTCAAAATGGTTGGTGCTGGGGGCACGATGGCGCAGTCGGTAGCGTTGGCGCCTCACAGCTAGAAGGTCCTGGGTTCGATTCCCGCAGGGCGCTGGCACATGGGCGCTGGGGGCGTGTCCCCTCCTCCGCGTTATCAGTGCCCATACCCTAGGTGGGGTTGGCAAAAGGGCCTCTCTGTGTGGAGTTTGCATGTTCTCCCTGTGTCTCATAGGGTAGGTACCCTCACAAAAACATTTAGTAATCCTGGTCTCTATACTGCCTCCCCCTGGCCAGCCGGGGAGCCTGATGGAGAGGAAAGGAACTGGTTGGAATAACGTGTTCCTTCCACGCGCTACGTCCAACCAGGGAAACTCCCCCCTGTCAGGTGATAAGAAGGTCAGTAGGTCGCCTCTCATGCATTGAAGGAGGCATGAGCTCGGCCCTGGCCTCCCTAGGTTGGCAGAGGGAAGGTAGTGCCCAGGATTACATAGACAATTGGCACTGGGTGTAAAAAATAGGGTTACAAAATTGTGGGATAAAAATGTAAGAAAAGAAAAAAAGGTTGGTGCTGACAATGAGGCTGTAACTAAGGTCATGGTGATATCTGTAACAAAAGGTCATGATGACTATACTGCGACATAAAACTAATAAATATGTAATCAGGAAAAACAAAACATAATTGAAAATGTGGGAAAATGTGGGAATGGCAGTCACTGTCTTTACCACAGGTGCCCTCCTGTATATTGGGCAACCGAGTTGTACAAATTAAATTAAAAACGTTACATTCAAAAAAGACACCTCTGCGTATTCACAAGATTACTAGTACTGTAGCATTTATGATTGAATACCGTTTAGTAACACTGCTCACAAAACAAAATAAAAACATTAAATTTGATAGAGAAAATAAAGCATACCTCCAGCATTCCGCATGAACCCGGCATAAACATTATCCGATGCCCGGCATAAATGTCGTTAACCTCTGTCTCCCCCTCAAACCCGAGTTCAGGTTCTTCTCACTTGCTGTTGGTTGTCATGTTTGCCAGTTCCCACCTAATATCATGTGGGAGTCCTGACTGCTCCAGGCTGAACTGAATAACTGCTAGCTTGCATAACGTCTTCAGACTAGGGCTTAAGTCTAAGATGTACATGATACTGGGTCTGTAACATCCTCCAAAGAGGATGATACGATCTCCCACCTTGCAACAGCACATCCTATCCGTCCAACACAGTGTCTTCCCCTTCGGCTCAACCTTCTTCCAGGAGGAGATCTCTGGATTGTATTTCCACAGATAATTGGTGTGAAGCAAGCACATCTCTTCATTGTGGGCAAAGGCTGAGGGAGTAGACACATATTTTGGCCAGAGGTCTGCAGAAGGCGTCCTCGTCCAGCAGTTGGTCTCAATGTCAAAAACACTGAGGTCGTTGCAAAGGCTTTGACCCCCTATACCGCCAAATACAAACATCTTTGTCCCGATGATGGTGGCAGAGTGAAGTATTGACGGAGGTGGCGGAGTGCCACTGATCTTAATTGAAGACCAGACCATTGTGATGGTGTCCAATTTGAAGACGTCTTTGGAGAGACTGTGCTCATCGAACCAGTGTTTACCGCAAAACCTAGCTCCTCCAAAGACATACATGACCTTCTCCAAGACACAGGCTGAGTGACACACCCTCTCTTGTGGAAGAGACCCTGATACCGTGGGCCTGAACCAGCTGTGTGCGTCCACATCAAACGCATAAAGCACGTCGTAGTACTCCCGCAATCTCCTATTAGCCCCTCCCCAGATGTATACGATATCTTCTATAAGCACAGCTGTGTGGCCGAGGCACTGAGAGGGAACCTCAGGGGGGCGCTCTCCTCGTTCAGTTGTCACGAGAGGCAACTTCCTCCAGCGCAAAGACACTGTGTTGAGAACATGCACCTCTATCTCGTCCCTGGAGATCTCCCCTAAACAGAGATCTCCAAAGGCGTACACCTCGCTCCCCACCGCCACGGAAGCGGCATATTGGGTGCATGGACCTCCTGTGAGACGCGCTGTGATGTGCAACATTTCCTACACCGACCAGCAACGATACATTTATAAAGTAATTCAGAAAATGTTGTCCTATAAAAGTGTGGAGTCCATACACAAACACTTACTATGTAACACAGGATAAACGTCATAAAAAGCTTGGCCAATCCACAAAGCCTGATGGGTGTCGTTAGACAATCAGTGAGGCTCATCCCCACCCGCTAGGAGACATGGGTAGAACATGCAAACTCCACACAGAGAGGCGATTTTGCCAACCCCACCTAGGGTATGGGCACTGATGACGCGGAGGAGAGAACACGCCCCCAGCGCCCACAGCGTCCCCTGCAGGAATCGAACCCAGGACCTTCTAGCTACCGACTGTGCCACCGTGCCCCCAGCACACATGTGGAAGTTGGAGTGTTGGAATTTGGCTACACATACACTCATAAAAACATGCAACGTCAGGGTTGTAACATTCGGAAGATCGACAAGCATCGACTTCACTGATTGTCTAACGACACCCATCAGGCTTTGTGGATTGGCCAAGCTTTTTATGACGTTTATCCTGTGTTACATAGTAAGTGTTTGTGTATGGACTCCACACTTTTATAGGACAACATTTTCTGAATTACTTTATAAATGTATCGTTGCTGGTCGGTGTAGGAAATGTTGCACATCACAGCGCGTCTCACAGGAGGTCGGGGATGAGCCGTACCGTAGTGCATTCTGTGAGGCCAGCGATTGGCTGAGGTTTCTCCAGTCAATGTGGGAGGGATCAGATTAGCATTAGGGTGTGTCCCTGTTTGGACCATTTGCATGTCATTTACACATGACATGGTCAAAAGGTCCTGGGTTCGATCCCGGGCTTTTGCAAGGCCTACTTTACTGTAAACATTACACCAAGCAGTACATGTTGTAATTACAAACATCTTAATAGTTTGTTGTACTGTAGACCGACATGGTCTACAGTACATGGTCTGTAGTAGACCATGTACTGTACGACCTGGTCCGATCTACAATCTACACTGTATACCCTATTCATTAACACAGAGATGTTATTAGACACAAAGCTATCCATGTCAACACGTCTTAATGTTCTAGGAGTCTCAACAGTTAAGTGACTGACGTTTAATCTAGCTGAAGAGGCAATTCATTGACCACAGTTTTGCACAACCTTAACATCCCAGATCGATAGAAATATTAATCCACTGTGCTGACTTATACACCATGACATAGGAGTACAAAAACGTTGCATTGTGAATAAGAACGTAATCACATTGTGGTTGCACTGTAATGCAACCATGTGCTATACAGATGTAATCACAGGGCTATACGCTTGATGTACTATAATTAAAAGTGCATTCAGGTATTATGAATCTATGAATTGAGTGCTAACATTTTATGTAAAAATACAACAGGACAAAGGTGAAACAGTAAGCACAGCGCTGCAGGGACTCGAACCCTGTTCCCAGCAGAAACCAGGAGTACCTACTACCAGTGCTTTTTTGCCATGTTCACACCATGTCCTTACTTGCATGAAAATGTATGAAAATATATGAATAACCTGGCTTTACCAGCACAGCTTTCCTTTAGTGTTTACTGATTGACCTGTAATCACACTATACAATAGCACAGTGATTCTCAGATTTGATATAGTATAAAAATCAGCTAGCCACTATAAACCCTATATACATCTATTTGAAATTAGCCGATCTACAAGCTCACAACCCACTCACATTTAACTCACAGGTGGTTAAATGTCTGAAAATACCCATGAACATGAATGCAATATATCAATAGAAAAAAATCATGTGTAAATAAAAAACATGAATTAAGGAAACACTGATGATAGTGAAAAAGTTAAATCTGAAAGACCCGTTTTGTTTAATGACTATAGAGATACTGGCCCTCATTTATCAACGTGGCGCAGACCAAATAATGGGCGTACGGTGAGATCACCGCAACTTTCGGCATTTATCAATATATCCTGACGATGGCTTCATCCTACCGTACGCTGAGATCTCACGTCTGGTCGATAGCAGTTGTTGACGTTGGCTGCGCCCGTTTATTCCATTCTAGACCTGCGGAGCAGCATTGTCTGTCTGACTGTCTGACAGGCATCTGGACACATAATCCACTCCTAAATGTATATCTACACTAATAAATAATCCCTGTGAAAATATAACATTTTATAAAGTAATTTAAACAAACTGCTTTAACAGTCATTCGGTTAAGCTTGCAGATCTGGCTGCATTGGCTATTTGAAAATAGCAGATCTACAAGCTCACAACAGGTCCCATCCCGATGCGTTGTGAGCTTGTAGATCCGCTATTTTCAAAATATACGAGCGCTTCTGCGAGAGCATTTTCGGGAGCCCCGACCAAATTTCATGGACAGTGAGGTCTACAAATTTACAGTAGCTTGTCCTATGTTATGGAGTTATATCATAGAGAGTTATGTAGGCTACACAACCTGGCTGGGTTAAGGATATAAACCCGACGATCGAATCTCTTATTAACGTGGCAGCACGGGATCACTGCCGCCCGTCCGAGTCTCACGGGGAATATCCTACATGACTGCTTGTGCACTGCTCGGTATGGGTTAAATAAATTAATATACAAACCCCATTCATGGCGATGTGATTGGTATCATAATATGTAATTCATGTAGGCTACAAGCCTACGTGACAAAGATTGTACCGTTACGGATTACATGAAAGACACAGTTGGGCGTGTGTGTATGTGTGTATGTGTGTGTGAGAGAGAGAGAGTGTGTGCATGTGCATGTGTGACTTGACAGGCAGCGAGGCGAGCCGGCGAAACTCTTTTGGCTTCCCATGCTTTATTTGGTCGTATTCTGGTTCTCCATGTCGTAAAATCAGGGCGTCTCGAGAATATTTAAGGGCGTGTTATTTAAATGGCGCTCGGTTTCATCCGTGACATTTATCAAGGCTCCGACCCAATGTACGCTAGGATTGGCTGTGTAGGATTCGTTGATAAATGTGACTTCGACGTTGGTGTACGGCCGAATATATGGAAAAATATAAGCCGATTTATACGCTCTGTTGATAAATGAGGGCCACAGCTGTGTACCGATTTACGTGACGTTTGGACAGAATCTGTAGGAGTACTGTCAAAAATGGGTTTTGCAAAAAGCGGCCTCCTGGTGGCGCTATAACAGGCCCATGTGAAAGATTTGGGGCAGAGATTCTGAATTGGCATCCAGGGAGTGTGTGTGCACAGTTTCGCAGCGATCATGCCAACGGTCCTGGAGACTAGCTGGTCAGACAGGGTGCAAAACATACTCTCTCGCCATGCCTTTCGGCCTGGCGGAGAGGATAATATGAACGCATAGTATCCCCTATCACAGTGATTCTCAAACCTTTTCATTTCAAGAACCCCTATTTGAGCATTTTCTACCTCTGGGACAGCAATCTATACTTTAAAAATAATGTTAAATTGTATACATTTACTCTAAGAGTGTATAAATGGAACCAAATGGACCCACAGGTCCATTTGGTTCCATTTGTACACCCTCTGTTGGAGAACCACTGCCCTATCATGTACACTAAACAAGAGCATAGGAGCCTCGACATAAATAAATATCTCAGATACAGTAATTTGGTTAGAATCAACATATCTGCAATGCATATTGTCTAAAACAGTCAATCACTCATTTGATTTCTCACCATTTCCTCTGCTGTAGCATTTGGCCTATAATCCATGTTACACATTTTAGCCACTTTAAACCTTTCATCACCTGGTTGGAAATAGCCGATCTACAAGCTTGTAGATTGGCTATTTTCAAAAAATCTTAAAATGGCCAAAAACATATTCATTTTGAGTCCTTGACATGAAAAGGTTTGAGAACCACTGCAACCACTGGTCACATATTCCCACCTATAAACATGTTTTTGCCCAATGCTGACAGCTGGTCAGCAGGAATGAATAGACAATATTTTGTACCAATTAAAAAATATATATATATGTATATATGCAGTAGACCCAAGGAATCTAGATTTTTATTTTATGACCTACGGTTCAAAAGTTATAGGCCAAAACGTAAAGGGGGCTTTTATAGCGCCACCATGAGGCCGACTGGTGTACTTGTTTTTTTTTTATAATTTCGGACTAAATTATGAACTTCCCCTCCAAGTCTTGTAACTCTAGCCCTTACAGTTTCTGAGAAGAAAATACTTGAAATCGAGTTTTTTCATTTTCCCATTAAAGTGGATGGGAAAGGAGTCACGGTGGCGCAGTCGGTAGCGCTGTCGCCTCACAGCTAGAAGGTCCTGGGTTCGATTCCCGCCGGGGACGCTGTGGGCGCTAGGGGCGTGTCTTCTCCTCCGCGTCATCAGCGCCCATACCCTAGGTGGGGTTGGCGAAAGGGCCTACTCTGTGTGGAGTTTGCATGTTCTCCCCGTGTCTCCTTAATACCCTCACAAAAACATGTAGTAATCCTGGTCGCTATACCGCCTCCCCCATGACAGCCGGGGCGCCTGATGGAGGGGAAGGGAACTGGTTGGAATAACGTGTTCCTTCCACGCGCTACGTCCAACCAGGGAAACTCTCCCCTGTCGGGTGACAAGAAGGTCAGTTGGCTCTCATGCCTGAAGGAAGCATGAGCTCGGCCCTGGCCTCCCTACTGTGGGGGACTGGTGTAGCGCTGGTGTAGCGCCCAGGATCACTTAGGAAATTGGCACCGGGTGAAAAAAAATGGGTTACAAAAATCGCGGGATAAAAAATTTAAAGTAAAAAAAAAAAAGTGGATGGGAAATTTAATGCACTAATAAATTAATATCAATTAAACTATGTAACCAATCTCTTAGCAAAATACACGCGCACAATTCCCGGTGAAGCCGGTCATTTTCACATATGGCATGTGGGATAATGAGTGTCCTAGACTCACACTCAAACAAACTCTGCAGCCGCACTGAGGCCCCCGGACATTACCTGTTTGCTTTCTAAACTCGATCTAGCCTTTGATTGCCTTTCAATAAAACCATATTTGATAGACATAGGTATCACCTACATGTTACTGATTATAGGGAATGTTATATTATTGTAATCCGTTGTTTATTTCCTGAGCAATGGAATTATGTTGCAGCTAAAACTCTTGGGGTTGCAACATGGCAACCCCGTTTTCCATGTTGCCATGGAGACCTATGGAGCTTTATGATTGGGTAGTGGGAAAGGCCTCACATAATTGGCTCAGACCCGGAAGTGCAGAGTGCCAAAAATAAAGTTTTGCAATCTGTAGAAAGTTTTGCAATCTGTAGAAACAGTTATTTTTTTCCTGGTCACAATGTTCATTGTAAATATAATTCTACAATTACAACATGTTTATCACATGTTACAAACACACCAAAAATATATATATAGCAAAAAAGTTTAAAATCCTTTTTTTATGGACAATTTTATTTCTTACGAATACAAAACCTTTTTTTATGAAGACAAATATTTTATTTACGAATACAAATATTTTATTTACGAATACAAATATTTTATTTACGAGTACAAATAATGTTTACAAGTACAAATATTTTTTCTACAAATGCAAAATGTGTTTACAAATACAAAATATTTTTACAAGTACAAAATAATATTGGCACTAAATTGAGCCCATAGCACACACTTGTGTGCCTTTTATGTCCATATATGGAGATATCTGTCTGTCCTTGTCCTTTTATGGCCATATATGGAGATGTCTGTCTGTCCTTGTCCTTGTATGTCCATGTATGGAGAGATCTGTCTGTCCTTGTCCTTTTATGGCCATATATGGAGAGATCTGTCTGTCCTGGTCCCTCTTTGCCAGACTCAGGGGGTCGTCCTACAGGAGGCTTTGTCGGTCTGTCGGTCGGTTGGTCTTTTCCTCTGCACACACGTCATGCGAAGTCCGGCCATTCAGATAAAAAAAAATAGGTGACGAGGCTCCCACAGCATGACACATTGTCAGCGGATTGTTGTCCAACACGGCCAACGGGTCGGCCTACAGGTGGCTCTGTCTGTTGGTCGGTCGGTCGGTCCCTCTTTTCCTCACACACGTCATGCGAAGTCCGGCCATTCAGATCTAAAAAAAAATAGGTGACGAGGCTCCCACAGCATGACACATTGTCAGCGGATTGTTGTCCAACACGTCATGCGAAGTCCGGCCATTCAGATCTCAACCTCCACTAGGGGGTCAGGTGTCCGTCCAGTTTGGCTATTGGGCCTGTGTTGCATGTTGCATTCAGAATCAAAGCTAGCTCCGTCATGGTGGCGTCTTTAAAATCTTTTAGACTATTGAAAGTGAACGGAAGGTGCTTCACATCAGCTTGAATGCTGCTAATGAATGTACTGAAATGTACAACTGCCCCTGCAGCTGGTTGGATACACATCACAAACAGCCTGTTCTTAAGCCCGTCGTCGTCGCCCTTCAGCCGATAGTAGAAATTGTAAATGATTATACGGCATTCATTGTCCTCATGCTGAGGCAGGTGGTTCTTCACTAATGTGATGTAAGAAGTATGTTCTCCACCTTCCACGTGCTGACTGAGCATATACTCTGGAATAATTTGAGCAGGAACATTAAGGGCTGGAGCTACAAAACGCAGGATTGCAGCCTTTAACTGTGGTGTTCCCATTCCTTGGAATATCGCATTTATCGCCTGAGTTGCCATTTTGAATAGGTTTGAATTATTTTGTATGATTGCCAAGGAATAAGCAAATGAGAATTCTGTCGACGGCCAATATATACTCTCTTACTACTAATATCTGTGACATCACTTGTGATGCAGGTGTCCATATTTGGACATTGTGGTCTTGAGGATCTCCGTATATGGGCAAAACATGACACGTGTTTCACTAATCAGAGAAGCCGCTGCCGTTGTCAGATAGCCAGCAGGCATGGCCAGACTATATCGTCAAGCAATCTTACTACTTTAAAATGCCCACGCTGTGTGTACGTCCCAGGTTGGCCACCACATGAGCAATCCACTTGCCTCCAAACTTGCCACAGACTATTGATCAGTGCTCTGGCTTCTTTCCCCACCTTCAATGTACTTACATATTGTACAGTTAATATAAAACTACATTATTTTTATTCAGGGACGCCTTTTTTTGGGCCGCTAGGACTCCACCCTACTGTGCATGTGTGACATAGGCGCGACAACTCCACTACACTACACTACACTGTTACCAAGGTCTCCGATGCTTAGCGGCAAACCAACTAATTTGGAGCACGATGCCAGCGTGAAATTGCCTTAAGTGAGGATGGGCAGGCGGACGAAACACATCGTCAAGCTCATGTCACCATGATCAGCCATAACCATAGGACTTCCCAATGCAGCTACCACTGCCAAATATGGACTGTGTTGTCTAACCTCAATGTGTCATCATGGCATCAGGCCCTAACAAATCAGTCAGGCATATGCCGCTGTTCCGACGTCGAGTTCTCCCGGGGTCCAGCAACGACGAGACGACGCCAGCCGACCGGGTCGTTTGTTTCCATAATGGCTTTCTGGTTTGTTGCTGGAAGTGGGTTCCTGTTGGATTCAGCCCTGGTTGAGCTGCGCGTTCTGACGTTGTGGACTCTGCGCTGCCCAGTGCCTGCTTCCTCCCCGGAGGGCCTACTCGCTACTCCCGTGTGACGTTCTGGTCTTGGGGCTCGTCTAAGTGACCCGGGTGGCCAACCTGCGGGTCCTTCGCCAGAGGGGATTTTAGCCGAGCGTCACTCCGAAGATTCGTATGCCACGGATGTCACCTTGGGGTTGGCGTCCTGTCAGCGCTGCCAAAGTCTTCAGGCCGGCCGGCGTGCCGCGCCTATGTCGTCCAGAGGTGTTGGCGAGCGGTGTTGGCAGTCCGGCTATATTTGGAATGACCCCCTGCATTACTGCAAAGTAAAAAATGTACTGCAAGTACATGTGTAGACATTTTTGTTTACATTGCTCAAAAATCCCAGGAGGAGATAGATTTTAGCTGCTTTTCCTATAATTCAAAATGATGGGAGATCTAAAGGTCAAAGGTCAAAAGTCATAGTGTGAAAGTTGTTTGTCATGAAGAGACGCATATGTGTATTGAAGTTTCATGGATGCACGTTAAACAGGGCATGAGTTTAAATTTTTCAATTGATCGCTATAGAGCCACCCTTTGGCCAATAGTTTCGTGGCTTGGCCGATTGGCATAGCCCTCTACCATATTGACGATTTTCGTAAAAAGGGACTGCAATTAGGCCGTGACAGAAACAACGGCGGAAGAATAATAAAAGGTAGAGATGGCCCCTTAACTCATCTAGTGCCACTGGACGTCTAAGACGTCCTGTTCTAATAAGCCCTGAGTGCCATTGGACGTCAAAGACGTACAAACAAACAAAAAAGTTCAGAACCCAAGATATGATGATTTGAAAATATTCTGCTCCATTCACTCTTTGTTTAACTTCTTCCTGAAAAAGGCTGTATCTCGGCTCCTAAGCACTTTTTTTTTTACATTGGCACTCAGAGCCAAACTGCCATAAATAAGCTGGGGACTGAATGAGTTCATAAAAATAATAATAACTAGAAAAAGTGCTCCTCGGAGCACAGGTCTCTGCCAGGTCGGGTACGTTATCATGGGCTCCTGGTGGCGCTATAATAGGCCAATGTGAAAAGGGTGGCTGTTTATTCTTAGGCCTTTCACGCCAATCGGACACTGCATTCATGATTTGAGGCATTTTGTTCCAAAAATGTGTTTTGCTAAATTAGACCTGCTGGTGGCGCTATAACAGGCCAATGTGAAAAGGGTGGCATTTCTTCCTCGGCCTAGTGGGAATATGCGTGTGAAATTTCACGGAAATCGCAAGCTGCTCATGATTTGAGGCATTTTGTTCAAAACGGACCAAACTTGCAAACTTTGGAAGCTAACCTTAGCCAATGAGGATGGAATATGTGAAATGGGACAGATCCGTGTTGATCACATGACTATAGAGATACTGTATACCGATTTGCATGACGTTTGGATATAATCTGTAGGAGTAAAATCTGGTGGCGCTATAAAAGGCCCATGTGAACATTTTGGGCAGAGGTTCTGAATTGGCATCCAGGGAGTGTGTGTGTACAGTTTGGCAGTGACCAGTCATTTATTTCTGGAAACACAGCAATCGAGTGATACTAAAAAGAGAATATGCTTTGTAATTTGTACTTTTTCCCCCCTTTTTTCTTGCAGCATATCAACTCTGTCTGGTTGAAACCTCTGTCCAAAACTGTTACTTTTCAGGATAAAAAAAAAAATAGCAATAGTAGCTGATCTTCAAGCTCAAACGCGTTGAGCTTGCAGATGTGCTATTTTTAAAGTTTTTATGTGACGCTGTAGTATGATCAAGTAGGGCATTCATTTTCGAAAAAAACACAGAAAAACTATATACTGTATGGAGATAAGATCTGCCCCGACCGCAACGATATACTTTTGAATATTTCAGTATTTTTTAAAGTACTCTGACTAAGCAACGTTCACTTGTAGTGGAGTAATATAAGACCAGGTTATCTGTACTTTGACTCAAGTACTGGGGTTGAATACCTTGTCTGCCACTGGTCGCATTGCATCATTATCTCATCGATGTCGTCACAGATTCGCCGGCTTCCTTCGGCTGCATGACTAACACACTGTGTCAGCGCCTCGCCCTTCCGCGCGGCGTAATGGCATTACGGACCCTAACCCTAACCCTAACCCTATAGTAAAATTGGCTTAAAGGAGTTGTTCCCCCAAAAATGTATTATTTATGCCTATATATGGTTATATACTGATGACATCAGGGATCTCCATAATTGGGTATAAAAAGAACAAGGACTGACAGATCCAGATATCTCCATATATGGGCATAAAAAAGACAAGGACTGACGTATCCAGGGATCTCCATATATGGGCATAAAAGGGACAAGGATCTCCACACAGTGGTCTCCAGCTGGTCCAGAAGGCTAAAGTACGCCCCTAAAGGCAAAACCACACCCCTCTGCCATGGGTACCTCCAGCTCCAGAGGGACCTCTGGGTACCTAGAGGGACCTCTGGGTACCTCAGGAGACAAAACCACCTGGAAACCACTGTATATAGGCATAAACGGGACATGGACTGATAGCTACAGATATCTCCATATATGGGCATATCAGTCGGATCGGCGGTCCGACGTAAGTATGAGAGTCGCGTAGCCAAAAAAAAAAAGCTTAATATGTTACATTGAAACTAATGCAGAGCCTATTGGAACTCCTGTCACTCAGAGGGCCGTAGTTCACATTCCGTATGTCTCTGTGCTTTGGTAATCACATTGTGTGAAAGAAGACAAGTATGGCTACGTCTTGAAAATAAAAGTGTGTTTAACCCATTAATACCTGGAACGCATCTGTGTCACTTTAGATTTCTTTGGCTATTCAAAAATAGCAGATATACAAGCTCATAGCGCGGCACCGAGTGCCGCGCTACGAGCTTGTAGATCTGCTATTTTTGAAAAATCGTGAAAAAATATTTTTCAGATTTTTTTTCAAAAAACTGTTAGGATTTAGAAAACATTTTTAAGAATCGCCTCAGGTGGGTTAAGTTGAATGTTTTGGCCGTGAGGACCCAGTACTGTACTGTGTTGTCCTTTTAGCCTTAATGTCAGACTGTACCTCTGTGCTGTTTACATCTCTGACTGATAAAGTATTCAATCAATCAATCAATCAAAGGTGTACCTGTGTTGTCACCAAAGTGTAGAACAGAGTGGAAGTCCAGACACGCAACCTGCTTCTTAACCCTTTAAGACCGGGGGACGCATCTGTGTCTTTATCCATATTTTATACTTTTGGCTATTAAAAAATAGCAGATATACAAGCTCATAGCGCGGCACCGAGTGCCGCGCTATGAGCTTGTAGATCTGCTATTTTTTTTTAAATCGTGTTTTTTTTGTGCAAATCTTTGAATATATATCTATAAAGCAATTGTTTTTTACTCAAATCTTTGCTTCTGGGGGTCCCTGGATTATTATTTTTTGAGATGGGGGTCCGCAGCCAAATACATATCGTTGTGGGGCTCCTTGACACTGACATTAATATTATAGCAACATAAGTGTTTCAGAAAACTGTTTTAAACTGATTTAGAAGACATTTGTAGAATCCCCAGAAGCAATAACATTTTAGCTAGAAATGCTCGCTTTAAATATATATATATTCAAAGATTTGCACAACATTTTTCACGATTTTTCAAAAATAGCTCATAGCGCGGCACTCGGTGCCGCGCTATGAGCTTGTAGATCTGCTATTTTTGAATAGCCCAACGAAATCTAAAAATGACACACAGATGCGTTCTCAGGTCTTAAAGAGTTAAAGATCTCTAGATGAACGTCATCCAGTTTACCATCCCTCGCTGAGAGAGAGAGAGAGAGAATATAATTAATATATTGACCCAAAAGGAACAACAACAAAAAGTATTCCATAAGGGTTGCGCTGGGCGGATACGGTCGCCTCGGAAACCAAAGAAGTTGATCAAATAGAATACAGTATGTTTAGTTACTCTATCATCTATTTCTCGCTTTAAATATTTCAAAAACATCCTTGAGAGCAACGTTTAGTTGTAAATGACTTGGTGTGTGTTTGCATTCAACCAAGCCGTGTAATAATGCATGTTACTGCATGTGCATGTATGTAACGGTCTGTAGTTTTGTTCATTTAGCTTTATTGCATCATTATCTCATCCAAACAACGGGGTTTAGGGGGTCAATGATGTCGTCACAGATTCGCCGGCTTCCTTCGGCTGCATGACTAACACACTGTGTCAGCCAGTGCCGGATTAATAGGAGTTGAGGCCCGTGGGCTAGAGTAATTTTCGAGGCCCCCCTGGCGCACATGCACGCGCGCATGCTTGCCCCCTTTTTGCTTGCCACATTTTTTTTGCGGTTCTGGGCGGATTGGGTTCGTTTTTTTCGCGGTTCTGGGCGGATTGGGTTCGTTTTTTTCGCGGTTCTGGGCGGATTGGGTTCGTTTTTTTCCCAGTTTTTGGTTTCTTTATTTTGGTTTTAGGGTTAGGATTAGGAGTTAAGTTAGGGTTATGTTATTTAATTCATATTTTTGCCTGATTTTACCAATTTATTATCACAAAAAACTCGGGTTATTTTTCTTTTAATTATTTTTGTATAATTATATTATATTATATTTTGTTTCGCATCGCGCAGGCACTGTCTTCAGTGTCAGTGACAGTGTGGATAGCAGAGGCTCTCGATGTTTTAACCATAAAACAACAAAATATACAATAACTAACAAAAATATCACTTGAATTGGATTGCAATACTTTACAATTTGATCGTAAAAAAATAATGTGATCATATAAAAAAATAATAATAATATTCTTTTTTTTTTTTACCAAAAAAAATCGGAGGCCCCCCAGTTGGAGGCCCGTGGGCTGCAGCCCACCCTAGCCCAACGGTTAGTCCGGCCCTGGTGTCAGCGCCTCGCCCTTCCGCGCGGCGTAATGGCATTACGGAGCAAATGAGAGACACAGGTTATTACCGCCGATAACGCTATCGCTCGTCCTTTACAGTGAGCTAAGCCCATTATCTGGCATTGTGTTAGACGTGGATTTGGAAAATTGGGAACCTTGCAACGCAATTTATTCAAGGGCGCGTCGAGCTAAGGGAATGTGACGTGTCGACGTTTCTTACGCCTGCGTTGTACTTCAGTCGTGCCAGATCTACAAGCTCGCCGTGCGTTGTGCTGCGATGTGTTTGTGAGCTTGTGGATCTGCCATTTTGGAGCACAACATGGTGAGCAGCGAAATATAAGTCAGGCATTAGAGATTTTCATTATGTGTCATTCCTGTTATAATCTTCTTTTCTTTTTTTTCGAGTGGTGGGATGAGGCAGGGGAAGAGGGCTCTAGAAAAAGAAAATAATGATCTTTATGAAATTGCTTTAGACACAATGTGACAGCAGAGACAAAGCCAAGTGGCCGGGCCTTGTTAAAATCGATAAAGCCTCCATTAGGTTCCTAAACAGAAAACATGCAATCGTTTGCCGCTTTCGGCGCTAATTTACGCTACGTCCAAACCCGGCCCGCGTTGCTGTCATGGTGGAAATGAGCAAAACAAAAAGGCGCCGAGATAATATCATGAAGCACGACGGAGCTCGCTAGCGCAGGGACACAGCGTTTGCCGTCGAGGGTCGGCTTGAGGGCCAAAAGAGGAAAAAACACTTCATTTCTTAATCCAATCCACTCAGATGAGACAGCGCTTTGTGTGCGCACGCACACACACACATATACGATCAAACGCCTTTAACAGGCTATTGATCAGGTGGATGAAAACGGAGACAAAGACATTGATCCGTAGCGGATGGGAGGTAGGGGGTGACCTGCAAGGGGCTCGCCTGTAGACACAGCAGAAAACGCACAACACATCTGCAGGGGCTGGAGGGTGGGTGGGTGGGTGGGTGTGGCCATGATCATCCCCCTTAACCACTTCACATCGACAAAAGATAGAGAAAAAAAAATCTAAAATGTCCCCCAAATGTCCCTCAAAAAAATCTAAAACTTTTCTTTATTAACTCTCTGAGTGCCAAGAACGAGTTATCCCGAGTTAAACAAATAAATAAAGAAAATATCATGTTTTTTTTGTTTTACTTTTTTAAAGAATTTTCAGAACCCAAGTATCGTGATCCGAAGATTTGCTGCTCCATTCACTTCTTGTTTAAATTATTATATATATTTTTTACTTTAAAAAAAAATTGCTGGCACAGTATGAACATATCTTTTTCTTTAATTGGCTGAGAGAGTTAAGTAATCAATACATACATTTAAGAAATAAAAAAAATCTAAGTGTGAAAATAGCTGACCTACTAGCTCACAACGTGAATATGAAGTGTATAGGGCTTAACCAGCTGAACCCCAGCATGCCTATTCTGGGGGGAACATCCGCCTAAAATAGCTCATAACGTGACGCATTATCTTGTAGCTTGTAGATCGGCTATTTTTGGCGAAGCAATTCGGTGTAGACGAAGGGGAAAAAAGCGCTCCTGTCTGAAGTACATTGTAACTCAGGTCTGTTTTACTGTGAATAGATCTGGGTTTAACCCATTAAGACCTGAAGCCAATTCTACGAATTTCTTCTAAATCCCAGCAGTATTCTGAAAAAAACCTATGTTTCTATATCAGTGATGCTCAAATAGCCTGGCATGGCCAGACTAATATCACTGCGTAGATATTAGTCTGGAATCTCTGTGTGGAACCTTCATTTCCGAGGGAAAAAATAAATAAACCCGCCCCATATTTGCATACCGGGCCATGATTGGTCCCTCACAACTTCGGAGGGAGAGAAATCAAATCTCTATTGAGAGGGGCCAGACGTAATCTGCCGAGGGCTTTATTTTTTTTGTTGCAATGGCAGATTGGTCTGGAACCAGGCTAGTGCTCAAACTTTTTAATGTCAAGGACCCCCAAGATTATATATATTTGGCCACGAACCCCCATCTCAAGATATGTTGTTTCAGGGACCCCCCAGATGCAAAGATTAGAGTTAAAAATGTTCGCTTTAAAACAATATATATTCAAAGATTTGCACAAATTTAAAAAAAAAATCAAAAATAGCAGATCTAGAAGCTCATAGCGCGGCACTTGGTGCCGCGCTATGAGCTTGTATATCTGCTATTTTTGAATAGCCCAAAGTGTAAAATAATGCTTTTTAGCTCAAATCTAAAAGTGACACAGATGCGTCCCAGGTCTCAGTGGTTTAAGTGGTGGAGTTGGAGCGGGTACACAGACGCACTGGATCAAAGAGGAGTCTCAGACATTCCCAAAAGAGCTCTTGAAGGCAGGTGCTGGCCCCACGGTGAACTGAGATCAAAAGGAACCGAAGCAGGACCCGCACACCATAGCTCCCTTTGAGTAACTTTATCAGTTAACGAGCAAAGCAGTGACGTTTCCAGTCCCGTGTCCTTTTCCAGACATAAGAGGAATCGCACACCATAGAGGGAGTGGTGTAAAGTAACTAATTACATTTACTTAAGTACTGTACTTAAGTACAATTTTGCGGTATCTTTACTTTACTTGAGTATTTCCAGTTTCCAATACTTTCACTTCTACTCCACTACATCTCAGAGGCTAATATTGTACTTTTACTCCACTACAATTATTTGTAAACTTTAGTTAATTTTCAGATGTAAATTATGATATTATGAAATATTCATTAACCACTTTAGCCCTATTTTATACCTAAGCTATTTGAAAATAGCCGATCTACAAGCTCACAACGCGCGTTGTGAGCTTGTAGATCTGCTATTTTCAAATATTTTAGTACTTTACTTTTGGTACTTTATGTACATTTTGATACCAATGCTTTTGTACTTTTACTCAAGTACATTTTGAATTCCGGACTTTCACTTGTAACAGAGTACTTCTAAATTGCAGTATTGATACCTTTACTTAAGTAAAACATTTGAGTACTTTTTCCACCACTGCATAGAGGGAGGCAATAAGGCTCCCGGGGGCCCGGGGTTTGCGGGGGGGGGGGGGGGGGGTAGGGGCGGAGCTGGGCTTGTTGGGCTTGTTGCCGTGTTGGAATAGTAACTAAGTACATTTAGTCGAGTACTGGACTTAAATACAATGTTGAGGTACTTTTACTTTGCTTGAGTATTTTCAGATTTCCTCTACTCCAATACAAATCAGAGACGTGGGGCTTTTAACTCCACTAGTTATTTGACAGTTACCAGTTAGTTTGCACCTTTAGATTATTATTACAACACATTAAAGGACGACTTCACCCATTTTCAAGCTATCTTCATATAATAGGTCCTCACACATCCCCCCACTTTTTTCTACTCTGTCTGTGTCACATAGGAGGGCTGTGGACAATTCAGAAACCCGCCTACCCGCCTATTACAATTTGTTTTATTTTTATGGCGGTTGAACATGGGTGAAGTCGTTCTTTAACCAATCAATCCCTATTTTATACATTGCTATTTTAAAATATTAACCTAAGTGCAGTAACTACGTAAAGATTAATTATAAAGAGGCTTTAAAGAGTTTCAATTGGCCAGCCAAATTAGGTTGGGTTATTGGTTTATCAGTGATATTGCACTAATTGAGGTAATTGTTCATTCCCCAAAATCATGAGGTCTGATTTGAACAAGATGAAAGAGATGAATAAATAAGTCAAGATTTTAACACATAAGCTGCCATGGACGCAGATCTGCGTCCTATTAGATAAAACCGTGGGCTGCCAGAATAATCTAGGACTCAGATCTGCGTCCTAATGTTTAATTTAGTTAATAGACGATCACACTGTTTTATTTACATTCCGAGATCATTTTCGCTTCCCAGTCACTTCCGCTTCACCCGGAATCAATTTCAGCGATTTCCGTTTCCGGTTTCCGGTTTTAGCTTGAAAAATGTGCTAATGCGGCCAAAACAGGTTTTTTCACACGGTATAAAATACAAACGGATAGCTCCACTTCTATTTTCTTTGTTCCAGGTGCCGATCAGTCATCGTCGTCCACATCGTTTTAAGGCCGATCAGAGATTGTCGAAAACGTCACATCCGGTTTCTGACGTTTTGACTGTTTGAGCCTGTTGCGGGGGGGGGGGGGGGGGGTTGAGTCAGCGAGTCATCAAGGGTGTCATTTTGCTGCTCTCTGGTGGTCGATTCTCGTATGTGTTTAAAACCATGGCCTGAGAAACTTAAATGCATTTAAATAACAAAATAACAAAACAAAAAAACACGCAAATCGCTGGCAAGGGGGTGAGTACGTTATGAATAAACTCTGGCAGTCAATGTGTTAACTAGATGAGATAGATTCATAATTAAGTCAATGTCTCTAAAAATGTGGCTTTGTAAACCAAAGCAGACGTTGTGATCTTGTAGATCGGCTATTTTCGAAAGATCACACATTTTTACAACATTTTTGTACTTTTACTTTGGTAATGTACTGTAGGTATATTTTGATGCCAATATTTGTTTTTTATCAAGTCAAATTAGGGAATGCAGGGCTATTTATTTGAAGAAAAAACAAAACAGAGTATTTCTACATTGCAGTATTGCTGCTTTTAGCACTGTGGTTGGTGATGGATGTTTTGGCAGGGGTCTGGGGGGGGGCAGTCTCCCTCCCTGTAGGGAAGAAACGCTGACCTGAGGATGATCAGCTTCCCGTCTGACAACAGGACAGACAAATGACCCCTCCCTCCTTGCCTCTAACCCCTCCACCCACTGTGTGTGTGTGTGTGTGTGTGTGTGTGTGTGTGTGTGTGTGTGTGTGTGTGTGTGTGTGTGTGTGTGTGTGTGTGTGTGTGTGTGTGTGTGTGTTGCACATTCCACATTCCATTCCATGCCTTCCTCATCAGGATTTAACCCAAGACCTGGAACTGTGTCATTTTTAGATTTGAGCTAAAAATCATTATTTTACACTTTGGGCTATTCAAAATTAGCAGATCTACAAGCTTGTAGCGCGGCACCGAGTGCCGCACTACGAGCTTGTAGATCTGCTATTTTTGAAAAATCGTGAAAATGTGTGCAAATCTTCTGTATATATATATTTTGAAAGCAAACATTTTTAACTCAAATCTTTGCTTCTGGGGGGTCCCTGGAACAAAATATTTTGAGATGAGGGTCCGCGGCCAAATACGTAACATTTTGGGGGTCCTTGACATGAAAAGATTTGAGCACCACTGATATAGAAACATACGTTTTTTCAGAAAACTGTTGGGTCTTAGGAGACATGTAGAATCGGCTTCAGGTCTCAATGGGTTAACTCGACAACAGTTACACATAATGTACAGTATTGTGTCTTAGCCTTTTGCCACATCATACCTCTATAAAAAAATAAGATGAATAACATAAAACACATTTGTGCAGGAGCGTCTGCACCCAGCAAGCACCACACAACTGCTGCATCACTATAACAACAAATATCTATCAATATAATTACATATTTAATCATTGTCATCATTATAGTTGTGGTGTGTGGACTCCTTCTCCTCCAGGACTTCTGTGCTGGGCATGGCGTTAGACTGCATCCGAGTGTGTGTGTGTGTGTTTGGTTGCGCTCGGGTGTTGCGCTCTGAAAATAGCAGATCTACAAGCTCACAACGCGTCGCAGCGCGACACATTGTGAGCTTGTAGATCTGCTATTTTCAGCATGCAACCAAGTGTAAAATCATCCAATATGACGCCATCAAGGCACCGCCAACATACATTTTAGTCGACTGAATGAACTGTAGATTTAGTCTACTAAAACTCACACAGACTAAAAGTAAAACGTTTCAGATGTACTAAAAAATGACAAACTAAATGGAATTTTATTATATATATATATATATATATATATATATATATATATATATATATATATATATATAGAGGCTTAGGGAGCATTGGCGTAATAGCCTATACACTTTTTAATGTTTGACTTGGCGCTTGACAGCTGCCTTATGAATTGGTTGGTGTGAGTGGGGTGGGGGGCGGGTGCGCTTGAGTGATGTTTTGTTTTGTTTTGTATACATTGTATATTGTTATACTGCTGTCTCTTTTTATATTATGTGATGGACCCACGAGTCTGGAATAAAGATTATATATATATATATATATATATATATATATATATATATATATATATATATATATATATATATATATATATATATATATATATATATATATATATATATATTCAAAAGACTATGACTAAAACTAAATCAAAATCAGTCAAAAACAACACTTGGGCTAAACCAGGGGACAGAATGACGGTATACAAGCTCAGCTCAGCTTGTCAATCGGCTATTTTCAGCGAAAGCATATAACAGAAAATACACCAGAACAGAGCCCTGAGGGACTCGGGTCAATCATATGGGGTTTACGTGGTTAAGTATTCTGAGCACTTATTCCACCACTGCAGAACTGAGAGTCTGATGAACCCTTTTTTTTTTTGTTCCCTTCTCTTTCTGGTTTTCTTTCTTCATCTCTCTCTCTCTCTCTCTCTCTCTCTCTCTCTCTCTCTCTCTCTCTCTCTCTCTCCCCCTCCCTCCTGTGCATGTCTGCTAACAGGCGTTTTTATCTCCAGCTCGTAGTTATACACACAGCTTTTTACGTGCTACGTTTTATGGCTCCGTCGATTCGACAGCGAGAGAGAGTGAGAGAGAGGGTAGAGGAGGCAGTGTAGAAGTTCCGTCATAATCGTTACAGTCCCGTCCACACGCACACACACACACACACACACACACACACACACACACACACACACACACACACACACACACACACACACACACGCGCGCAGACTTCATTATTGGACCTGCAGGGCCTGTTAAAACCCAAACTCATGAATACAGAGAGCTGTGTCTTTTATCATGTCTTGTTGCCTCGCAGCGGAACTGTGAGAGCGGAATGCGCGGCCCGCCTCACACAGAGATAATGCTATACGTACCGTACAAGTTAAACATGTCATTGCTGTTGCCGGGCGGAAACCTTGTGTATCCATATTTCAACACGTTTTTTTTTTTAATGTTTTCTCTTTATTAAGTGGCAAAAGTAGCAAAGATAGCCGATCCACAAGCTCACAGCATGTCACCATGTGACACGTTGGGCTGGTGTTGTAGATATGCAATGTTTTTGCTATTTTAGATTTAGTATTTATTATTTTCAAGTGAAAGTGTGTCTGTGGATTCTATGAATCTCTAACCAGTGACAAGTATTAACAAGTGCTTGTGACTAAATAATAACTACGTTGATTAAATTGGAATGCAGTTTATAGGTTTTGGACGTACGTGGTAGCTCTGGACCACAATGGAAATGAGCTTAGGCTCTTTTGTGTATACTTTTCTAAATGGTGACATTGCTGTGATTTGTTTAAAACTGACAATGGAAAGTCTTCTACTCTATTCTATAGTGACCATATGTATGAGCCCTGCACCTGAACCTGTTAGTGTGAACTGAAATTAAAATAAACTGCTGGATGAAGCCGGATTCATACTTTGTCGAAAATAGCCGATCTACAAGCTCACAACGTGTTACAAGCTTGTTGGCTATTTTCACCTTTGAGACACCATTGTACGACAAAGCACAAATCAGGGTTTGGAGAGTCCCACCACCCCTGGTGATAACTCCTGTGTCAGCGGTTCATGTGTCGGGTGATAATGTAGCACATTTGGCTGTTTGGTTATGCATCGATCCTGCCGACAACGCCCGACCGGATCTGCCGACGCCTCCCTCTCACAACATTGACATAGCCACCTTTACGCCTCCGCGCCGCTTGCAGTGTACACACACACACACACACACACACACACACACACACACACACACACACACACACACACACACCCCGTGACATTTCATATTTCTGGAGGCTTGTTATCGCCGAGGCACTCCGGCGGCGGTCAGGGCATGAATCAGATGAATTTCATGGATACTTTCTTTTTTTTTTTTGCCATGCCACACAAGTCTCACACACACACACACACACACACACACACACACACACACACACACACACACACACACACACACACACACACACACACAAATGCGGGTGGGAAAACTTCATATTTTAATAACGGTATGTATTCAGCAAATGAAATATGCCTGGCTTGCACATTTGCCTTGCTGAACAGACAATAAATTATACCTTGTGCGCCGCCACACAAGCCCAAGGATAATATCACATCCAATGAGTTGAAAGAAAATAGGGCTTGTGGGATGCGGTGGGGAGAGCGACGCCCTTGCTTAAATCAAAGTGTATTGGTCGGTGGGTGGGTGGGTGGGTGGGTGGATGCGTGGGGGGCTCGGGGATAGTGGATTAGAGGTTGGCATGTAGGCCGTGGATCCATGTCGGTGCAATTTACCTGCAGGATCGTATCCATCAGTACAACGGGGTCAGCGTGTGTTAACACACACACACACACACACACACACACACACACACACACACACACACACACACACACACACACACACACACACACACACACACACACACACACACACACACACACACACACACAATGGTGGACAAAGTACACAACTCCAATACTTGATTCCAGTAATAATTTAAAACATATGAAATAAGTGTAATAATAATAATAATAATAATAATAATAATAACACATGCAGTACAATTTATATAATGTTTTCTAATTGCTCAAAATACAACTTTATTTGGGGGGAAAAAAATTAAAAGAACTAAGAACACAATATTTAAAAAATATAGAAATAAAAGGTAGAAAAGGGGGATTAGAATTAGATAGGGAATGCAAAGTATAATCTCCTGGTCAAATGTTACTCAAATGTAAGTGAAAGTAGCTTAGTGAAATTAATGTTTTTAAGTATTAGAAAGTAGAAATTACAAAGTATATTTTCTTTTTAATATCGATGCATTGAAGTTTTGTAGACAAATGTAGACATACAAGAAAAATCAACACACTTCAGTAATAGTGAAAACAGTACAGTAATAAGTAACAGTAATCATTGCTATAGAGATTTTGTTCAGTAACGGGAGTCTCCCTGTCTCTCCAGCTCTTTATTAAATAGGAAATGCAGTTTCAGGTCAGGATACCAATGTTACCCAATCAGAGAACATAGACAGGATACAGATTAAACAGGTGAAATTGGAAGTGGTGACGCAAAGACATGAGCAGACACAATTGGAACTGGAACTGGAAAATTAAGCTGAAAAATGGGTACTTACTCATGATGATTATTAAAGAGCTGAGCGACAGGGAGACTCCTGTTACTGAACAAACGCTCTATAGCAATGATTACTGTTACTTATTACCATACTACTAATGTTGATTAATGATTACTTAGAATATAGTGCTTTAACCTTTTAACAAAAAATAATCACCTTAACATTAAGTACGGTACTCAAGTAAATCCACTTAGAAATTGTCCTGCACTATAGTGTTGATTTTGACCTTAGATTCTGATTCAGTTTTAGTCATAGTCTTTTGAATCAAATTCCATTTAGTTTTAGTCATAATATGACTAGTCATCTGAAATGTTTTACTCTTAGTCTATTATTATATAATAATAATACATTATATAAAGTTAATAAATTATAAAATGTATTTTGGCCGTGCCTTGATGGCGTCATAATGGCTGATTTTACACTCGGTTGATGCTGAAAATAGCAGATCTACAAGCTCACAACGCGTCGCGCTGCGATGCGTTGTGAGCTTGTAGATCTGCTATTTTCTGAGCGTAGCACCCGGGCGCAACCAAACATAAAATGACTTGTCTTTTAGTTCTACTGGATCTCTTCTCCACTAGATCCCTCACTGACATTTTAGTCTAGTTTTTATTTGTTGACAAAATTGTCAATATATTTAGTTTTAGTTTTAGTCATCGTAGCTTAGTTTATGTTTAGTTTATATTTAGTTTTTAATTAGTTTTCGTCAGTGAAAAAAGGTAGTCGACCAACATTTTTCGTCATAGTCTACAAAATCAACACTGGTCCTGCACTGACATATATCGGTTCCTGTCGGTGATGTTTAGCTGCAAGATACATTCCGGTGTGACTCGGTTCGTACAACTGTGTGTGTGTGTGTGTGTGTGTGTGTGTGTGTGTGTGTGTGTGTGTGTGTGTGTGTGTGTGTGTGTGTGTGTGTGTGTGTGTGTGTGTGTGTGTGTGTGTGTGTGTGTACGTACACCTGTACCTCACCACGGCGGCCTGGAAAGCCTCCGTCCGCCGTGGCTGGTAGAACTACTGTTATTTAGGTCGGCGTTACTGTATAATCACATGCAAATGTCACGACACCGAGCCTGCAGGCAGCGGCTTGTTGTCGTCTGGCAAAAACCTTGTATATCCATTATTTAAACTTTTTATGTTTTATTTGTTTTTGTAAATTAATGCCCAACTTTGTCATACAAGAGTCTCACGCAAAAGTAGAAGCCGATCTACAAGCTCACAACGCATCGTGTTGCAGATCGAGCTTGTGATCGGGTGTCTGTGGGTTTTATAAATATTGAACCAATGAAAAGTATAAACGAGAGCTTTGTGACTAAACACATCGTCTCTGTCGGGTGAAAACCTCATGAGTCCAAAACTGACACTTTCCAGCATTTAAATAAAAAAATAGCAAAAGTAAGCAGATCTACAAGCTCCAAACCGTAGAATTGATTTTGACAAATTTTGATGTAGTTTTAGTCATAGTCTTTTGAATAGAATTCCATTTAGTTTTAGTCATATTTTAGTCATTCTGAAATGTTTCAGTTTTTGTCTAGTTTTAGTCGACTAAATATCATCAGATTATGGTCGACTAAATCTACAGTTGATTTAGTCGACTAAAATGTATGTTGGCGGTGCCTTGATGGCGTCATAATGGCTGATTTTACACTTGGTTGCACGTTGAAAATAGCCGATCTACAAGCTGTGAGCTTGTAGATCGGCTATTTTCAGAGCGCAACACCCGAGCGCAACCAGTTTTAGTTCTACTGGATCTCTTCTCCACTAGATCCCTCACTAACATTTTAGTCTAGTTTTTTATTTGTTGATGAAATTGTCAATATATATAGTCAAGTTTTAGTCATCGTAGCTTAGCTTTTATTTCATGTTATCTAGTTTTTGTCAACAAAAAAAGGTAGTCGAATTTTTTTCGTCATAGTTTTAGTCGACAAAATCAACACTGATATGCAGACAGGAGTCAGAACAAAATACTACATCGGATGCAATGGTTCACAGATTTTATTTCTTTCCCATTTCCTGGAAAGTATTTGGATACACAAGGTTTTCCGCCCGACAGTGACGATACACTCACACACGCTTACGTCACGGACCAGACAGCGCGCGGTACACAGGTAGATACATGTGTGTGTGTGTGTGTGTGTGTGTGTGCATGCGTAAGAGACGCACACAGACTGCGTGCAGACGTGAGCGGATGCGTAGACACACACGTGTACACATGCAGGCACTCAATATGTGTCGGGGTGCCGGGTGCGGCGGGTTCTTAAGGGACTCCGGAGAGAATGAATTATTGCAGCAGAGGCCACACACATGCACACACGCACACATGCACGCACGCGCACACACACACACACACGCACACGCTCGCACACACTCACACACGCACACGCACATGCTCACGCGCACACACACACACACACACACACACACACACACACACACACACACACACACACACACACACACACACACACACACACACACACACACACGTTTGTATATCTATATACCTGCTGTGTTGTGAGTACATTTTATTGCAGCCATTTTCACCCATTTTTTTATTTTAAGTAAAAAAAACAACCCTAAGTTGTGTGCCGGTCTACAACACATAATGAGGTACAACACTAACCCTGAACCCTAAACCTAACCCCTATTATGTCTAATCCTAGCCCTAACCTGAATCGTTAGGCCTGACTCCCCAAATCAGTTTAAAATAACCAGTTCTCTTGAGAGGACCTGGAAAATTGTCTAATTTCTAACAATGTCTAGCACGCACACACGCACGCACGCTGTCAGTGTAATCTGTCATGTCCGACTATAGTCGATTATAGTGTGAAGTCCGTATATCTTGAGTGTGTGTGTGTGTGTGTGTGTGTGTGTGTGTGTGTGTGTGTGTGTGTGTGTGTGTGTGTGTGTGTGTGTGTGTGTGTGTGTGTGTGTGTGTGTGTGTGTGTGTGTGTGTGTGTGTGTGTCAGAGAGAGAGAGAGAGGGAGAGGGAGGGGTGTTATTGTCGTTTGGGTTGCTTCCCGAAATAAATCCACATTTTTTTCCTATTTTTTTTAGAGGAGTGCCTGTGTGTGTGAAGGGGGGGGGGTGTTGGGTTGCCATGGCGACTCAGGTAACGGCAGGCAGGGATTGGCTAAGGGTCGGTAAACTACGCCAATGCTAGGAGAGAGGAAGACATGCAATGTTTAAACTCTGTGTACTCGTCTCAACCGTGTTCCACTGTAGTGACAATACAATGCCTCCTCTCAACTATTCCATTCTATTTATGGCCTGTTACATACAGTACAGTATGCAGGCTGTTTAAACCAGTCATTCTCAAACTTATTTATGTCAAGGACCCCTAAATTGCTGTTTGTCCGCAGACCCCCATTTGATAAAATATGTTGTGCCATTGACCATTTAAGAGAATATTTATATAAAAGTTATTTCGTAATTATTCAAAATGTTCCTAATTGTTCGAGAATACCCAATCTACAAGCTCACAAGACAACTTGTTGTGAGCTTTTCTTCATACCCAAAGTCGCTTAAAAAACAAATTAGAATAAACAACTTCATTAGGAGCAAAAAAGTTAAAAGACTAAATAGCAGAAAAGGAGATTTGGTTTGAGTTAGGCGGGGAAAGCAAGTCTGAAAAGGTGGGTTTTGAGGGAGGCTTTGAACACAGCACTAGTGGGGGGGCGGCTTTGATGTGAGGTGGGAGTGGGTTCCAAAGGGAGGGGAAAGCCATGGTGCTGAATTAATGTTGTCTCTGAGATGGGCTGTGACTCTGTCCATGGTTCTGAACTCATGTTGTGGCACTGTGATTAGCTGTGACTCTGTCCATGGTTCTGAACTCAAGTTGTGTCTCTGAGATGGGCTGTGACTCTAACTGTGGTTCTGAACTCATGTTGTGTCTCTAAGATGGGCTGTGACTCTATCCGTGGTTCTGAACTCATGTTGTGTCTCTGAGATGGGCTGTGACTCTATCCGTGGTTCTGAACTCATGTTGTGTATCTTAGATGGGCTTTGATTCTGTCCATGGTCCTGAACTCATGTTGTGTCTCTGAGATGGGCTGTGACTCTATCCGTGGTTCTGAACTCATGTTGTGTCTCTTAGATGGGCTGTGACTCTGTCCATGGTCCTGAACTCATGTTGTGTCTCTGAGATGGGCTGTGACTCTGTCCATGGTCCTGAACTCATGTTGTGTCTCTGAGATGGGCTGTGACTCTGTCCATGGTCCTGAACTCATGTTGTGTCTCTGAGATGGGCTGTGACTCTGTCCATGGTTCTGAACTCATGTTGTGTCTCTGAGATGGGCTGTGACTCTGTCCATGGTTCTGAACTCATGTTGTGTCTCTGAGATGGGCTGTGACTCTGTCCATGGTCCTGAACTCATGTTGTGTCTCTGAGATGGGCTGTGACTCTGTCCATGGTTCTGAACTCATGTTGCGGCACTGTGACTAGCTGTGACTCTGTCCATGGTCCTGAACTCATGTTGTGTCTCTGAGATGGGCTGTGACTCTGTCCATGGTCCTTAATTCATGTTGTGTCTCAGAGATGGGCTGTGACTCTATCCGTGTTTCTGAATTAATGCAAAATATTGCGAATTCCATCGAATACAATTAACTAACCGCAGTCCCCTTCAGGAGTTTGGCCCCTTCCTATGTGAAAGCCCCCTATAACCCAGACACTGGCCGCATGTGTTTGTATAGATGCCATGGGCTCTTCCCAAGAGTCCCGAATGACATTTTAGTGTAATATTTATATATAGAAATACAAATACATGATCAATGTATTTGTATACATATAGGCAGTAATGTAGTTTTATTTGTGAAAGGCAGAAGTCATTTGAGGATGTGTTATGAATGCATAATCCTCCTATAATTCTACAAAGCTCTGTCCCGGTGGTTGGTGGTGCGGCCAAAATTAGTTTTGCCCGGTTCTCCTCAGTGGCCGGAGCAATTGATCTGAATTTGCACACAGCCATTGACCATTACCATGTGCAGTAACAGCGAAGCCCGTTTTTCTATTTCACCAAATCTCAGCTGTTTATTAGCGTTTATGTGTAAAAGCATGTCGCCATGGTTACGGCGGCCCAGCTGTGGGATGGCCCCACGAGCTATGGGACGAACTGCCTCCCGGGTTGCCAGATCATGTGAGCATATCCCCCCACGGGACTAGTGTTATGTAATTATAAAAAAAGATTACAAACATGTGTTTGAATGAATGATGTGTGGGCTAAAAGACAGACCAGTATAAACAAGCTGTTCCTTTCCTCCATGTTTTACTATGAAATGTATGCTGTAAAAAAAAAAGTGTGTTTGTCCATGATATGATGTGTGGCATTGTTTTTGGTGACTTTGTTGGAGCAGGTCTTTAAACTGTTGTTATATAAACACGGTAATTATTAAATAAGGTTGATTAGCAGGTCTTTTGTGTCCTCCGTCCAAAACTGTGGCAGTTTGGTTGAGAGAGCTGTTCATGCTGAGATTGGTAAATAGTTTGATAGCTTTTTAAATAGTTTAGCTTAAGAGTGAACGTGTGGAATCACTGAAGACGCAATGAGACGGCATGCTGCAACCTGGAACGGGGTAATTCATAAAAATGTAAACTGTAGAACGTGGAAGTACATTAAAACTGGGATAAGAAGCCTTTTCAATAGCGAGACCACTGAGCAATATGTGTGTCAAGTGTGGACCCAGTTGAAGTACTGTGTGTCAGTGTTGATTTCCTCGACTAAAACTATGACGAAGAATGTTGGTCGACTACCTTTTTCCACTGACGAAAACTAAATAAAAACTAAGCTATGATGACTAAAACTATGACTAAATATACTGACAATTTTGTCAACAAATGAAATCTAGACTAAAATGTTAGTGAGGGATCTAGTGGAGAAGAGATCCAGTAGAACTAAAAGACAAGTCATTTTATGTTTAGTTGCGCTCAGGTGCTGCGCTCTGAAAATAGCAGATCTACAAGCTCACAACGCGTCGCAGCGCGACGCGTTGTGAGCTTGTAGATCTGCTATTTTCAGCATGCAACCAAGTGTAAAATCAGCCATTACGACGCCATCCAGGCCCGCCAAATTAAAGTTTAGTGGACTAAATCAACTGTAGATTTAGTCGACTATTCTGTCTCAGCATTATTAAAAGAACGTAATGTCCATACGAAGCAACGTGAAAAGACAACATTGTATTCTTCTTTTTTTTAAGAGGGGATAAACACTACATCACTATGGGATCAAAAGTCCTCATCAGATTGTTTGTACTGTGTGTGTGTGTGTGTGTGTGTGTGTGTGTGTGTGTGTGTGTGTGTGTGTGTGTGTGTGTGTGTGTGTGTGCGAGCATGCACTCACACATGCATGTGTGTGTGTTGCCTTAAACCACAGAGGAAAAAGTAAATCAGAGCACACGCACCCACCCATCCCCCCATCCGCCCTCTGGTTAGCGTGGACATTCAGATAAGGATGTTTCCTCGCTTATTCTACTAACAGGGCTCTGCAATGGTTCTGATGGAGCCAGCATACCAATGAGAGAGAGAGACAGAGAGAGAGCGGGGTGCTAATAAAAAAGAGAATACAAAGCATAGTCTATCCACATTCTCAGGGTTGGATTTATGTTTTGCCTCTGCTTTTTAACAACTTATACTTCATTGCAATAGAGCACCGAAGTCTGACGTCATTTACACATCTTATGTTTGTCTACCTGGTGCGTGGTTTTCCACCCCCATTCTGAATCCCCATAGACGTATTTAATATCGCGTCAAATAAGAACTGTGTTCCAAAAATAAACAAATGGCATCATAAACGATACAGAACCGCCTCCCTGGCAATATTGCCGAGACAGTTTGTTTATTTTTGGACCACAATTCTTATATGAGACGATTCTATGATGACCCAATGTTATTCTCCATAGAGACAATACTTTACGAACCAGGGGATGGACGAGTGACGTCAGGACTTCTGTACTCTATGGTGGCTTTCTTTCTGTCTGGTTGTCTGTCTTATTTTTCATGTAATTGTCGTGTACGCCACACTGCACTCCCTCGTCGCGTCAGCAAAACACACAGGACCCTTGGCTCACTCTCAGAGCTTTGTGTTGAATTCATAGCTAGAGCAGCTACGTTTTCCAGGCCAAGGACCTTTTAGCTAAGAGAGAGAAGAAGTAGGGACCCCCACTACTGGATAAAATTGTGTTGCAGATTAAACTTGTTCAAAGATAACAGAGATATCTTCATAGACTTGTTTGACAGTACTACTGCATCATCATGTTATATATATGTTCAGACATTTAACCACTTAAACCCTCAATACATTTGACTTTTTGCTTTGCTATTTATGAAAAATGTGTGCAAATCTTTGATTATATATATTCTTTAAAAGCGACCATTTTTAACTCAAATCTTTGCTTTTGGGGGTCCCTGGAACAAAATATTTTGAGATGGGGGTCTGCGGCCAAATACATTATAATTTGTGTTGTTTAGTTGCTGTATATTAGTGGTGCTAATTAAAATCCCATGTCAAGGACCCCCACAAGTATGTATTTTGCCGCGGACCCCCATCTCAAAATATTTTGTTCCAGGGACCCCCAGAAGCAAATATTGGAGTAAAAAATGCCACGATACATGAGCTTGTATATCTGCTATCTTTTGACTCCAGGGGAGGGTGGAGGTTCTCCCTTAATTAAAAGCTAATCTTATACGTTATAAGATTACGTTAAATCGCCAAAATGTTTGATATTTTATTCGATCAAACTTTTTGTTTGCAACAACTTGATCTCTCCTTTATTATTGAACTACAAGCTCACAAATCATCGCCCTGTAGGCTTGTAGAACTGCTATTTTCAGAAGAAGAATGTTTGCCTGTTGACAGTAGGGTTCATGTGGTTAATCTAAGAACAAAACAGAATGTACCATTCCATTTGGCTTATGGAGTTATGAGTTATGAAACTTATGAAGAATAAACACTGGCCACAACATATTGACAGCCTCCATTGAATTGTCTGAGCAAATGCATCACCTTGACCTGCCTGACCGCAGAGTCAATTAAATATTGACTCAATTACATGATTTGCATACATAACGATTGATCATTGGTTACATTACACACATACAGTACAGCAGTGGTGGAAAAAGTACTCAAATTCTTTACTTAAGTAAAAGCACCAATACTGCAATATAAAAATACTCTGTTACAAGTAAAAGTCCAGAATTAAAAAATGTACTTGAGTAAAAGTACACAAGTATTGGCATCAGCATGTACTTAAAGTACCAAAAGTAAAAGTACTAAATATTTGAAAATAGCAGATCTACAAACTCACAACGCGTCTTGCTATTTTCAAATAGCCTAGGTATAAAATAGGTTTAAAGTGGTTTCAAGTGGTTTTAAAGTGGATTCAAGTGGTTTCATTATATCATAATCTACTTCTGAAAAGTAACTAGTAACTAAAGTTTTCAAGTAAATGTAGTGGAGTAAAAGTACAATATTTGCCTCTGAGATGTAGTGGAGTAGAACAAGTAAAAGTATTGGAAATTGGAATTACTCAAGTAAAGTACAAATACCTCAAAATTGTACTTAAGTACAGTACTTAAGTAAATGTACTTGGTTACTTTCCACCAATGCAGTACAGTACACAAAGAACACCACGATGTCATGACTTACTGAATGAAAATAAAGAGGAGACTAGAATAATAGAACAGAACAGAACAGAACAGAACAGGTGAGCAGAGCAAAAGCCAGTGGAAACATATAAAATGGTGGACTTGTTTCCAGGGTGTGACTGTGTGGGCCCGTTCATTCCTGGCCTCCTGGGTGCACTGAAAGTCCCAGTGTGACCATCTTTTTATCTTTGCACTGCAGTACCCCCGTGTGTGTGTGTGTGTGTGTGTGTGTGTGTGTGTGTGTGTGTGTGTGTGTGTGTGTGTGTGTGTGTGTGTGTGTGTGTGTGTGTGTGTGTGTGTGTGTGTGTGTGTGTGTGTGTGTGTGTGTGTGTGTGTGTGTGTGTGCAGGCGCCTCTTAAAGTGTGTCAACAGCGATAACACACCTATTGCCTGCCCCGTGGTTATACCAAGATATCGCAATCTTGCGCCTCAGAAAGCAAGGGATGTTGGGAAGCGAGAGGAACGAACACACACACACACACACACACACACACACACACACACACACACACACACACACACACACACACACACGGTGGGTGTCCGAAAAACTCTGTGTAATATTCACCTGCAGAAACCCTCTGGGCCTCGAGGACACACATTCAATTAACCCATTATGCCAGGGGTCTTCAACGTTTTCAGGCCAAGGACCCCCTTGCTGAGAGAGAGATGAAGCAGGGACCCCCTACTCTATATTGTGTGTGTCAGATTAAACTTTTTGTGTTTACTTGGTCTGCTCTTTTTTCCCCTCTACACCTATTCCTCTTAGCCAAACATAGCAGATCTACAAGCTCACAACGCCTCGCAGCGCGAGGCGTTGTGAGCTTGTAGATCTGCTATTTTTGGCTAAAGTTCTCCTCAGAAAAGGGATGGTAGGGTTCAAGTGGTTAAGGTAAAAATCATTTCACACAAAGATTTGGCGGACCCCCTGTAGTAACTTTGAGGACCCCCTAGGGGTTCCGGACCCCCCGTTGATGTCCCCTGCATGAAGCCCTATTTAAAAATGAAAAATAGTGATGTACAGGCTTCACAGCGTCACATTGGAACACGTGAGCTTGTACATCGCCTATTTTCACTACTAGATTTTCAGGCCGATGTATGCGGCCTTCACATCCAGTCTTATATTGCGCTGATCAGAGCATGGTCACTGAGCTGTGGCCATTTGAAATGTTAGACACTGCTGTAACGCCGCTGTGGTGACACATATTTGTGTGCAACTTAGCATGTTTTATTTTTGACTATTGTGTGTCAGACCCCTGAACAGTGTTTGTGGCAAGTTTGGTGTGTACTGGAGCAATACTGTGTCTGAGGCCGCTGGGGCGCCCTGATGTGGCCCCTGGGGGACACATCAGGGGTTGGTGCGGATCAGAGCAACGGTGGGCCTCGCACTGTCTGTCTGTCTGTCTGTCTGTCTGTCTGTCTTAATACGTTTCAGGAGTTCTCACTGTATGGTGTGTGTGATATGAAATGTGAGCTTTCAATAATCACAGTAATCCTTAATAATATTCCATCATATTCAAGGGCTTTTGCTGAGAAAAGAGACAGACCCTAGTCACTTTAAAATTAGAACACTGCAGAGGGCAGGTGTGTGTGTGTCTGTGTCCAGCTGATGCTCGTTGATATGTGATGTTCCTGACAATTAGTTGACTTTTGGTGAAAAAGCATATATCGGTATCGGTTGATATCGGTATCGGAAATTAGGAGTTGGACAATATCGGAATATCGGATATCAGGAATAAAAATACTTTTACTACTCCACCATCTCAGAGGAAAATATTGTACTTTTACTCCACTACAATTATTTGAACGCTTTAGTTACTAGTGACTTTGCAGATATAATCATGACATTATAAAACATTTATATTTATTTATTTGCCCTATTTTACATAGACTATTTAAAAATAGCCGATCTACAAGCTCACAACGCGCTTCGCAAGGCATTGTGAGCTTGTAGATCAGCTATTTTAAAACATTTCAGTACTTTAAGTATATTTTGATGCCAATACTTTTGTACTTTTACTTTGATTGAACTCAAGTAACATTTTGAGCACAGGCCTTTTGCTTGTAACAGAGTATTTTTATATTGTGGTATTGCTACTTTTACTTAAGTAAAATATCCGAGTACTTCTTCCACCCAAATGAATTTGACCCACTGGTCGAGATGCAGTGGTGTAAAGTAACTAAATACATTTACTTAAGTACTGTACTTAAGTACAATTTTGAGGTAGGCCTACTTTTACTTTACTGGAGTATTTCCAATTTTCAGCACTTTTGCTTCTACTCCACTACATCTCAGAGGCAAATATTATACTTTTACTCCACTACAACTATTTGAAAACTTTATTTACTAGTTACTTTGTATAGGCTATTTTCATTATTATTACAAAACATACATTAACCACTTCAGCCCTTCATACATTTCGGCCATTTGAAAATAACCGTTGTACAAGCTCACAATGCATCACAATGGTCACATCGCCACACCTTGTAGATCGGCTATTTTCAAAATAAATTTACTTTTGGTACATTTTTATGCCAATACTTTTGTACTTTTACTCAAGTACATTTTGAATTCCGGACTTTTACCTGTAAGAGAGTATTTCTATATTATACTTTTACTCAAGTAAAACATTTGAGTACTTTTTCCACCACTGTCGAGATGCATCAGCTAGGTTGCGACCGTCGTCACTAGCGTCCTGGCTGAATTCAACCTGGTGTTTGTACTTTCTCTATTTACAACCCTTACATCTACATAAACGTTCAGATTTCAAATATAAAGTGCTTAACTCATGGCCATGGATGTTCAAATTCACTTCGAGTGGGTATAAGTACCCGTATCTTCCGTATTGTTCAATAAAAAGCATTTTAATCCGATCGGCAGCCATTTTCTCATAGAGTTATAATGTATTAGAGTGCAATACTCCTCCCAACCGGTAGGGTCGCGTAAGTGAAAGTCAATGGAGAAAATTCGAAGTCAATGGCCACCAATCGGATTAAAATGATTTTTATTGAACAATACGGAAGATAGGTGTACTTATGCGGGCCCATACATAATTGTAACATCCGTGGCCATGGGGTCAGCACTTTATATTAGAAATATGAACGTTTATGTAGATGAACGGGTTATAAATGGAGAAAGTGCAAACACCAGGTTGAAGTTCATCCATGATCGTCGTAACAGACGACCGTCATGTGATCCATGACCAACACCAAGGCGTTTGTTTTCATTCTTATAAGACCGCATGGCTCATTTATATGCACGTGAAAGTAACTAAGCGGAAAGTAACTAAGTACATTTACTCCATGTCCACTTGTTGCTGAAGGTGGTAGTGTAGGAGCAGTGCTGTAAAAGCCCCATCGCGTTAAAAACGAACGCAACGCTGACAGGGTCGGGGTGTTTGTTGTGGGGGGGGGGGGGGGGGGGCGGCACATGCAGGGTCGGGGGGAGGGGGGGGTCGGTCGGGGGGAGCGCATGCAGGGGGGGGGGTGCTCGGCGCATGCGGGTTAAGCGAGAGGTGGAGCTATAGCGTCATCGTTTCAGGAAAGATGCGTATTTGGTTGTACACACGGAGACGCAAGGGTGGCGTCTTCGGGGGGTGGGGGGGGGGGGGGGCACGGGGGAGGGGCGGGTTTAAGCGAGAGGTGGAGCTATAGCGTCATCGGTTCAGGAAAGATGCGTATTGCCGTATTTGGTTGTACACACGGAGACGCAAGGGTGGCGTTTTCAGATTTATTCACTCTGGGACCCGTTTTCAAAAATAAGCGTATTGCGGACCTAAAACGCCGGCTCCGTGTGGCCAAAACGTGCAAACGATTAAAAACTTATGCGGTTTCACCTAAAATCGTCTCCGTGTGGATATAGCCTTAGTCAGGATGGTGGTCCCTGGGTCATAATCAGTTGAAAACCCCTGCTCTAGGCTATTTTGATATAGGATTTAGAAATGTCATCTTGGAATTTTCCGAGTTCTTTGAGATGTTTTGAGAGTGTCTGAAATTTGCCTGTGACACGTCCAAAACTGTGTGTGTGTGTGTGTGTGTGTGTGTGTGTGTGTGTGTGTGTGTGTGTGTGTGTGTGTGTGTGTGTGTGTGTGTGTGTGTGTGTGTGTGTGTGTGTGTGTGTGTGTGTGTGTGTGTGTGTGTGTGTGTGTCCAAAACAGGGACATGGGGGTTAAAGTGCTTAATGAAGCCTCCTTTAGGGGTTTTGCTAGACGACTGATTTAACAAAAGAAAGAGACAAGAATGTCAAAGTCAACAGGGCCCCACAGGGCCCCACAGGACCCCACAGGTACAGTAGGTGGGTGAAATGAAAGTTCCCTGGGAACAGAACACGTCACTGACATCAATTACTGCAGCGGTTCTCAACCTGTGGCTCGGGGCCCACTGGTGGGCCGTGGGGATATTGTGAGTGGGCCCCTCAATAACTGGCAAAACACAATACATTATTTATGATAATATAGCATTAATAAAAAGAAAAAACTGTTTTTTCTTGAAACATTAATTCTCAGTGTGATACAGGAACTTAAAGGGATATTTCACTGTCAAATAAAATGATTACATTAAACTAATTTCATAAAATAAATGAAAAAAGTCATGGAGAAATCACGCCCCCCCCCCCTCACACATTAGAAAGTCCTTCTAATGCGTGAGGGGGCCGTGATTTTACCATGACTTTTTTCATTTATTGTTTATATATTATTTCAATGTTTGTTTCATTTGAAAGTGCAATATCCCTTTTAAAGTATGCTGTGTTAGTTCCATTGATGCAAGCCGGAACACATAAATAAACATGCTCTGAATATGCACGCGGGCCCACCCATCTGACCACTTAACAAGGCAGCACAGACAGTTATTTTCTTACGTTTTCTGTAAACCAAAAAAAGAAAGAAGCTTTTGTGCCTTTGTGTCACAAAGGTAGAACTTGGCTGTTGACTCCTGCAATAAAAAAAGAGACAGAGAGAATAAAGAGACAGCTGCTTCAGAGAGTCAGAGAGAGAGAGAGCAATGAGAAAGCAATGACGGAGAGATAAGTGAGAGAGAGAGAGAGAATGTGCACATCGTTAAGCATGACCGTGGACCTCAAGACGCTGCCTTGCGCCAGCATTAACGACGAGTGATGGAAGAAGTATACTCATATTTTAAAGTAGTAATACCACAATGTAGAAATACTCTACATTTTACTTGAGTAAAAGTACAAAAGTATTGGCATCACAATGTACTTAAAGTACCACAAGTGAAAGTACCACGCATGAATGTCCCATTTCACAAGATTTCTAAATGAATAAAAAAAATGAAAATAGCAGATCTACAAGCTCACAATGATCTGCTATTTTCAAATAGCCAAAGTTATTTAAACTTGAGCTGCAGTACTATACGTTTTGTAATTATAATCTAAATCTACAAAGTAACTAGTAACTAAAGTTTTAAAATAATCGTAGTGGAGTAAAAAGTACAACATTTGCCTCTATGATGTAGTGGAGTAGAAGTAAAAGTATTGAAAATTGGATATACTCCAGTAAAGTAAAAAAAATACCTAAAAATTGTACAGTATTTGAGTAAATGTACTTAGTTACTTTACACCACTGGTGACGACCGGCCTTGCTTTTTTAATACAGTCCCACATGCTGTAAATTATTCATGGTCTTTGGCACCGAAAGTCACCGCCGCCGTTGGGAGGAGGAGGAGGTGGGGGGGGCTGGTGTGCGGTGTGCTGTTATGACCAACTGATGGTCAGCCATCACTCTGACTGGCGGAGAGAGAGAGAGGCACGCGCAGGCCCGGAAGTTACTAACAGCAACCTGCGATTGAGATGCGCGGATGGGGGTTTATCGTCACCCAAATCCGCGTATAAGATGTTCAATATCCACCCGCCATCCAACCGCCTTAATTATACCATCCTATTTCTAGACCCGCACCAACCGCATCAAATTATTATTATTTTCCTGAAAGTGGAGCTTACTATGTAACCGTGCTCGGGTTGTGTGTGTGTGTCTCTGTCCGTGTGTGTCTCTGTGTGCATGCACTGTGCACTCTGGCCCCCAGAGGGCGCCAGAGTGCAGGAATTTGGACAATGCTCTGATTAAAATGCACAACAGCCTGCAAAACACACACACACACACACACACACACACACACACACACACACACACACACACACACACACACACAGTCAAGGTTCTCTCCCCATCACGGTGAAATAACACACAATATTTTCGAGCTGCGTTCGCTTCCAGCGTTCGCGCGTCTTACTTGTCTTATAAACGATATTACTCACCACTCTCTGTCGCAACGTAGCGACTGTATACGATCCATATCTATGGTAACAACAAGACGGAGCTTCATTCACTTTACTTTGCCATGTCTGCTTTTTATAAGCGACTTTTGGGCCAATGTGGCGCTTGTTTTCATAGACCTGGCTGCTTATTTATCTCGCAAGATCTGGCAACACCGGCTGCATGCTGTGTGCTGTTGTTGGCCACGTGCAGTAGGTGGGGGAAAGGAGGAGAATGTGAAGGGGGTAATGAACAGGGCTGGATTTAATCAGATAGCTGATTATAAAATACATTTTAATTGTGTTGATTCGTGATATATAGGAAACATTTGTAAACCTTTTTTCTCTCGATTATTTGGTTATTAGTCGGTTATTGGTTCTAAATATTGGTTTCAATATATTTAGATGAATTGCCCAGTCCTACCATGTGTATAAATGAAGCTTCCATGCCTTGAGGAATTGAAGATGATTTGTGATGTAATGATTAGATGTGTTGGTTCAGTAGGTACCAAATGACTGCAATCTGCAGAAAGAAACCCAGCAAAAGTAGTTAACGTGTAGCGTCACAATCATTTTAACCACTTTATCAATTTGGCTATTCAAAAACAGCCGATCTACAAGCTCATAGCTCGTCACTTTGTGCCATGCTTCAAGCTTGTATATCTGCTATTTCTTTTAATTAAAAAAAAAAAAAACGTTGGAAGATTTTGAATGATTTAGATTTTTTTCTTCTCCCTGTCACAAAACCTTTTCAGATGGGGGTCCACGGCCACATACTTATCATTTTGGGGGTCCTTGACATGAAAAAGTTTGAGAAGCACTGGTTTCCAGTAGTACACACATGTGCACATGCACCCAGTGGTGGAAAAAGTACTCAAATGTTTTACTTAAAGTAAAAGTATCAATACTGCAATGTAGAGGTACTCTGTTACAAGTAAAAGTCCGGAATTAAAAATGTACTTGAGTAAGAGTACAAAAGTATTGGTATCAAAATGTACTTAAAGTACCTAAAGTAGAAGTACTAAAATGTTTGAAAATAGCAGATCTACAAGCTCACAACGCGTCGCGATGCGACGCGTTGTGAGCTTGTAGATCTGCTATTTTCAAATAGCCCAGGTGTAATAATGTAATCATTTATATCTACAAAGTAACTAGTAACTAAAGTTTTTAAATAATTGTAGTGGAGTAAAAGTACAATATTTACCTCTGAGATGTAGTGGAGTAGAAGTAAAAGTATAGACAATTGGAAATACTCCGGTAAAGTAAAAGTACCTCATGATTGTACTTAAGCGCAGTACTTGAGTAAATATACCTAGTTATTTTACACCACTGCTCACCAGCTCATAAATCTCAGAGCTGGTATGGTAGCGTCTGCGGCGGCAGGCGCGCCGTGCCTCATGCATATTCATTACACCCATCATTTAAATATTCATGAGCAGAACATTCATGGCTAAACAGCCTCCCCGGCCGTGAGAGTGAAATATAAGACAGTTTGTGTTTTTTTTTATTTTTTTTTATGGCCTTGTTTGTGTTGATGTTTGTGGCATCAGCCTGGGGGGTGGGGGGGGGGGGGTCTTGGCGTGTGTGTGTGTGTGTGTGTGTGTGTGTGTGTGTGTGTGTGTGTGTGTGTGTGTGTGTGTGTGTGTGTGTGTGTGTGTGTGTGTGTGTGTGTGTGTGTGTGTGTGTGTGTGTGTGTGTGTGTGTGTGTGTGTGTGTGTGTGTGTGTGTGGTGGGGGGGGGGGTTGACATATTTGCATGTCTCAAGGAAAATTATAGTCAATGGAAAGTTTACTTTTTTGTTATTTTTGCCAGACCCAAGGGGTCGGGCTTACATGAGGCTTTGTATCTGTTTCGTCCATACATGGGCAGGGGCCATTTGTCCTCCGGCCCCAGCCAAAAAAGTCTGTCCCCCTTTCGTCCATACATGGGCATACACAGGCTGACACGTCATGTGAAGTCCGGCTTAGCCGTGACGTAGTGCATGTTTTGTACCTGTTTCCTCCATGTATGGAGGCTTTGTACCATGAGGCTTTGTACCTGTTTCGTCCATACATGGGCATGGGCCATTTGTCCTCCGGCCCCAGCCAAAAAACTCTGTCCCCCTTTCGTCCATACACAGGCTGACACGTCATGTGACGTAGTGCATGTTTTGTACCTGTTTCCTCCATGTATGGAGGCTTTGTACCTGTTTCGTCCTTACATGGGCATGGGCTTGTGAGCTTGCATATCGGCTATTTTCAAACATTTTAGTACTTCTACTTTAGGTACTTTAAGTACATTTTGATACCAATACTTTTGTACTCTTACTCAAGTACATTTTTAATTCCGGACTTTTACTTGTACTTTAGAGTACCTCTACATTGCAGTATTGATACTTTTACTTTAACATTATGTTTTTATGTGGACACACCTCCAGTTCATTAAATATACCTGGTTCTCACCTCAGCACCTCCTCCACCACCTTAGCACCACCCACCTGTCCTAGTCCCTCCTCCTCCTCATGCCCACACCTGTTGTGTTATGATAATGAGGGGGAGGGTATATTTTTACTATGTCACTAAAGGGCTGTTTTTCTATTGGCACGTTTGACCCTCAAGGTTTCAGCCTCCATGGGTAGAAACTCAAAATAGTCCAAGAAGACATAAAACACCATAAAAACACCACCAGGGGGCTTAATGAAGTTCTATCAACCTCATAGACACATGAAAAACAGAAATAGTGCAAAACCATGGCACCACCTCTTTAAGTAATGACGCCACCATCTTATGTGCAAACGCTATTTTGCAACCTGCGCGGAACGCGAACACATTTGCCCGCATAATTAGCGCCTGGGGGAGTGTTTATATATGTTAATTAAGGGCGCTCTGCGGTATCTGCTATTTTGCCCTTTGACCTACCGACGTCTCAGGATCACGTCTTAAAAGTGCAACAAAAAAAAAGAGTTTGGTTTTAGGCTAGAGTTTTTACACGGTTTAATTAAGCCATTTAGCTCGGCCACTTTTCATGCGATTGTCATAATTCAAGGTTCTCCGTAATCTCCATAGTAGCTATGTTAACTCGGTGTATCAATTATGATGTGATTATCCCTCTATCAATGCTATAGGGTGAAATTAAAGTGTTGGGCGGCGGGCACACAGCGCGCATGCATGCATAATTGGAGCCATTTTAGTACTTTTGCTTTTGGTACTTTAAGCACATTTTCATGCCAATACTTTAGTACTTTTACTCAAGTACATTTATTCCAGACTTTTTCTTGTAACAGAGTACTTCTACATTGCAGTATTGCTACTTTTACTTAAGTGAAACATTTGAGTACTTTCTCCACCACTGCTGATGTATATTCTTGAATAGCCTACCCTCTACCGTGATGTCGTTAATCAATAGCGCCGGATGAACGGATGAACGGATGAACGGATGATCGTGGTACACGAGTGTAGGCTACTCATCAGTGCCAGTCAATGAGTTAAAGGGAATGGCAGCCCGAACTGTGATTGGTTTGAATTATGTTAACACGTGAACCGCCATTGACGGATATCGCCGTCATTTCAAAAACTTCCAGAACCCAAGATAACGTGATCCCAAGATTTACTGCTCCATTCATTTCCTGGTTAACTTATTACTTTAAAGGGACTACACCATGAATTTGAACTTTTCCTTCTTTTTTTGTATGTTTTTGGTCTCCCCTACCTCTCCTCTATCCCCAAAAATACCCCAGTTTGAGCACTCAGGCTTTCACAGCATATCTGGGGTTTTATGTAAATTGGTCTCAAAACAGGCCAAACTGATTTGGCCCCGAAAGTGACGTCACTAGCGGTACAATCCCTCCCTTTTTCAGTTCCAACTTTTTTTTTAATATATATATATATATATATTTTTTAAATCTTTTTCCACTCAGAACCAGGAGATAACATGCATACAAACTGCATTGCAGGTGAAAGTGCTTTATAAGCCAGAGAGAAGTTAGTTGGAATGAGTATATCTGAGGCTTGATTTAGGCTCAAACCTTTTGAAAAACGTTTGAGGGACATAAACAATATGATATTAAATATATATATATTTTTTTAAATTCATGGTGTAGAGATCCTTTAAAATCTGTATCTCGGCTCCTGTGTTTTATTATGTATTTTTGGCGAAACATGCTATTTTCAACTGGGTATAACAAGAGAACGGGAGGTCACGATGGCATGTTTTTCATCAGGGGATCGATCATACTGGTGGTTCTTGAAAAATGTGTCAGAATGCTTAAAAATGCTGGCAGAAGCTACATGCCAGCATTAGAAAGCCCCTGGCAGTGAATGTGTTAAGTTAAGACATAAGATCTGGCAGTAATTAAGACGCACAAGGTAGGGCCCTGAGAGTGTACACATGTAACCGAATGGACCCAATTTGCGATGGGGCCTGTATTCTGCGCTGAGTTAGATCTAATGGATTTGCCGCGGTCCATTAGTATTGCTATAACGACGAAGACCATTAGTTTGTAGTCATTAGCCCCAAATATTCCATGCTTGGTCACATTTTCTCAATTAAAGGGATTGAGCCTCTTTTGTGTCTAAAACGCCGAGCATCCAGCTGTTTTGCTTTGTTTGGTGACATTGGTGTCTGCAGTATTGGTCAGTTTTGCCATCAGATATAGAGTGTCAGCAGCACAGTCTCCAATAACTCTGTTGTGTCTGGTCATTACTAATTCAAACGTCTGACTTTACCGTTTCACTGCCAATATTATATATGATGTCCACAATGTCATGTCCCCTGACTGGCCCTATAGGTCATCCTTATTGTTTACAGACCTTATCCTCACAAATGTCAGAGAGAGACGCAGGCAGGGACGCAGGCAGGGAGGCAGGCAAAAATAAATACATGAATTAATAATGCATTTTAATGTAGATCTATCTATGGATTTGAACTTCTTTGCCCTATTGTTTGACTTGAGTTTTTTCCCTGAAACAAACAAACAAACAAACAGACAGACAGACAGACAGACAGACAAGCCATTGATTTTTAAATCTCTGTGTTGTTATTCATGTCCTCCCCGTTTTGCTATTATTTTAATGCTGTTTCATTCGTTCGCTTTTCTTTCTAGCTTAAATTAGTTCTAAATTCTGTAATTGTACTCTTGCTCTGTAAAGCACTTTGAGCTGCATGTCATGATTATTATTATTATCATTATTATTATAATGGTCATCATCATCAGACGAGCAACTCAGCTGTTAGTTCCCCCGTCGTGGCGACAACAGATGTTTTGCTATGATCTAATATCTGCAGCGTGGGCACTGCATTATACCCAGCATGCATTGCGGGGTGGATCATCAGCACAATCTGATCCCTGGCGTTTGGTAGATCCACATCAAAAAAATACAAGCAGCTTGACTGACGGTGCAGTAACTGATATGTCACAGGTATGATCCCACCCTCTGTGCAGAGTCCCCGTCCCTCAACAGCAACCAGAATCGTCTCTGTTCGGGAGGAAATCCTCATATGTCCAAATCTGGTACTTAACAGGATTCAAATTCAAAAACCAGTGGTGTAAAGTAACTACATTAAGTTACACAAGTGCACTTGAGTACAATGGTGTGGTACTTTTACTAGTATTTCCAATTGTCTATACTTTTACTTCTACTCCACTACATCTCAGAGGCAGATATTGTACTTTTACTATTATTTACAATTATTTGAAAACTTTAGTTACTAGTTACTTTTCAGATATAAATGATGATATTATGAAACATACATGAACCACTTTAGCCCTAACACTAACAGTTATAATATGGAGATAAGAGGTTTCTGCCTGACAGCAACGACGTATTGCTTCAGTCAGCACAGCGTCAGCAGATATAAAGCAATATGTCAAACCTGCATCAATCTGGGAACCCATCGCCAAATAAAAAAGGAAAAACAGCGCCCTCTGCTGTTTTTTACTTATTCACTTGGCTCTGGGCGGAGCTGAATGGACGACCCGTGCTCAGGGAAACCAGGGTTTTGGACTGCCTTCAGCCCTCCACTTCCGGTGGTGCGACTATGTTTTCATTCCCACTAACAATGTTTCTCCACGGAACACTAACACCATTCCTCCCAGAGAACATGGATGGTTTTGGTTATAAGCCCACTTGTTTCTGTGATGAAAGAGCAATTTAAAATATTACTAAGTTTCCGTAGTTTTGTCGGCTTCGAGGACGCTATTGTTAAATGAGTTTCCGTTTGTTTCCAGTGGGGAACGAACGGCACACACGTAAATCCCGCCCACTACATTTGATTGGGTAAAGCGCGGCCTGCTTCCTGATCTGATGGCACGCCCACTTGTAGCCAATGCACTCGGGTTTTCAACACGGCTACCGACAGATTCAAACGCAGAGCAGAATCTGTTCTTGAGAGATCATATACCTGCATTGATGCCACCATGTCACCAATGGCTTATACCCATGTGTAACTGTGAGAGGGTATACCAGTGATGGGAAGATTTTTTTTTTTATGAAGTAAAGGTAGCAATACTGTAGGCAGTGGTGTAAAGTAACTAAGTACATTTACTCAAGTACTGTACTTAGCTCACTGAGTGCCAGAATTATTTCTGGCTATTTCTGGCTAGTGCGATGATAAATAATAATAATAATAATAATAAGTTAAAAAAAAAAGCGCTTTGGAAGCGAGATACAGCCTTTTTCAGTTATAAGTTAAAGGAGCTACACCATGAATTTAAAAAAAATATTTGATATTTAATATCATATGGTGTATGTCCCTCAAACCTTTTTCAAAAGGTTTGAGCCTAAATCATCACTCAGATATACTCATCCCAAGTCAATTGTCTCTGGCTTATACAGCACTTTCAGCTGCAATACCAAAACGTCCTCTTGGGCAGGGGGGGCTACTGAGCAATTCTGTCTGTTAATACAACAAAATATTTAAAAAAATTATTAAAAAAAAGAAAAAAAATGTAAAAAATCTGCATAAAAAGAAGCATCTAAGAAAAATACAAAATCGAAAAAAAAACACTTTGAACATTTTTGAACAATTCCACCAAGTGTTTGAGGTGCCTGTTTCACCCACTTCCGGGGGGCGGAGCCAAAATACGAGAAGTATTTGTTCGTAGACCCCCACTTAGGGGGGGTAGAAAAAGTTTCGGAGCGATTCGGGCACTTTTCATTTAACATTGGGTTTGCCATCAATAATGTTTGTGACATCATAAACATTTCCATTCTGAGATCGCCTGTTCAGACACGCCCATTCTGGAAATCCATGAAATGAGAAGGAATGACTGAATTAAAAAAAAAAACATTTTTTTGGGTACAAGAGACACTGGGGACCCCAAAATATACAAAAAAACAACTTTAAACAAGGAGTGGATGGTGCTGCAAATCTTCAGATAATGATATCTTGGGTTCTGAGCATTTTTTTTTTTTTTTTAAAACTATTTTTTTCAAAAACGTGTGAAACACGTGATTGGCACGTTGCACCATATCGATAAAACAAGTGAAACACGTGAATGGCACTCAATGAGTTAAGTACAACTTTGAGGTACTTTTACTTTACTGGAGTATTTCCAATTGTCTATACTTTTATTTCTACTACACTACATCTCAGAGGCAAATATTGTACTTTTACTCCATTACAATTATTTGAAAACTTTAGTTACTAGTTACTTTGCAAATATACATTATTACAAAACATACATTAACCACCTATTTTATACATAGACTATTTGAAAATAGCCGATCTACAAGCTCACAACGCATCGCAACGCGTTGTGAGCTTGTAGTTTACTTTTACTTTTGGTACTTTAAGTAATGTTTTATATCAATACTTTTGTACTTTTACTAAAGTCAATTTTGAATTCCAGACTTTTACTTGTAACAAAGTACCTCTACATCGCAGTATTGATACTTTTACTTAAGTAAAACATTTGAGTACTTTTTCCACCACTGGTTGAAGTAAAAGCATTCTTTATACAAGGCGTCATTTCACAAGTTTTCAAATAGCTTGTAAGTGAGCTTGTACTTGTACTTGTAGCTTGCTAGTTTTCAACAGACCAAGTATACAATAGGGTAAAAGTACAATATTTGCCTCTGAGATGTAGTGGACTAGAAGTATAAAGTGCTGGAAAATGTACATACTCAAGTAAAGTCAAATTAACTCAAAGTACAGTACTTTCCTCCACTACATTTGTAGTGTTACATTCTCTCAGATGTCTCTTAGAGTTGAAATAACAGTTAAACACATTTGTCAGCACCACCTGACGTACCTTATGCCTCCGTTGCATAAAATAATAGAAATACAATAAAATTGTCAACATGGATGATGCAATAACCAGCAAGATCTGCATCGCTGTTGCAGCCCTCGTTTAGCAAGGTAACTTCATTAAGAACACCCTGCTTTCTAAGACCACGTGTGTGTGTGTGTGTGTGTGTGTGTGTGTGTGTGTGTGTGTGTGTGTGTGTGTGTGTGTGTGTGTGTGTGTGTGTGTGTGTGTGTGTGTGTGTGTGTGTGTGTGTGTGTGTGTGTGTGTGTGTGTGTGTGTGTGTGTGCTTAATTGGACTGAGAAAGGGTGTAGGTCTACATTAAACAGCAAAATCCTGAGTGTTAATATGTAAAAATGAATGAAAATAGACCCACGTGTCTTTAAACCCCTATGTGCTTTGTTTTCTGGGGTTCCCCAGGTGTTCTGCACATTGCCCGCTGTCTTCCCCCCCCTATACACCAAGCCTTACTCCATATCCCTAAACTTCTCAGGCAGTTTTTACTATTTTGAAAAACATTTTAAAACAGTGAAAATAGTTGATCTACATCGACACGTTGTGAGCTTGTAGATCGGCTATTTGAACTATTTGAACATGTTTTTCAAGTAGTTCGTAAAAAATGCCAATTAAGTTTAGGCATAAGGGATAAGGCGGCATGCAAGATAGGGCCATAAATCTATTCGCCGTAATAGGGAACTAGGGTTCATGTGGTTAATAAGGCATGTTCTCAGACGTATTCCTGCTTAACATTCCCATTCAAATCTCTTGTTAGTTATGAGGGGGCCCAAGTCCTAATCTGCTCAATAGCCCCCCCCCCCCCCCCCCCCACACACCCCCCACCCACAATTGGACCTATTAGCCTCTTGCTCTCATCGCCGGGATTTATTTAGGAAGAGGGGAGATGTTATCCTCACTCCCCGCCATTGGTGTAAAGTAACTAAGTACATGTCCTCAAGTACTGTACTTAAGTAATATTTTGAGGTACTTTTGCTTTACTGGTGTAGTTCAAATTTTCAATACTTTTACTTCTACTCCATTACATCTCACAGGCAAATGCTTTTGAAAACTTTAGTTACTAGTACTTTGCAGATATAAATGATTACATTATAAAACATACATTAACCACTTTAGCCCTATTTTATACCGAGGCCATTTGAAAAAAGCCGATCTACAAGCTCACAACGCGTCGCATTGCGACGCGTTGTGAGCTTGTAGATCTGCTATTTTCAAACATTTTAGTACTTTTACTTTTGGTTCTTTAAGTACATTTGATAACAATATTGTTGTACTTTTACTCAAGTACATTTTGAATTCCGGACTTGTACTTGTAACAGACTACTTCTACATTGCAGTAGGGTTGCTCCGATACCATTTTTTCCAGACCGAGTACGAGTACAAGTACTCAATTTTCAGTAGTCGCCGATACCGAGTACCGATACGAGTACTTTTTGTTTTTGTTGAGTAACCACTTATTTTACCCCAATTTTCTCCAATTTCATTTCATTGTTATGCCTTGTACTTGTAATGATACTGTAATGTTCAATTACCACAATAATAAGACTGCTGATTCTTAAGATACTGTTTTTTTATTTCTGTAAACAGTTTAACTGTCAATTAAGCAGCACACACCGGCACAGCCAACACTGAATTGAGTAGCACAGCCAAAGTACAGTAAGCTCAAACAGTTTAAAATAAATGCTTAGTTGTCAGTATCACCTGTTAACTCTCTCTGAGTTATAGTATTTATCAATAATTTAATTTGAATAAATTAAGGTACAAACATGAAACAACTTTTAACCTGTAACTCTCACTGAGTTTTGGTATTATTTTAAAGCAACCAAGGTCCACATAAAAATAAATAAAAATACAAAATAAACATGCTGTGCATATAAATGGCATCAGACAGCCTGTGTGCTATCTAAAGACTCTAGTCTAGGTCTCACTCTCTTTCTCTTTTGGAAACGTAAGTGGCAGGTTCTTTTTGATAAAAATAAGCATCTCTGTATGTTCAGCTGAGAGCCTATTTCTGTTTTCCTCAAGAATATTTGAGGCCGAGCTAAAAAGCCGTTCACTTTCCACACTACTGCATGGTGCTGAGAGGTATTTTTGTGCCAATTGGGCCAGAGTGGGATATCTCACTTTGTGAGCAAGCCAGTACTTGAGTGGTTTGTCTTCACGAGGAATTGTGGCCTCTAGCTGGATGGCAGCAGTCACTGGAGTACTGCTCAGTGATTCTTGTTCTTCTGCAATTTCGTCAAACATACTGTCCAGACTGCTGCAGGGCTGGTCCCTCCGTGGCCTTCTGACAGGTGGCTCCTCCATGTCCTCGTGGACCCTCGGTTGTGGATCCCCATCCCCACCAGAAAGTTTCTGGAGCTCATTTGTCACCATCCCCTTGGCCAGCCTGGCTGTGTTGGTGTCTGAGAAATACCGATCCTTGTATCTACAAAAAAGAAGAGGAGAAAAGAGAGAATCGGACAGTTTAGTTCACAATACTGTATGTCAAATCATAGGCAACATTTAACTACTTGGAGGTGTTTTTAGCAAGCAACAATACATTTGTATTGAGGGAAAGAAACAAAACTACTGTAGTATGCATTAAATGCCATTAATATCAGGTGGACTATAAATGTTTTTTTTTTAAACTTTTTTAAATATGCTGCCTAGTGCCTGCCCTACTGACTCTTTTATTTAAGGTAACATTATGCACATTTTCCCTCCTTCAAACTTAATAGCCACATACTGTACATGTACTGTCATTAAATTAAGAGGACAAGTCACATTTGTATTTATTTTTGACATAGATATATAAGACTATATTAGTTACCTTGCATCAAGTATGGTTGCAATGCAGTAGAGTGGATTGTCCTCGGTGTCCTTAAAGCGTTTCTTCACAGCTTGCAGCAAGGTGTCCTTCATTGTTCTTATTCCACGGTCCTCCTCTGTCTCTCTGGCCAGCAATCTCTTGAGCACCGTCACAGCGGGGATCACTTCTGCCGCTGTTGCATCAGCGCAGCTCACCTGATTGATTGATTGAATACTTTATTAGCAGTTTGCAAAAATAAGCCCAATAAAGCCTATGGCTTGTTTCCATTGGGGTCCTTTGTAAATCGGATTAATGACAAAATCATTCAAATCAGGATTATTTGACACATTGGCTATTCAAAAATAGCAGATCTACAAGCTCATAGTGCGGCACCGAGTGCCGTGCTATGAGCTTGTAGATCTGCTATTTTTTGCAAAAAATCATGTAAACACTTAACAGTTAGATCAAAAAGAAAAATATTTACAAACCTGTCGGGTTAACTGTTCAAAGGGAGCCAATACAGAGATGGACTTCTCCAGTAGACTCCATTGGTTAGCACTGAGGTTGTCAGGGAGATCGTCGTGTTCTGACGCAAATATTCCAAGGGCTCGTTTCTGTTCGATGAGGGATTGCACCATATAAAACGTACTGTTCCAACGGGTCTGTACGTCTTGTTGGAGACGTTTTATAGGCTGGTTGATCTCCGCCTGGATGTCTTCTAGGCGGGAGTATGCCAACTGGGAATGTTTAAAGTGCCCAACAATTCTTCTCCCGACTGCCACGGCATCTTTAACACTTCGCTGAGCAAGAAGACCTTCGTGCACCGCCAGCTGGAGTGTGTGAGCGACGCAGCCAACGCTTGGGAGTCCAGCGTCCACCATGGCCTTCTTCATGTTCGAGGCATTGTCTCGGACCACAACGTGAACGGATTCCTTAGTTATCTTCCATGTTTGAAGCATTTCATCAAACGTATCGGCTATTACACGGCCTGTATGTGAACCACGACATTCTTTGGCGTGCAGTATGACTCTTTTAAGGTTGAACTCACTGTCTATCCACTGCGCAGTTAGGCTGATGAGCGCCATTGGACTCACGCTACTGCTCCAAATATCCGTGGTGAAACTAATCGCCGACATATCACACAACATGCTGTGTATGTGTTCTTTCACAAAGGCGTGTACTTTAGGCAATATGGTTTCTGTGAGATGACGACGGCCTGGAATCTCATACCTGGGCTCCAAAGCGAAAAGAAGCCGTCGGAACCCCACGTTATCCACAACTGACAACGGTTGGTCGTCAAGGGCAATGAATTCGGTGAGAGCCTGTGTTATTTTTACTGCCTTCGGGTTTTCTTTGGACATTGTCTCTCGCTTCTCCAATGTTTGTGGTAAAGTTGGCTGTTTAAGCCTGGCGCTGCTGGCACTAGCAGCCTTAAACTCTGCATACTCCGGTTTGTGTTTCTTTTCGAGATGTTTTATCAAGTTGCTTGTATTGTATGCACTGGGTTTCGTGCCCCCCCTCGATATTTTAGCAGAGCATATCTTGCATTCTGCCACGCTTTTGTTGTCGTCTTGAACGCGAAAGTGCTTCCAAACCGGCGACGACATGTTTTTTTTTCTCCATTCATTTAAGAAGGGGGTGTGTGCGTGTGTTGTTTTGCAGCCAGCGAGCCACGCTGCATGCAGGATGTAGAACACAAACTTGCATTCCAATGGTACGGCGCCATCTGCGGGCCGTCACTGCAATAACATGTTGGCAACTTTTTAATGTTTTGGTATCGGGTGAAAGTATCTGGAGCTTTACCGAGTACCGATTCGAGTACACAAGTAGCGTATCGGGGCCGAGTACCGATACTGGTATCGGTATCGGAGCAACCCTACATTGCAGTATTGATACTTTCACTTAAGTAAAACATTTGAGTACTTTTCCACCACTGCTCACTCCCCGCCCACCCACACTGCGTCCAGTCAGACCAAAGGGACTTGGCAGTGCATCAAGGTGGCTCCGTGGCCGTGGGATCAAAGCCTTTGGATTTGTCACCTGAGTTCACCCTCTGGTGTGGGATTCTCCTCACGTACACCAGGTGACGGAACAGGTATTAACTCTGAAGTCTTTGCTGGTAATTACCACCGAGCGTCATGGAGCTGCCAGAGGCCTAATTCAACAAATATATCTGCCATGAAAACCTGCCCACTTCATAACCCCGGCTCACCTACCGTCTGATTCATATCCAGGCCGGGTCTCCGCGTGGGGGCACTTAGCCTTGTTTTATGGCCCTATATTTTGGCTCTTTTTCCAAGAACTAAAAGCGAACTGTGCCCGTGCCATATCTAAAGAATTTCACAGCTTCTGGCTAGTGTTTACATACGCTATAGCTCTGTTTAAGTCATTAAAAACCGGGAAAGCATCTTGTGTCATTTTAGATTTTAGCGTTGGCTATTCAAATAGTAGCAGATTTAGAAGGCATTTTGTAGAATCGGCCTAAGGTCTTAACCCATTAAAGACCTGAAGCCGATTCTGCAAATGTCTTCAAAATCCAAACAGTTTTCTGAAAAACATATGTTTCTATGTCAGTGGTTCTCAAAATGTTTCATGTGAAGGACCCCCAAAATGATATGTTTTTGGCCACGGACCTCCATTTCAAAATATGTTGTTCCAGCGACCCCCCCAGAAGCAAAGATTTGAGTTAAAAGTCTTTAAAATAATATATATAATCAAAGATTTGCACACATTTTCACGATTTATCAAAAATAGCAGATCTACAAGCTCATAGCGCGGCACTCGGTGCCGCGCTATGAGCTTGTAGATCTGCTATTTTTGAAGGGGCCCTGCTCAGGAGGTGGTACTAACACTGAACTCAGAACAGTACTTTCAAGTGTTTATTTTGATTGGTTCTGGTTCTTCATAACCTGTTTTTTTTTTTACATAAAAAATTCAAATAAGAACCATTGCAGAACTCTCAGTTTCAGGTAATGGAAGGTTCTGGGAAACACTTCTTAGTCGACTAACTTTCTTACAGGAAGTACAGTAGGTTTTCAACAGGTTTGCACCTCTGACCAGTTACGGTATACACTGTATTAAACAGGGCTTGGTCGAAAGGTCGGTCAATCATGGCATTCAGAGGTCTGTTATTCCTTGATACCATTGCTATGGACATGGCTTTAATCAATACATAGACTGACCACTAAGTAAACAAACTCACAATGTCATTTCACAGCTAAACAGTTAACTAAACAATGTTATATTCTCATTCATTTGTTTGCTCGTAAGTTCTCGAATAGAAACTTTGATCAAATCCAAGTTTATCAAATGTATTAGAAAAGCTTTTTGACATAAATATCAGTCAAAACATTGGTAATCGGTGGTCGGCGATTCTCCAAACTGGGGATCAGCATTGGACCCAAAAAGCTGGCCTTGGTCAGGCTCTAATAGTGAAGCATGCACCTGCTCACAGGTGTGTTATGCTACACTTTGTGCAGCAGCTACGGAAAATGTATGTTTGTACATTAATTTGTACACATTCTAACCCACATGTGGCACTGTGGCATTGATTCAATGCTTATATAAAACACAACTGTTGTGTGTCACCCTCTTTATAAACCCGCTCTGCTTTGAAAACATGTGTTTGTATGGTAGAATAATACCTCTATACTATGGAATGCATATGTTACTCACCAGTTAGGCCTGCTGATGAAATAGAAAAGTAGGTTACCTCTACTGTGTGTGTGTGTGTGTGTGTGTGTGTGTGTGTGTGTGTGTGTGTGTGTGTGTGTGTGTGTGTGTGTGTGTGTGTGTGTGTGTGTGTGTGTGTGTGTGTGTGTGTGTGTGTGTGTGTGTGTGTGTGTGTGTGTGTGTGTGTGTGTGTGTGTGTGTGTGTGTGTGTGTGTGCGTGCGTGTGTGTGTGTGTCTTTTGACCTTCTTCATGACGTGAACAAACAAGATCCACACAATACAGGCTATAGAAACCTAATGAACCCATGAAATAAGAACTAAGTCTAAGCTTCGGGGGAAATTCACTGGAATTGTTTGTTTTGTTGCTCTAAAGTGCAAGTGTGCGCTCTGCATCTGAAACAGAGGCCGCTGCAGTGAGTTGTGAATTACCTAGTTGTTTTTTTTGTGGCTGAAATGCAGGCCCCTTCGTGGAGCTGTGAATTTAGTTGAAATTGAAAATGCCCCGCGGCACACTGAAATCACCTCTGTCTGACAGCACATGGCTGAGCCACATTTTACAAAGCTTATAGGCTCTCATATCGAGCAACACTTGGAGTGTGTGTCGACTAGGAATTAAATGAAAGCCCTCGTGGATGATAAAGAAAACATCGAACGAGTCACGGCAAACCCTCTGGTTATCTTCAAGCCAACGACTGAATATTTGTTCTTTGAACATTTTATTATCGCGAAAGGTGTATGCGATAGGCCACACAGATATCAGCAGTGGTGTAGTACATTTACTTAAGTACAGCACTTAAGTAAAAAAAAATTAGGTACTTTTACTTGACTGGAGTATTTCCCATTTCCAACACTTTCACTTCAAATATTGTACTTTTACTCAATTATTTGAAAACTTTAGTTACTATAGTTACTTTGCAGATATGAGTTATTACATTATAAAACATACATTAACCACTTTAGCCCTATTTTAAACCTAGGCTATTTGAAAATAGCCGATCTACAAGCTCACGTGAGCTTGTAGATCTGCTATTTTCAAACATTTTAGTACCTTTACTTTTAATAATTTAAGTGTATTTTGATACCAATACTTTTGTACTTTTACTCAAGTATTTTTTTTATTCAAGACTTTTACTTGTAACAGAGTACTTCTACATTGCATTATTGATACTGTTACTTAAAGGTAGGGTAAGTGATTTTCTTTGGTTAAAATAAGTGTTAATTAGCTCTATATTCTGATAGTACTCATTGCTATAGAGTGTTTGTTCAGTAAAAGGAGTCTCCTTGTCTCTCCAGCTCTTTATAAAACAGAAAATGCATTTTAGTTTCAGTTTCAGTTTCATTTCCAATTTTATCCAATCAGGATAGAGAACTCAATCAGGATATTGGTGTGAAATTGGAAGTGATGACACTAAGAAATGAGCAGACAAAATTGGAACTGGAACACTATAAAAAATTAAGCTAAAAAATGTGTACTTTCTCCTGATTGGCTGAGATTTTGACACCTACCGAAAAATGCATTTTCTGTTTATTAAAGAGCTGGAAAGACGGGGAGACTCCTGTTACTGAACAAACACTCTATAGCAATGATTACTATCAGAATATAGTGCTTTAACCTTTTAACAAAATACTTTTTGTTTTAACCAAAAAATATCACTTACCCTAACTTTAAGTAAAACACTAGTACTTTTTCCGCCACTGCTGATCAGCTCAAAAGCTGAACAGAAGTGAACGACACAGATTATTATAAGACGCCTGTAGCTCTTAAGACGCCTGTAGCTCACAACACGGAAACAATGCTTGCCAAAACGTTGACCTGCCCACCACCCTCCCCAAAGCTTCCATCACTACGAGCGCCGAGTGCATTCCTGTTAATCCATTTAGAACGAGAAAGAATCGGTGTCATTTTTAAGATTTCTTTGGCTATTCAAAAATAGCAGAAGAGCTTGTAGATCTGCTATAATTGAATAGCCAAAGTATAAAATGGTTGAAGTGGTTAAAAATCTAAAATAACACAGATGCGTCCCCGGTCTTAATGGGTTATAGGGCCGGAAAAGACAATACTTGATTGGTTGCTTGTTAAGATAGAACGGTTCAGAAACAAGACTCATGCTCTCGACAGTCCCGTGGTGTTTGAACCTCCCACTGAGGTAGCAATTACTGTCCGATCGGAGCAACAATTCATTGGCCCCGCGAATGTTTGTGGAAAGTAACTTGAGTACATTTACTCAAGAACTGCACTTGAGTAATTTTGAGGCACTTAAAATATCGAGGTACTTTTACTTTAACTGAGTATTTCCATTTTTCAATACCTACTTTATACTTGTACCCCACTACGCTGCACCGCAAATATTATACTTATTATACTTTAGTTACTAGTCACTTTGCAGATTTAGATCTATGCCCTATGTTATACTTCAGCTATTCAAAATAAGCCGATCTACAATCTCACAACGTGCCGAGATATGACGCGTCGCAAACTTGTAAATCGGCTATTTTGAACAGATTTTGAACAAATTTTGCACTTTTAATTTGCTATTGCAAGTATATTTTCGAGCATATTTTACCACTGCCGGTAGGCTACATACAGCTCTCATTTTAATGAGGCTGTCGTATAGAAGGCTTTGTGGAATGTGTTTATGCACGCCCCCGAGGGCAATAATTGCACTATACCGCTGAATTATTATTTAACACAATGTAATTATGAAGTCACGCATAATGCACTTCAGCCTAAATGCTGAATTATTGTGAGACGTGGTGTTTAAGTGCTCTCTGAGCATAAGAAACAATACAACTTGGGGAAAATACAACGAGAGACTACTTTTACTCAAGTAACATTTTGAACACAGGCCTTTTACTTGTAACAGAGTATTTCTACATTGTGATATTGCTGCTTTTAATGAAGTAGAATATCTGAGTACAAGCTCTCATATGTGAGTATGTCTCAGAGAGCTGTGTGTGGCGAATGCAACAGTTTCTATGTGGGGCACAGGGCGGGATGTATGAACACTCACACACAACAGACACACGCACGTGCAATCGTGCATGTATATTATGCACGGACACGTGTACATGCTTTACACACACACATACGCAGACCAGGGCCGTGTTAATGTCAGAATGGGCCCTAGGCAAAGGCCAATTTTCGGACCCCCCCCCCCCCCCCCCCTTGCATGTGCGCACGCCAACATTTTCGGTTTTATACCGGGTTTATTACTTCTTTGGGTGTTTTTGTTACATTAATTTGGTTAATTCGGTTAATTCTGTACTGTAGTTTGTCTTTCAGTATTGTCTTTCAAATATATATATTTTTTTTGGGTGCATTTTTGCCCCCCCCCCCCCCCTCCGACAGGACATAGGCTTGTGTGTGTGTGTGTGTGTGTGTGTGTGTGTGTGTGTGTGTGTGTGTGTGTGTGTGTGTGTGTGTGTGTGTGTGTGTGTGTGTGTGTGTGTGTGTGTGTGTGTGTGTGTGTGTGTGTGTGTGTGTGTGTGTGTGTGTGTGTGTGTGTGTGTGTGTGTGTGTGTGTGTGCACCGAGTGCCGCGCTATGAGCTTGTAGATCTGCTATTTTTTTTAAATCGTGAAAATGTGTGCAAATCTTTGAATATATATATATAACTAAAATCTTTGCTTCTGGGGGTCCCTGGAACAAAAATATGTTACAAATGTTTGTTTTTTTATGTATAAATATATATTTAAAGATTTGCACAAATGTTCAAGATTTTTCTAAAAATAGCCAAATCAATCTAAAAATGACAGATACTCTCCTGGTCTAAACGTGTTTTTTTTTAAAGCCATTTAAGCTATAACTAGGCTAAGTTTGAACTTGGTGTGAGGTGGTGCAACTGGCTCCAGATGTAGTTGTGGTTGATGAAGAGTCCAGAGAAGTGTCTATATTAGAGATGGCATGCATGCACCTTTGACCCTATAGCCTATAGAGGAATCCTTTATGACCAAGGTCATTGAATATAATGTACCAACCACTCCTACATACCATCTCAAGTAGGTGCAGAATATGTGTTTTTATATTTGTCAGCTTAGGACATACCCACAGACTGGTTGTTAGAGGGTTTTAACAACTTGGGATGCCCAAAAGGGAGGCAGAAAGACTGGCAAAGTACCACGCTGCTGTCTCTGCCATAATTGGCAGTCGCCACATGGCAGAGACGCTGCTACTCACGCCCATAGAGTACTGACTGATATGGTTATTGTATCATGAAGACTATATGCCTTGATCTTGTGAATGTAACCTTAACTGTACCTTTGATATGTGTGTCCTTGTATGCTCTCCTCTGTGTGGACATGAAGAAAATGTTCAAAGGTGTGCGTGTGCGTGTGCATGACTGTGTACGGTGCTTAACCCATGAAGACCTGAGGCGATTCTTAAAAATGTTTTCTAAATCCTAACAGTTAAAAAAAAAAAAAAAAAAGTTTTCAAGATGTTTCAAAAATAGCATATCTACAAGCTCGTAGCACAGCACTCGGTGCCGCGCTATGAGCTATGAGACAGAGGAGATGTGGGATAGAGGAGATGTGGGACAGAGGAGATATGGGACAGAGGAGATGTGGGACAGAGGAGATGTGGGACAGAGGAGATGTGGGACAGAGGAGATGTGGGACAGAGGAGCTGTGGGACAGAGGAGATGTGGGATAGAGGAGATGTGGGACAGAGGAGATGTGGGACAGAGGAGATGTGGGACAGAGGAGATGTGGGACAGAGGAGATGTGGGACAGAGGAGATGTGGGACAGAGGAGATGTGGGATAGAGAAGATGTGGGACAGAGGACATGTGGGACAGAGGAGATGTGGGACAGAGGGGATGTGGGATAGAGGAGATGTGGGATAGAGGAGATGTGGGATAGAGGGGATGTGGGATAGAGGGGATGTGGGATAGAGGGGATGTGGGATAGAGGAGATGTGGGATAGAGGAGATGTGGGACAGAGGAGATGTGGGATAGAGGAGATGTGGGATAGAGGAGATGTGGGATAGAAGAGATGTGGGATAGAAGAGATGTGGGACAGAGGAGATGTGGGACAGAGGAGGTGTGGGATAGAGATGTGGGATAGAGGAGGTGTGGGATAGAGGAGATGTGGGACAGAGGAGATGTGGGACAGAGGGGATGTGGGACAGAGGGGATGTGGGACAGAGGGGATGTGGGATAGAGGAGATGTGGGACAGAGGAGGTGTGGGATAGAGATGTGGGATAGAGGAGATGTGGGACAGAGGAGATGTGGGACAGAGGGGATGTGGGACAGAGGGGATGTGGGATAGAGGAGATGTGGGATAGAGGAGATGTGGGACAGAGGAGATGTGGGATAGAGGAGATGTGAGATAGAGGGGATGTGGGATAGAGGAGATGTGGGATAGAGGAGATGTGGGATAGAGGAGATGTGGGACAGAGGGGATGTGGGACAGTGGAGATGTGGGACAGAGGAGATGTGGGACAGAGGAGATGTGGGACAGAGGAGATGTGGGATAGAGGAGATGTGGGATAGAGGAGATGTCGGACAGAGGAGATGTGGGACAGAGGGGATGTGGGATAGAGGGGATGTGGGATAGAGGGGATGTGGGATAGAGGAGATGTGGGATAGAGGAGATGTGGGATAGAGGAGATGTGGGATAGAGGGGAATCAGATGAAAGGCTGGGAGATGAAAGGACGGTATAGAGGAAAGGAAAGACTAGCAGAGAGAGAGAGAGAAAGGGAGAGAGAGAGATGAGGGGATGAAAAGGGGAGGCGAGTGGAGGAGACGGGACCCAAAGGACAGCAGGGAGGAGGCGATGACAGGAGAGCGAGGGGAAGGAGAGGACACAGCAAAGGCAAGGCGAGCGGAGAGGAGAGCACATAGCGGTGGTTTAAAGTAACTAAGTACATTTTTCACTCGGGGTGAAAAAAGGCTGATCTACAAGCTCACAACACGTTTTGCGATGTAACCCTAAACCCTATTTTCGAAGTATTTTTTTGTACTTTGGTACTTTAAGTATAGGCTAGATGTTGATGCCAATACTTTTGTAATTGTATTCACTTAAAATTTGGAATAAAGGCCAGAGTATTTTTTTATATTGTAGTAGTATTGCAACTTACCGTTAACCACTTAAACCCCATTATCTGTATTGTGGGCAAAGCTTTCGGTGACAGTACAGTAACAGGTCGACAAGATCGCAAGCAACGTTTTTTAACCCACATTTTTGCTTCTGGGGGGTCCCTGGAACAACATATTTTGAGATGGGGGTCCGCGGTCAAATATATATCATTTTTGGGGCCCTTGACATGAAAAAGTTAGAGAACCACTGATTATAGCAACATACTCGAAAAAACTGTTAGGATTTAGAAGACATTTGTAGAATCCCCAGAAGCAAAGATTTGAGTAAAAAAAATATCACAGCTTTAAAAAATTGCAGATCTAAAGCTCATAGCACGGCTCTCGGTGCCGCGCTATGAGCTTGTAGATCTGCTATATAAGTGGTTAGGAGGATATAAGGAAAGGAGGAGAGGAGAGGGTTAGGAGGATATGGAAGGAAGGGAGGAGAGGAGAGGATTAAGAGGTCTGGCTGATGAGCAGTCACAGCCTGAGTGTGGAGAATGTGTCGGACGATAAGCGGGGTCACGGCACAGACCAGACCCTCTGAAGAGACTCTGTCTTTCATACACATCACACACATTATGTAACACACCAACACTCATACACACACATTACTGTAACACACCAACACTCATACACACACATTACTGTAACACACCAACACTCATACACACACATTACTGTATGTAACACACCAACACTCATACACACACATTACTGTAACACACCAACACTCATACACACACATTACTGTAACACACCAACACTCATACACACACATTACTGTATGTAACACACCAACACTCATACACACACATTACTGTAACACACCAACACTCATACACACACATTACTGTAACACACCAACACTCATACACACACACATTATGTAACACACCAACACTCATACACACATTACTGTATGTAACACACCAACACTCATACACACACATTACTGTAACACACCAACACTCATACACACACATTACTGTAACACACCAACACTTATACACACACATTACTGTAACACACCAACACTCATACACACACATTACTGTAACACACCAACACTCATACACACACATTACTGTATGTAACACACCAACACTCATACACACACATTACTGTAACACACCAACACTCATACACACACACATTATGTAACACACCAACACTCATACACACATTACTGTATGTAACACACCAACACTCATACACACACATTATGTAACACACCAACACTCATACACACACATTACTGTAACACACCAACACTCATACACAGACATTACTGTAACACACCAACACTCATACACACACATTACTGTAACACACCAACACTCATACACACACATTACTGTATGTAACACACCAACACTCATACACACACATTACTGTATGTAACACACCAACACTCATACACACACATTACTGTAACACACCAACACTTATACACACACATTATGTAACACACCAACACTCATACACACATTACTGTATGTAACACACCAACACTCATACACACACATTACTGACACGTTTTGAGCTTGTAGATCGGCTATTTTTGCTACTTAGATCGGCTATTTTGCTACTATGTGTGTGACATAGAATGGCGAAGTACGGCATTCATTCACACACGTTCAACCACTGGGGTTTCTGACCTGTGAATTCATGGCGGTGTTTTAATGTACTTACCCCTCCCTCATCACAACCCCGCTACAGTGTATCCATCCCCCAGGGGGCGCAAAACTGTGCTTAATTGCAGTGGGGAGAAATGACCTGGTTCTGCACCGTATATACGGTGTGTATTATTGCTTGTAATGACACACGTACAGGTCTACCTGTGTGTGCGTGCACGTGTGTTTGTGTGTGTGTGTGTGTGTGTGTGTGTGTGTGTGTGTGTGTGCTGCCTTTATATTTTATTCATACTGTATGTGCATGTGTGTGTCTGTGTCTGTTTGTGCACGCACAAGTCTGTGTGTCTGTGTGTGTGTGTGTGTGCGGGAGTGTGTGTGTGAGTGTGTGTGTGTGTGTGTGTGTTTGTGTGTGCGCGGGAGAGTGTGTGTGTGTGTATGTGTGTGTGTGTGTGTGTGTGTGCAGCACGTGCGTGTGTTTTAAATCCTGCCTGTGTCACCAGGGGTTTTGCGGGGGGTCATTTGTTTCTCCCTGTGTCCCATGCGTTTTAATTGATGATCGCTCTTTGTCCCCTCCCCCCCCCTCCCCCCCCCCACCACCGGTTATTAAGCACACTTCATTATTCTAAAACACGTTTATAACGGCCGGGAAAACGGGGAACGTCTCGTGGGACCGCACCATTCTTTACGTCGGTTTACCCAAGGTCACGGGGGGGGGGGGGGGGGGGGCCTCATTATGAAAAGCCCATTATGGCTTTGGATAGGGACCTCATTGTAATCACTACTCACTCACTACAATGGAAGAGGAGAATGCAGTACATTACATTAACAAAGCAGCCTCTCACCCGCGCGCGCGCGTGTGTGTGTGTGTGTGTGTGTGTGTGTGTGTGTGTGTGTGTGTGTGTGTGTGTGTGTGTGTGTGTGTGTGTGTGTGTGTGTGTGTGTGTGTGTGTGTGTGTGTGTGTGTGTGTGTGTGTGTGTGTGTGTGCGGGTTACACAACAGGTACGGCCAATCCAGGCCCGACTCAGGGCGCTGTAAGCCGGATAAGGCGCCTCCGTGCCGACGCCGGTTCGATCCCGGGTTTGGGACCTCTGATACACAACCCCCCCCCCTTTTCTATATATTGCAATTCACTCGTGATTATGTTTTCATTTCATTGTCTGCGCTTCTGTTTTTTATTTGTTTTAACCACCACACATCTTTTTTCTCTCTCTCTCTATTCTAATCACGTTTAATGTTGCATCCCAATTTTAGGCATGTCATTATAGGCAGAAAATTCCCCAAAAAGTCCAAAAATTCACCCAAATAGAGTACAGAAGTCCTGACGTCACTCGTTCATCCCCTGGTTCGTAAAGTAATGTCTCTATGGAGAATAACATTGGGTCATCATAGAATCGTCTCATATAAGAATTGTGGTCCAAAAATAAACAAACTGTCTCTGCGATGTTGTCAGGGAGGTGGCTCTGCATCGTTTATGATACAGCACTCATATTTGATACAGTCCGTTTCTGGCATTACGTCAGACTTCGGTGCTCCAAACGTCCAAACATTGCGCTTTGCCTTCCTGTGTGTTTATTTTTAAGTGGCGCTGCGGTCCTGCTTGTGTTTTAATCTGTTGCTAAGTAGTTGCAGGTGTTCATGCTACAGACACACA
>NC_137625.1:2421365-2603865 GCF_963280865.1 Gymnoscopelus braueri | reverse complement strand
AACTTCAGCTATTAAAAAAAAAGATTTTTATCCATTTTACATTTGAAACCTGTGAAATGGGGACATTCTGCATAATGAGTATTTCTACATTGCAGCATTGATAATTGTATTTAAACAGATCATTTAAGTACTTTTTGCCACTACTGATCGCTGGCATAGGGTTTAAGTGGTAGAAAAGAAAGAAGCTAATATATTCACTGTGCTAATATCTGACATTTAGCAATGTGGCCGTTTGTGTTACACAGTGCGTTGTCGCCGTTTGAAAGAATCCCCCTTTGGTCTGTTTCCAAACTGCCTTCACTTCACACAGAGCAGTGTTTCCCTGAGTGTTTCCCTGCACAACACACTTCACACAGAGCAGTGTTTCCCTGAGTGTTTCCCTGCACAACACACTTCACACAGAGCAGTGTTTCCCTGAGTGTTTCCCTGCACAACACACTTCACACAGAGCAGTGTTTCCCTGAGTGTTTCCCTATACAACACACTTCACACAGAGCAGTGTTTCCCTGAGTGTTTCCCTGCACAACACACTTCACACAGAGCAGTGTTTCCCTGAGTGTTTCCCTGCACAACACACTTTACACAGAGCAGTGTTTCCCTGATCGTTTCCCTGCACAACACACTTCACAGCAGAGTAGTGTTACCAATGGTGGAAAAAGTACTCCAATTCTTTACTTAAGTGAAAGTACCAATACTGCAATATAAAAATACTCTGTTACAAGTGAAAGTCCAGAATTAAAAATTTACTTTAGTAAAAGTATAAAAGTATTGGCATCAAAATGTACTTAAAGTATCAAAAGTAAAAGTACTAAATGTTTGAAAATAGCAGATCTACAAGCTCACGACGCGTTGTGAGCTTGTAGATCGGCTATTTTCAAATAGCCTATGTATAAAATAGGGTTAAAGTGGTTAACGTATGTTTTATAATGTAATAATTTATATCTGAAAAGTAACTAGTAACTAAAGTTTTCAAATAATTGTAGTGGAGTAAAAGTACAATATTTGCCTCTGAGATGTAGTGGAGTAGAAGTAAAAGTATTGGAAATTGGATATACTCAAGTAAAGTACAAATACCTCAAAATTGTACTTAAGTACAGTACTTAACTAAATGTACTTAGTTACTTTACACCACTGCTGACTGTGCACGCATCCACAAACCTCATCATCTCACTGCCACGACGGCAGAAATGACCGGGGCCCCCTGTTCTCGCTGCCACGAGTCACCGAACGCAAGTATCGTTAGGAGGGTCATCATAAAAGACAGAGGGAGAGGAAGAGAGAGGGAGGGAGAGAGAGAGAGGGGGGGGGGGGGGGGGGGCGGGTTAGGCGAGATAAGTGTCACAGCCTGACCGATCTATTTTCGGGGAGATGCCTCGCTTGCTATTTTGAGCGGCTCTGAAATGCGATTTGCTTTCCTTCGCTGCCCTTTTCCCCAAAATGCTTGGGCAAGCAGCACACAGACACGCTTATAGTGTAAGCAAGTATGCACACACATACAAAAGCAAGTATGTACACACACGCACACACGCACACACACGCACACAAGCACGCACACACACACACACACACACACACACACACTGACTGGAAGGAAGAGAGTACTGTTCATAAACGATGTGTATTTGCATAGAAACATGCACATAGAAACAAACTTGCATAGAAACATGCACATAGAAACAAACTTGCATAGAAACATGCACATAGAAACAAACTTTTTCCGCCCAGATATAGCGGCGGCTCACGGTCGGTGCCCTTTCATGCCCGAAGGATGCACCCTACTGATGACGCTGTGACCTTTCCTTTAGCACCACCCTTAGGCCAAAAATGTGTAAAATACTCAAAATCGTTTGGACAGATTGCCACCACGAAATAGACGGAAATAGATTTGCAGCACACATGCACATACGCACGATTGCACACACATAGACACACACACACACACACACACACACACACACACGCACTTTGTAGCATCTCCAAAAGCACAGATGTGGATCTAGACTTCCAGCTACACAAAGACGGAAGTTTTAATTGGAGATTATTTGGAGAGTTTTGTTTTTTTCATCCAACATCTATGCTTCTGAAGTGCAGCAGAAGACATCTGTTGATGGACAGCATACTTACAATGCGTCATTTAACATATGCATTATTTATATTAATATGATTATGTGTAATGAAATTAAATCTACTAAGTAAAGTTTAATCTGAAACACAATTGTATACAATAGTGTAGGGTCTTTGCTTCATCTCTCTCTCAGCTATAGCGGGTCCTTGGCCTGAACAAACGTTGAAGACCCCCTGCTCTAGATCTACAAGGCAATCTCACAATGCACTGCAACACGTTTTGGAGATACATGATTTCTCCCCAAAAGCGACAACTTGTCTCCTCCAATCATACATTAGGTCATACGTGGCCCACATGCGGCCCCCACCTTCACTTAATGCGGCCCTCAGGTTAATATCAGAATACTGATATATTATTGATTTCAGCTGTTATGATTCATAACATGCAAACATGACCCGCTTTAATGACTTCAGTCTATATTAGTAGCTTAATGACTAGTATAAAGATTTTCTTTCTTATGTCCAATGTATTTGTATTTAAGTTCATAAAGTTAACATAAGTATAACTAAATACATTTGAAATTATATAAAAATGTTACTTTTCAGGATTACAAATCAAATATAGCAAAAAATAGCAAATTCAATTCAAAAAATCCAATTCAAAAATAGCAGATCTACAAGCTCAAAACGCGTCGCAGTCAAAACGCGTCGCGCTGCGACGCGTTTTGAGCTTGTAGATCGGCTATTTTTGTTACTTTTGTGTGACAGAATGACGAAAAAAGTTGAAATACGGAGAGACAGTATATGCAATGTGTCCCTCTGGAGTGAGTGTGGAAATATAGTCGCCTTCTCCATCATCAAAGTTGCATCACCCTTGAATTAGGCCTGTCTCTCCACCCCAAATATCAAGAACATAAGTTGCGTTCCGTGTCATTTTGTGCGTTGCATGGTTAGCTGAATGTTGGGTAAATCGAAGGGGATGGGAGTTTGATTGAATGATTGATTGATTAACATTTTTATTAGGCAAAAGCATGTAAAACAACACAGTTACATTTATAATACTTTTGTCTAAAAGGTCCGACCAAAAAAGTCCTTGCGGACTTGTTTCCGTTGGGGTCCTTGGTATTCATTTCATAGACATATATAGTAGCAACAAAACAGTTCAAAAATCAACATAAAAATACAGAGAAAAAAAATACCACTATGTACAAAAAAAAGCATGAAAAAAAATATATATACAAAAAAAGGGGAGGGGGGTCGTCTGTCTACCGGGAAACTGGTACTACATCCTCTTTTGGCCTCCAGAAAGATGAGTTTTTAGGGCTGTTTTAAATGAGCCAGCGAACTGCATTTTTTGAGGGATGGGGTTAGACTATTCCATACCTTGGTGGCCGTGCTGGAGAAGGAGAATTTGCCCATGTGTGTTTTATGGGTGGGTGGTACCAGATTGTTGTTTACGCTCCCTCTAGTTTCGTGACTCTGGGTGTCACTAACCTTTTCGAGGTATTTAAACAGATATGCGGGTATAGGGGGCATTTCGGGCAAATCTGCATTTACAATTTTGAAGACCAGACAGTTTAACCCTGTCTTCCACCCTGAGCCAGCCTAGGCTGGAAAAGTGAGTGGGAGAGAGGTGGGTCATGAGGTCCGAGAAGTAGTCGAATCTGTTTGTTTTGGGAGGTATGAAGCTTGAGGACGACCGATGACGTGAGGCATTTAGTAATGCCGCGCGACACCGCAGCGCAAAAAAAAAAGAATGCATCAAAATATCACTTCAATGTCTTGTCATGGACACATACCCTGTGTGTGTGTGTGCGTGCGTGCGTGCGTGCGTGCGTGCGTGCGTGCGTGCGTGCGTGCGTGCGTGTGCGTGTTTCTATTAAAGAGTAATATACCTGATTTATACTTATAGCCCGTGGCATAGCCTACTGCACCTGAACAGACAACATGTGTTTGGTTCGGCTGGTCCAAAAACTACAATATGACGTCATTCAGAGGTTGGGGTGGGCGGGGTCAGAACTAAATTCAGGAGTTCTGTGCCTCCAAGGTGTTGTGCTAGAGGTGTGGGCTACTGTGATTGGCTGTGAAGCCAGTAAAAAGCAGCGGTAGTTTGGAAGAGACACGAGGCAACTCTGAAATCTCTCTAGTGACCAATAATAATAATAATAATAATACACTTTATTTGTATAGCACCTTTCATGACATGAAATGCAGCTCAAAGTGCTTTACAGAGCAAGAATACAATTACAGTTAGAACCAATTTAACAATAAAGCAAAAAATAAAGAAAAGCAAAAGCATAAAACAACATTAAAATAATAGCAAAAATAATAGCAAAAGGCAGTGAATCAGGCCATACAGTGAGGACATGGGTACACAGAGATTTAAAAATCAACCAAAGAATCAGCTAAAAGCAAGAGTGAAGAAATAGGTCTTGAGCTGTGCTTTAAAGCTATCCACAGAGGCTGCCTGTCTTAGTTGTAATGGGAGTTTATTCCACGCTGTCGGTCCGTAGAAGCAGAATGCTGCTTCACTGTATTTTTTATATGTCATTGTAGGCACCTCGAGCAGGTCAGCACTTGAAGACCTGAGGGGCCGGTTTGGAACATACTGTATATCTGTAGGCAGTCATAGAGGTAGGAAGGTGCCAGACCATTTAGACTAGAGCTTTATAAACTAGTAAAATAATTTTAAAATCAATCCTAAAAACAACCGGGAGCCAGTGTAGTGAAGCTAGAACTGGAGTAATATGTTCTCTCATCCTAGATCCTCTCATCCAATCGTAAAAAATAAATAAAAAAGCTCTAGAAAGGTCACCACCCCCATACCTCGCGATGTCTAATTTAACCATCGGTTCTAGCAGTGATGCTGGCTGTTGAGTAGACACTGCTTGAGCGAGTGTCTCACTCACACAACAGTGCGAGCCGTGTTGGTCGAGGTCTGGCTTCCAGAACACAGAGGTGTTCCGTGGTAGAATGCATGGGGGGTCCAACCCTCCCCTGCCAAACCGAACTGATTGTTTTTTCTGGTGTAGCCCTAGTATGCAGCTACCTTTAGTTGTGTGCCCGGTGTCATGCACTGAAAATAACAGATCTCCTCTCTAACTTATACAATAGGTATAGAAATGGCAAGACAAAAATGGCATTCATAAAATATGCTAAGTATAGCAGCGTAGATTGTGTTTACGCACCCCATACCCTCCTCCAAAACTCCTTCCAGAGATCACTCCCTTTCCATCCCCTCTCTCTCTCTCTCTGTCTCTCTCTCTCTCTCTCTCTCTCTCTCTGTGTGTCAGCTCCTCTCCTTTGAAAGTTGTCTCCGCAGAGGAGAGCTCCTCCCCTGCGCCGCCACATTTTATGTAATCGGGGCCGTGTTATCGAGTCAACAAGCGCCGAGCAACAAAGACTCGGCTCCACAAAGACTCGACTCCCCCCCCCCCCCCCCGACCCCCTGTTGATGCTCTTTTTTTTCTCTCTCGCTCTCTCTCTCTCTCTCTCTCTCTCTCTCTCTCTCTCTCTCTCTCTCTCTCTCTCTCTCTCTCTCTCTCTCTCTCTCAGTGGTGGAAAAAGTACTCAAATGTTTTACCTAAGTAAAAGTATCAATACTGCAATGTAGAAGTACTCTGTAACTTAGTAAAAGTCCAGAATAAAAAATGTACTTGAGTAAAAGTACAAAAGTATTGGTATCAAAATTTTACTTAAGGTAACAAAAGTAAAAGTACTAAAATGTTTGAAAATAGCAGATCTACAAGCTCAAAACGAGTCGCAATGTGGCGCATTGTGAGCTTGTAGATCGTCTATTTTCAAATAGCCTATATATTATATAAAATAAGGCTAAAGTGGTTAATGGATGTTTTATAATGTAATAATTTATATCTGCAAAGTAACTAGTAACTAAAGTGTTAAAAAAAATGTAGTGGAGTAAAAGTACAATATTTGCCTCTGAGATGTAGTGGAGTAAAAGTATTGAAAATGGGAAATACTCCAGTAAAGTACAAATTCCTCAACAGTGTACTTAAGTACAGTACTTGAGTAAATGTACTTAGTTACTTTACACCACTGCTCTTCTCCGAGGCAGAGCGGCATGGCTCACACCCGACAGCGTGGGTTCCCGGCGCTCCCCGCCCGCCGTCAGCTGTTTGAAGTTCACCAGTTTACGGGATGGCTGCCTCTCTCACACACTCTGACACACTCGCTCTCGCCGGCTGTCTCGAGGTTGTGTGTCGTCGTGGCATCACAAAGAAGACTAGAATCATCCACAAAACGGCAGGCAACGCACACAAATGAAAGGAAAACACACACTCTAATAATAAAATGTACACAGTACTAACAGCCGTCATGAAAGCTGTAGTGTGAGGGGAGCATGGTTCTCACATGCATGTCAGAGGCAGCGTTCCGCAGGCATATTTACCAGTGGTGTAAAGTAACTAAGTACATTCACTTAAGTAGGCTACTGTACTTAAGTACAATTTTGCAGGAGTATTTCCAATTTCCAATATTTTTACTTCTACTCCACTACATCTCAAAGGCAAATATTGTACTTTTACTCCACTACAATTATTTGAAAACTTTAGTTACTTTTCAGATATAAATTATGATATTATGAAACATACATTAACCACTTTAACCCTATTTTATACCTAGACTATTTGAAAATAGCCGATCTACAAGCTCACAACGCGTCGCATCGTGACGCGTTGTGAGCTTGTAGATCTGCTATTTTCAAACATTTTAGTACTTTTACTTTTGGTACTTTAAGTATGCCAATACTTTTGTACTTTTAGTCAACTACATTTTGAATTCTGGACTTTTACTTGTAATGGAGTATTTCTACATTGCAGTATTGATACTTTTACTTAAGTAAAGAATTTGAGTACTTTTCCCACCACTGCTATTTACCTTCAAAATTATACGCGCACGCACACACACACATGCACACACACACATGCATAATGTAAAATTGCGGCTTGCAGAGGCACAGCAACAAAATCCATGTTTGAGCGATGGAACGGCGACAGATATCTTTCATGTTAGCAAGCGGACGGGGTTTTCAGATTATTCTGCTGTTTCATGTCCCTAACCCCAAGCTGTTGTTCTCTGTCAGTAGGGCTGTGTCACCATTACACATTTAAGTTGTTCTCTGTCAGTAGGGCTGTGTCACCATTACACATTTAAGTTGTTCTCTGTCAGTAGGGCTGTGTCACCATTACACATTTAAGTCGTTCTCTGTCAGTAGGGCTGTGTCACCATTACACATTTAAGTCGTTCTCTGTCAGTAGGGCTGTGTCACCATTACACATTTAAGTCGTTCTCTGTCAGTAGGGCTGTGTCACCATTACACATTTAAGTCGTTCTCTGTCAGTAGGGCTGTGTCACCATTACACATTTAAGTCGTTCTCTGTCAGTAGGGCTGTGTCACCATTACACATTTAAGTCGTTCTCTGTCAGTAGGGCTGTGTCACCATTACACATTTAAGTTGTTCTCTGTCAGTAGGGCTGTGTCACCATTACACATTTAAGGTGTTCTCTGTCAGTAGGGCTGTGTCACCATTACACATTTAAGTTGTTCTCTGTCAGTAGGGCTGTGTCACCATTACACATTTAAGTTGTTCTCTGTCAGTAGGGCTGTGTCACCATTACACATTTAAGTCGTTCTCTGTCAGTAGGGCTGTGTCACCATTACACATTTAAGTTGACCATTCATCGTCACTCAAATAGCAGCGATTAACAATGTCATTGTGTGTTTGGCCGTTGAACATTGAAACACATGAATACAGATCGTTTGTGTTTGCCTTTTATGCTTCATAATAAAAACATTGCAGAGGGCAGATATGACAAATCACTTAAATATATAAAAATAAATGATTGACATTTAATCATTTTATACATGTAAACAGAAATAGTTGATCTACAACCTCACAACAAATGTTGCATTTTGTATTTTGTCTCCCAGCTCTTCTATTGAGACATTTAGATCGTGTCAAAGGTCATTTTCAACATGATGCATCCTGTATCTAAGATGTTCATTGTAATAGAGACAGTGCATCCTGTATCTAAGACGTTCATTGTAATAGAGACAGTGCATCCTGTATCTAAGATGTTCATTGTAATAGAGACAGTGCATCCTGTATCTAAGACGTTCATTGTAATAGAGACAGTGCATCCTGTATCTAAGACGTTCATTGTATTAGGGATGATGCATCCTGTATCTAAGACGTTCATTGTAATAGAGACAGTGCATCCTGTATCTAAGACGTTCATTGTAATAGAGACAGTGCATCCTGTATCTAAGATGTTCATTGTAATAGAGACAGTGCATCCTGTATCTAAGACGTTCATTGTAATAGGGATGATGCATCCTGTATCTAAGATGTTCATTGTAATAGAGACAGTGCATCCTGTATCTAAGACGTTCATTGTAATAGAGACAGTACACCCTGTATCTAAGACGTTCATTGTAATAGAGACAGTGCATCCTGTATCTAAGATGTTCATTGTAATAGAGACAGTGCATCCTGTATCTAAGATGTTCATTGTAATAGAGACAGTGCATCCTGTATATAAGACGTTCATTGTAATAGAGACAGTGCATCCTGTATCTAAGACGTTCATTGTAATAGGGATGATGCATCATGTATCTAAGACGTTCATTGTAATAGAGACAGTGCATCCTGTATCTAAGACGTTCATTGTAATAGGGATGATGCATCCTTTATCTAAGACGTTCATTGTAATAGGGATGATGCATCCTTTATCTAAGACGTTCATTGTAAAAGGGATGATGCATCCTGTATCTAAGATGTTCATTGTAATAGGGATGATGCATCCTGTATCTAAGACGTTCATTGTAATAGGGATGATGCATCCTGTATCTAAGATGTTCATTGTAATAGAGACAGTGCATCCTGTATCTAAGACGTTCATTGTAATAGGCCTGTGGGCTCTAGTAACCTCATAAAGCTGTGTGAGAGGGAACTTGAGGACAAGACTCAGGTTTTAAAGCCTCCCTCCTTATGCCTTGGGGCCTGACTTCAATCCTTCCCTTTTAAAACAAATTGCTCCGGGCCTCCCGGCGGTTCGTTCGGCCGGCTACGCCGCATGCATTAGCAGCTCTTAACCCATTCAAGCCGGGAACGCATCTGTGTCATTTACTCATTTTTTGATTTCTTTAGGATATTATTCAAAAATAGCAGATCTACAAGCTCATAGCGCATCACTGAGTGCCGCGCTACGAGCTTGTAGATCTGCTATTTTTGAAAAATCGTGAACATTTGTGCAAATCTTTGAATATATATATTTTTAAAGCAAAAATGTTTGACTCAAATCTTGCTTCTGGGGATTCAAATGTCTTCTAAATCCTAACAGGTTTTTTTTGTTTTACTTATGTTGCTATAATATCAGTGGTTCTCAAACGTTTTCATGTCAAGGACCCCCAAAAAAATTTTGGCCGCGGACCCCCATCTCAAAATATATTGTTCTAGGGACCCCCCTAGAAGCAAAGATTTGAGTTAAATATATATATTCAAAGATTTGCACCCATTTTTGAGATTTTTTTCAAAAATAGCAGATCTACAAGCTCGTAGCGCGGCACTCAGTGTTGCGCTACGAGCTTGTAGATCTGCTATTTTTTAATAGCCAAATATATCTGAAAATGACACAGATGCGTTCCCGGTCTGATTGTGTTAAACCCAACACGGAGCCAATAAACGGAGAAACCCCACATCTCCTTGACAAAACAAAAGCATACATTGTTTCTGTTTAACCGTCTCGGCTGGAGGAAGTCGGAGGAATATTAAACGGCTCACGAGGCCGATCGCCTGGGACTGGGAGGTGTTCGCTGGGAAAGAGATTCCACAGTCAGTCGGACAGATAACTTTAACTTTCAGGGAAAAAGAATACCCTTTGACATGCTGTTAGTGAGAATAACTATCCCCGGCTGGTTACGTTACTTAGCTTAATATACTACTGTTGTTCCTGCTGTTGTTGTTGTTGTTGTTTTAGGTGTGGACTTTCTTAGCAAGTAAGTACTTTAACTCCCTGGCTGAGTCATTCCAAAGAGTATAAAAATGGGACCCAGTTCCTCCATGCACTCAATATCAAGGGTTGGATTGGGGGTCCAGTGGTGTGTTCTAGTTTTTGTTTTACAGAGGGCATACCTACGATATGCTCGACATGCGCGTGGTCGTGGTTATACGCTTGCACGTGGTCAATGGATGAAATGGTAGAACGTTCAAGCAGTGGTGGAAAAAGTACTCAAAATGTTTTACTTAAGTAAAAGTATCAATACTGCAATGTACTTGAGTAAAAAGTATAGGTATCAAAATGTACTTAAAGTACCAAAAGTAAAAGTACAACAATATTTGAAAATAGCAGATCTACAAGCTCACAACGCATCGCGATGCAACGCGTTGTGAACTTGTAGATCGGCTATTTTCAAATAGCCTAAGTATAAAATGGGGCTAAAGTGGTTAATTTATGTTTTATAATTTAGTAATTTCTGCAAAATAAGTCAAGTTTGAGTTGGAGTAAAAGTAAAAGTATAGACAATTAGAAATACTCCAGTGAAGTAAAAGTACCTCAAAATTGTACTTAAGTACAGTACTTGAGGACACTTACACCACTGCTTTCAAGTACTATGAGTACAGATTAATCACGCCTTCAATACCCCCCCCCCCCCCCCCCCCCCCACGTACGCACACACGCCCCTGCCCACCGACTTTAAGTCTGGCTTCCTTCTTAGAAAGCCACCCCGAGCTTCTTTCTATCAGCGGTGCTATGTTTTATCATCAGCCCTTATCTGCCGCTGTTGTCGAGCAGTTTGTCAGCTTGGCCGGCCAAATGTCTGATTAGAATGTGTGTGTGTGTGTGTGTGTGTGGGGGTGGGTGTGTGTGTGGGGGTGGGTGGATGGGGGTGGGTGGCGTGGCCGCTCTAGAGTGAAATGGAAGTGCGGTCGGTCCGCGGCCAGAAGATGGATTCACGTGTTCTGAGAGAACAGCTTAATACTATAACGTAATATTATTGACATGCTCCCTTGCTTTATTATTTTTCTCGGGCTCACTCACCGGCGCATTACAATCCCATCTTCCATACGTACGTGTGTGTGTGTGGGGGGGGGGGGGGGGGGGGGGGGGGGGGAGGGGGGGTTTGACAAATGTCCAGTGCGTTGCACACACAGGGAAGGAAGATATGATTGATTTCAAAGTGAAACACACACATGCACGCACGCACGTGCGCGCGCACACACACACACACACACACACACACACACACACACACACACACACACACACACACACACACACACACACACACACACACACACACACACACACACGTGTGAGTGTGAAAGCACGCTGAGTGCTGCACAAAAAGTTGCTCACGCATGCTGCTCTTTCCCAATGATGGTTGAGCGTTAGAGCCAGACCAATATACCGTTGCTGTCGATGATAGAAACATCCATATTTTATTGGTAAATTAACGCCCTAACCTGATCATAATACAGCGTCACACAAACGCATCAAAAGCGAGGGACAGCGAGTGCATTTTCCGGCAGCGGCTGCTGTCGGAGCTGCCGGCGGCGCCAGCTTTGGGAGTGTGCTGCGTTTGTGTAACGCAGTCCCCACCAATATTATTTACGATTCTGTGCCTATCGGTACATAACTCGGACGGCGCTTAGTCGAATAGCAGACCATCGGCCGGTCGTCGTGGGCACTCGCGCCTGGAGGCGCTCGGGCGCGACTCCTTGGCCTCAAGGTCTGCTGATTCGGCGCGCCTCCGTCATGGTCCAAAACTATACTTTATCGGCGGAAAAAATAAGTTGACTGCCGCTCCTCCACCGGCAGTTTCCGCGGCAGTTCCGCTGCTCCGCCGGCAGCTGCCGCTCCACCGCCGGCAGTCACTGCCGGGAGCTGCCGCTCCTCCACCGGCAGTTCCGCGGAAGTTCCGCGGCTGTTGCCGCTGCCGGAGAATGCACTCGCTCCTTCTGTCAAAAGCAGCAGATCTACAAGCTCGAAACGCGGCGCGAAGCGATGCGTTTTGAGCTTGCAGATCTACTACTTTTGATGCTCTTGAATTTGAATCCTGAAAAGTAAAAGTTTTGGAGATATGAGGTTTCCACCCGACAGAGACGATATGTGTCCGGCCGATATGTCAGACAGTATTTTACTATTTTGTTTTGACGATCGTATCGGCAGTTATTCAGCCGGTGAGTCACAGTATTGTACTCACTTCACTATGTTGACCATGCCATTATAGGCACAATTATAGGCCAACATTTACAGACGTTTCTCTTTTTTTTTTGTTTTTATAGGGCTGAAGTGGTTAAGTAAAATAACATAACATTTATGTTTTATGGGAATTATTAATATCCTGCAGTCAGGGTGAAGTGTTGACAATTTATTGAGGAAGATTCAGGCAGAAAAAACACACCAAACCCAGGCCAGGAGGCCTGCATGGACAACCTCCCTGTCAAGTCAGAGCAGAGTGAAACAAAATGCACGTTGGCTGTTTCTAATTAATTAGCGTCGTATCCGTGGCGTGGCACCCTGTAGCCCTGGTGGTGGTGAACAAGACCAGGAGACCTGGTTCTGCCAGACCCAGAATAAATTCCTAGCACTTTATAAGATCAGAGCACTACGTCACGCCGGACTGCGCATGACGTCATGCGAACCCTAACCCCTCTTTTTTGCCCATGTGTGGACGAAAAGGGACAAAGCCTCATGTAGGCCGACCCCTTGGGTCTGACAAAAAGATGAGACAGGGAGGGAACTCCTATCAAAGAGGAAGAAATATTTTGCTGAAAAAAAGAGTTTCCTGACGGGGGAGATCGGGACCAAACCAAACTTCCCACCCAGGCCCCGAGCAATGTGATCGACTCTGAATGAGCACAGACACACAGTGCTGCTCCAGCTTTCACTGGATATTGGTCTGGCAGTAATTGAGTCAGAGCAGCTCATAACAACAGGGAGAGGGAGAGGGAGAGCATAGAGCAGGAGAGGGAGAGGGAGAGGGAGAGCATAGAGCAGGAGAGGGGACTCAACTTTCCTTTGACATCAGGCAGTGTTGACGGAAATAAATTAACGACTGAGAGTCAAAGTGCTGTAATAAGGTGAATGATGTTAAACGCCTCAAATCCAATGTATTGATCTGTGGCTCATGTGGACATAGAACGGTTCAAAAGGTATCTGAGCGAGGGGGTCGATCGCAAGGCTTTGGTTGAGAGAGTGTGTGTTTACGGGTAAGTGTGTGTGTGTGTGTGTGTGTGTGTGTGTGTGTGTGTGTGTGTGTGTGTGTGTGCACGGCCAACTATCACTTATACTTGAATCCGGCTGATATTCCACCATTCCACGTTTTGGAGAAGCCTAGACCAGTGTTTATGGGTCACGGCTTCCTACAAGTATGTTGTTTTTTATTATTATTTCAAAAGATAAAAAAATAATTAATAATAATAATCTAAACCAGGGGTCTTCAACGTTTTCAGGCCAAGGACCCCCTAGCTGAAAGAGAGAGATGAAGCAGGGACCCCCTCTATATTGCATAAAATTGTGTTTCAGATTCAGCTTTTTTTGTTTACTTGGTCTGCTCTGTTTTTCCCTCTACACCAAACACCTCTTTGCCAAAATATAGCAGATCTACAAGCTCACAACACCTCGCAGCGCGAGGCGTTGTGAGCTTGTAGATCGGCTATTTTTGGCTAAAGTTGTCCTTGAAGTGGTTAATTACATTAACCACTTCAAGTGGTTAATGTAAAAAAAAAAGAAAATCTACCACACAGAGATTTGGCGGACCCCCTGTAGTAACTCTGAGGACCCCCTAGGGGTCCCGGACCCCCTGTTGAAGACCCCTGATCTAAACATTTTCAAAAGAATAAGAAAGCCAACGCGTTGTGAGCTTGTAGAACGGCTATTTCCACTATTTGGTACGGTGCCAGGGAGACACCAAATGAATCCTGTAGATCTCGAGCTGAAAGGTTTGGGAACCCGGCCTGACCATTGACCACCGATTACCAGAGTTTTAATATGAAGTACTTATGAGCTGCTCGTAGGTGGGCTATTTCTGGAGCGCGATGCAGTCGTATGTTGGCACATACTTTACACATTATGCACACATCCATGCTGGGTGAATTCATTGGCTATTCTTCAAGTACTTTGTTTGCTTCTGAATACAAAACCAAATAGCTTTGCTCTCAACACACTGAATGGCTCAGAGTGTGTGTGTGTGTGTGTGTGTGTGTGTGTGTGTGTGTGTGTGTGTGTGTGTGTGTGTGTGTGTGTGTGTGTGTGTGTGTGTGTGTGTGTGTGTGTGTGTGTGTGTGTGTGTGTGTGTGTGTGTGTGTGTGTGTGTGTGTGTGTGTGTGTGTGTGTGTGTACGCTCTTGTTTCATTACCTTTAAAGTGCAAACTATAAATACATAGACTTAGACATCAGTGATGGCATTACACAAAGATTCAATAATGCATTGGAAACACACACACACACACACACACACACACACACACACACACACACACACACACACACACACACACACACACACACAACCCATCCATCCCTCTACCATGTTTAGTTTTTAAATCCTCTTTCCGCCTTTTCCCCCCCCGTCCACCCTATTAATGGTGCTGTCTAATTGTGCATCGTATGTCGTTGGATTCTGTCGTTGGCTTTTTTAACGTGAGGCTCTTTGTTAGGCGTAGGTGTTTTAATAAGCGCTTAAAAACATACAGTAACGGCATGTACGGTACACGAGTTGGTGTCAAAGTGTCCTTTTGAGCAAGACACTGAATTGCTCCCGATGAGCTGGTTGGTGCCTTGCATGGTTTCCTCTGCCATCGGTGTATGAATGTGTGTGTGAATGTGTGTATGAATGTGTGTATGAATGTGTGTATGAATGTGTGTGTGAATGTGTGTGTGAATGTGTGTATGAATGTGAGTGTGAATGTGTGTGTGAATGTGTGTGTGAATGGGTGTATGAATGTGTGTGTGAATGTGTGTGAATGTGTGTATGAATGTGTGTGTGAATGTGTGTGTGAATGAATTTACATTTGTAGTTTACCATTTACATGTCGTCACTCGGACAGAGAGACAGACAGACAGACAGACAGACAGACAGACAGACAGACAGACACACATTCAATGTCCTCCGCGGCTAAACGCCATTATAGACAAGCAAGCGTGTTAATTTCACCCTAGTCGGGTCCGTTAGTAACACTCTCAGAGTCAAACGAGCACTCAGGATTTGGAACGGCGGCGTGGAGCGGTGTGACAGATCCCCATTACCCCGGCCCTGACCTCGGCAAAGGCTCACTTCATTAAGCCGGCCACCAAGGTGCGGCACGACTTAAGCCCCCCCAGATTTAATCACGACTTCCGTCCCCGTGCCAATCACAATTATGGCCCTGATAAGCCCGTCCCGGGATGACTGCGGGTCTGCCCCCCCCCCTCCCCCACACATAGATAGAGGTTAATTTGTCAGCGGCAAAGGGGGGCCTGGGGGTGGGTGGGGGGGGGCAACCCCGGTAGGAGGGCAAAAAGGTCACTGCACCGAATCCAGACGGAGAAATGTGGGGCCAGCAATTAAACGGTTCATCAGTATGCATGCTTTTACCGCTCGTGGTTTAATTAGTGCGCTTGCCTTAATGGAGTCTGGCCTCGATAAGAGGTGGACGCGGTAATGGACGCAGCGGCAGGTAGTCTAATTAAAGCTGCAATCCGTTGGTTTCGTGTCCCTTGTTGTTTCTCTCTCCCGACGTTGAGAGGTAATTTCAAACAAAAATGTCTGAATTACAGTGAAGATGGCATCTAGTGTACAATCCAGTGCCACCATCTGCTTCAAATAACTTTGTTGACGTTGTCAATTGGTTAATCTCTCATCAACAGATTCTGCTCTGCGTTTGAATCTGTCGGTAGCCGTGTTGACAACCCGTGCGAATTGGTTACAAGTGGGCGTGCTATCAGATCAGGAAGCAGACCGCGCTTTACCCAATCAAATGTAGTGGGCGGGATTTACGTGTGTGCCGTTCCTTCCCCACTAGAAACAAGCCGAAACTCATTTAACACTCGCATGACTGAGGTTTCATACTCCTCCACCAAGCCTGAAAAATGATCATTTTGATCCCCAAATCAGGCTATCCTATTGGCCACTGTCTCCCCTCTGGGCTCCAGACTAGTTCACACTTTCTCCCCCAAACAGTGGGGGGTTCCATTGTCTTCTAAATAGCCATTAACATCTCAATTGCACTCTGCTGCAGGCAGAAACATTATAAAATAGTAATGTAGTATATATATATATAAAATAGTATTATAAAATGTAATGGTAACTGCAGATTCTGTATGTAAAATCTTTATTTAAAAAAAGCGTATAAAACAGCGCAATCTGTAGCGTCACATTAAACTCTTCAGTGAAACAGACAGTGAAATGGGTTGCCAAATTTTGAGAGAGAAATAAGCAGGCAGGTCTATGAAAATGTTACTGCATACGTTGTGCCCTGAGAAAAGTGAGACATGAAGCAGTAGGCTAGTGTGTATTTCTGTCTGACTCCTATATGTGAGCAGGCCTGGTGTTTCGGGCATCAACTCGCGAGTTGAAAAACAGTAGAAACTAGCTAAATAACTTCTTTTTTTTTGTGGCTGATTTTCGTTTTTTTCCATATTAACACAGTTCGAATGTTGAGGAAGCTTTCGATCCCAACAGATATCCGTTTTAGAATCATTAAGTGGTTTAAATTACATTACAAACACGTGTTTCTGTGTGTTTCTGTCGGTCTTGTGGGGGCGGAGAGTGGTTTTAACTTGCAGGGACAACAGTAGCATGAGTGGTTTTGGTTGGTCGTTGGCCCATTGTTCTCCGGTTACAAGCCTAACCCACCCATCAGTTTCGCTCCTCTCTGTGGTGGTGTAAAGTTACTAAGTACATTTACTACCATTTCGCTACTCACCGAAACAAAGGCTGTTTTGTGTTGTTGAAAGTCTATTCTCGGAGGTGGGAAGCCTCTCAGCACCCCACCTACTCTGTAAAATACACTTTTTGGGCAGAAAATAAAATATGTCCGCGAGACGGAAATTATTTGTATTTACTCCACAGTGCCCTCTACAGATTTGGTTAATGGTAAGTTCAAATTGTCCAGATCTGTAGAGGGCGCAGTGGAGTAAATAAAAATAATCTCACTAACGCTCTGGACCAGGACTAGGAAGCGGCCAGTATTGCGTTAGTCTTTTTCGGGACAGAATCTAGTTGTATAAACAATATAACATTGTAGCGAACACAGCAGCTACAGTAGGTGAGGGCAGCCCCAGCTAAACAACAGGCCGCTCGACGTTCGTATGGAAGTATTTCACTGAAGATGTGGCCAAAACAACAGTGGAGTAACGAGGCTAGGAGCTAGCATTGTTAGCTCGCCGCCAAGCGTCATGGCAGAACGTACACCTGGTGTTTGCATTTCTCCATTTATAACTCGTACATCTACATAAACGTTCATATTTCAAATATAAAGTGCTTATCTCATGGCCAGGGATGTTAAAATTCTGTTCGGGTAACCCATAAGTACCCATAATCTCCGTATAGTCCAAAAAAAAAACATTTTAATCCGATCGGTGGCCATTTTCTCCGTATTTTCTCCATGCTTTCAACTACGTGACCCTATCGGTTGGGAGGTGTAATTGCACTCTGATACACTATAACTCCATGAGCAAATGATCGCCAATCGGATTAAAATGCTTTTTATTGAACAATACAGAAGTTACGGGTACTTATACCCACCCGAAGTAAATTGTAACATCCCTGGCCACGGAATAAGAACTTTATATTTGAAATCCGAACTTTTATGTAGATATACGGGCTGTAAATGGATAAAGTGCAAAAAACAGGTTGAAGTTTCGTCATGACTGTCATAATATGACCGTCAAGTAATTGCTGCTATAAATCTAGTAGCAGCAAGCGAACTATAGTAACTTGTGTGCAAACTGTGCACAAAACACGTGGGCAGCTATATTATTATTACCATTATAATGTAATTATATATATATAATTATAATAATAATAATAATAATAATAGAAAGACGTGAAAAACAAGCCCAAAGTCGCTTATAATAAGCAGACATGGCAACATAGCCTCCCATAGACTCGCTGCACAGCTCGTCTACGGGCCGCTCTGCGGGGGGTCTAGAGGTGTCAACTGCTCTTGCCTGGGGGAGAGCGGTCAATTTAGCCGAAATATAACGGCTGGGATGGTATATATGGTATATATTTCATATTTATAATACGTTTCAGAAGAAAAAAAAAACGGAGATGATTTGAAACAAATATTTAGGAAAAGTCATGAAAGGGGAACTTTCTCAGAGCTTCATGAGAGAAGATAATCCACTTTAAATTCTCAAAATCGGTCATATTGATAGCTTAGTCATGCAAGTGTTAACAATAGCGTCCTCGAAGCCGACAAGACCACGGAAAGTTAGTAACATTTTAAATTGCTCTTTCATCATAGAAACAAGTGGGCTTATAACCAAAACGATCCGTGTTCTTTGGGAGAATTGGTGTTAGTGTTCCGTGGAGAAATATTGTTAGTGGGAATGAAAACATAGTCGCACCACCGGAAGTGGTGCGCTGAAGGCAGACCAAAACCCCGGTTTCCCTGAGCACAGGTCGTCCGTTCAGCTCCGCCCAGAGCCAAGTGAATAAGTAAAAAAACAGCAGAGGGCGCTTTTTTTCCTTTTTTATTTGGCGATGGGTTCCCAGATTGTCAATTGACTGACTGACTGACTGACTGACTGACTGACTGACTGACTGACTGAAGGTCAGGTTTTTGTCTCACAATGAACATACAAATATCATGCACCAACCAGAAGCAACACCTTGATGACATTGATACATTTCTATGGACGTACATACATATTACCCGCAAGGGGTGTGTCTTCAGTTGGCGACACAAACGTTACGTGCAGCTATAGGCCAATTAGTTGAAGGACGACGTAACCAATTTTCAACATATATCTTATCTTCATATAATTGGTCCTCACTAATGCTCATGATAATATGGCACAATTCTGTTGCAGTTCTGTGCATAAAATGTCATGTGATGCCTCTTGACTTGAATAATATGACTGGTAGCCCTTTCTAGTTTTCACTCTGTAAGAGAGGAGCTGTGTAGCACTGTCAGTGTATTGTGTGATCTGTCTATGTATTGTGTATCTATGTTATGTTTTGTGATTTTTTTTTGTATCCTGATGGCTGCTTGGTACAACATTAATTTCCGCAAGGACAATAAAGTATATATCTATCTATGAGGTCTCTGCCCGACTGCAACGATATAGATGCCTTATAAGCCTTTATAAGGCGTTAGAATCATTATTACGAAGCATGCATTATAGACATGATGGGATGCATAGGAAGTGTTACTCGAAATGTGTGACCGTTTAAGAGTCCATCTCTCGCTAACAGGCTGCCATTGTTTTGGTGTGTTGTGACTTATTGTTTTGGTGTGTTGTGACTTATTGTTTTGGTGTGTTGTGACTTATTGTGTTGGTGTGTTGTGACTTATTGTTTTGGTGTGTTGTGACTTATTGTTTTGGTGTGTTGTGACTTATTGTGTTGGTGTGTTGTGACTTACTGTTTTGGTGTGTTGTGACTTATTGTTTTGGTGTGTTGTGACTTATTGTGTTGGTGTGTTGTGACTTATTGTTTTGGTGTGTTGTGACTTATTGTGTTGGTGTGTTGTGACTTATTGTTTTGGTGTGTTGTGACTTATTGTGTTGGTGTGTTGTGACTTATTGTTTTGGTGTGTTGTGACTTATTGTGTTGGTGTGTTGTGACTTATTGTTTTGGTGTGTTGTGACTTATTGTTTTGGTGTGTTGTGACTTATTGTTTTGGTGTGTTGTGACTTATTGTTTTGGTGTGTTGTGACTTATTGTTTTAGTGTGTTGTGACTTACTCTTTTGGTGTGTTGTGACTTATTGTTTTGGTGTGTTGTGACTTATTGTTTTGGTGTGTTGTGACTTATTGTTTTGGTGTGTTGTGACTTATTGTTTTGGTGTGTTGTGACTTACTGTTTTGGTGTGTTGTCACTTATTGTTTTGGTGTGTTGTGACTTATTGTGTTGGTGTGTTGTGACTTATTGTTTTGGTGTGTTGTGACTTATTGTTTTGGTGTGTTGTGACTTATTGTTTTGGTGTGTTGTGACTTATTGTTTTGGTGTGTTGTGACTTATTGTTTTGGTGTGTTGTGACTTATTGTTTTGGTGTGTTGTGACTTATTGTGTTGGTGTGTTGTGACTTATTGTTTTGGTGTGTTGTGACTTATTGTTTTGGTGTGTTGTGACTTATTGTTTTGGTGTGTTGTGACTTATTGTTTTGGTGTGTTGTGACTTATTGTGTTGGTGTGTTGTGACTTGCAGGCCAGTTGGCGGCGGGGACGTGTGAGATCGTGACGCTGGACAGGGACAGCAGCCAACCTCGGCGGACCGTCGCCAGACAGACCGCCCGCTGTGCCTGTAAGAAGGGCCAGATCGCCGGGACCACGAGAGCCAGGCCAGCCTGCGTGGAAGGTAAGATGGCTGACAGATTTCTCCATGTTCTAACGTTTTGAGCTTGTAGATCTGCTACCTTTGCTGTCTTTTTTTTATCTGAATCCTGAAAAGTTGGCTGTTTTTTGTTTTATATTGCTGCTGTCGAGCAGAAACCTCTGATCTCCATATTCTACTTTTTGTGTTTTATCGTAAAGTAACGCCCTACTTGATCATACTGCAGCGTCACATGGAAGTATCAAAAGTAGCAGATCTACAAGCTCTAAACAGTTTTGGGACATATGAGGTTTCCACTTTAAAAAAAGGGGCCACCCTATTTATTTTCGCTTTTGAAGTGTCCTGAGAGTTAGACTTACTGAAGGAAATGAAGACACAAGAGAAAAGTGTTTAAAAGTGTTTCAGAAGTGTTTCAGAAGTGTCGGTTTATCTGAATAATGGATATCATCCGTATTAACTCTGACTGAGGCCAAAAAACTTTTAGAGAGAGAGAGAGAGAGAGAGTGAGAGTGAGAGTGAGAGAGAGAGAGAGAGGCGGTGCACTGCAAAAAATGGCCATCTAAAAATAAGAAAAAAAATATGTAATACAAGTGTATTTTGATTGAAATAAGCAATCTAATCTGCCAATGGAACTAGTATACTTTAGCTTGTCAAGATGTCTTGAAATAAGATGTGATATGTGGGCTTTCAAGATAAAAATACATCTTGGAATTAGTAGGAAAAACTAATTGTGAGCTATATTAACTAATATTAAGTTATATAATAGATCAAATATTTCTTGAAGTTAGCTGGAAATACTCAAATTAAACAATTGTTACTAATATTAGGAAATGCTTTTTGTGTCATAATAAGACATTTTGTCCTGTTTGGCAAGCCTATTCATTTCAAATCAAGCATATGCATCTTATTCTAAGCTCTACAAAAGTGATATTGTTCTAGATATAAGACCCATCACCCAGTTTGGCAAGCCTATTCATTTCAATTCAAGCGTATGCATCTTATTCTAAGCTCTACAAAAGTGATTTTGTTCTAGATATAAGACCCATCACCTACTTCAAATAAGACTGAAATAATTAAAACAAGTCTTGCATTAAAGAAATACAATTTATTTTCTATGTATACCTTATATAAAATACAGTACGTGCAGCATCACATGGCAACTTCACAGTATACATACAGTGTGTCTGACTGGAGCACCATTCACCCTTCCCTCCAACCATTGACTGGACAGAGGCCAATCACAACATTCAAAAGAAAACATAAAATAATATTGCACTGGCATTAGATGCTTTCAATACTTTTTGGCTCACAGTGTACTGAATTAAAATAAATACATGTACACACAATATTGAAAATCGCAGAACATGTCAAATGTGTATAACATTGAGGTCATACCTGAACATATGACCAATGTCATGTCCCTCAAAACACGTACAAAGTGCTTACTGTATATTTTCACATTCAAATAGGGCATTTCTTTAAAAGGGCAAGAACACAAGGTAGGGTTGCCTTGGCATGATACAACTCCAAGGTGGACAAGAAATCCAAAATAGTCATTAGAAATTGATCAATATGCTCCTCATTGACTTACATTGTACAGTGAAACAGCTCTCAAAGTCTCTCCTTTAGCCCGTACACAAACAGCTGATTCAGACATTATAGAACATCACAAACCCCATGTTTTTCCTTTTTAAATTTAAGATTTGAACTTCCACTTGATTTTACTATTTGAAGATCCGGATGCGGATCCAGTCCAGGTTTTGTTCCTCATAAAAATAGTTTTATAAAAAAAAAGGGGAAAAAAAACAGTACTGGGTTTTATGATGTTCCATTTTGTCTTAATCAGCTTTGTTTGCGTTTGTTTACGTGCCAAAAGAGTGACTTTGAGAGCTGTTTCACTATACAATGTAAGCCAATGAGGCAATGGACCAATCATTTTTGATTTCTTGCCTACCTTTGGAGTTGCATCATGGCAAGGTAACTACACAATCCAAACCTCTACCAATATTTCCTCTACCCTGATATTTTAAGATTCAAAATAAAGTTATTGCTTTAACACAAACAGCTGGTTAATATAACACATTCCTCAATATAAAGTGCAGTGTAATAACATTCAAATTAAACGGTTCGGTATTGAACATGTACTGCTCGGCTAACAAGGCTACATAGAATTTAAGGCTGTGGATTGCAGCCTAGAATACTATCTAGGCTGTGGATTATAGCAAGGATGGGGATGGGGGTACTTCAGTCCACATCTGACCATAAGCTTTAGTGGCCGATGAAAGCTTTCCAATCGGCCATGAATTTCTTGTAAGATGGAGTGAGGTCTCCCTCGTGGATTTCGTCCATGAGGACCTCCGTTTGTATGACAGAAGGCAGAGTGGCTACACACTTGGGGTACCTAAGGTGTAGGGCATAATAGTAGGCCATAAGGTACAAAACACCCTCTGCTACCTCACATTTTGGGAGTGTATGTATGGGCTCATCTCCTATAGCCAGGAGGAAGCCGGACTCACTCACAATCAGCACAGGAGAGGATAGAGGACGCTTCTTCAAGTACACATTGGGGTCTTCTTTTTCCTTTAACACAAAACACACACATCCGTCTATCAAGTAATGCACTTTTGTTTCAATGATCATTTCATTTGTTAAACCTGAGCCAGCTAAATCCTGATGAAGTTATATGCAGGACCTTCAGCTATAACTATTTCAACACATCAGATTGTGTTGCTTTTGACAAGTGAATATTATACTGTAATGTTGTACACAGCTCACCTCCAGGACATGCACCAGAGCCTCACTCGCGTCTCCTAGCCTCTTTGGAGCAGCAGTCGTAGAGGGGAACAGTGATGGCAGTGCACGGAGGACCATGAGAGCCTGTTGAACTGTTGAGGAAAAGATTCATTACATTTATACTTAGATAAAAATGCACAATCAATGATCTACAATAGATATCTCTATATATATTTAAGACAAAAAGAGAGATAGAGACTTGCACATCAACGTTATATATCCACCCAACATCAAGTGCTTACTTTTGGTCATTCCCATTGGAGGTTTCATCATCTTTTTCGACACGCCATAAAAATGCAGCTTCTGGCAGAAGTCGTGCCATCTTCCTTTCAGTTCATCAATGTAGTCGATGTTATTCTTGTCCAGGATGAGGCGAAGTTCCTCCATCACCTATGAAATATTCAATATATAAACACGTTTGAATGCATCATCTAGGAGGAAATTGGCAAAACATTGGTAGATGTTTTGAATTATGCCTTATCAACATTCACTTACATGTGCAATGAAATGGAAGCACGGATATCCCTCTATAATTTTGTTGTATTTGTCCTCATCGCGAACGGAATCTGAATCGATGAATGCTCTTCTGGCTTTGAATTCCAAATCCTGGAGCTGAGAAACAGACTTGTGGTTTGCCTGTAGGGTTTTGTGGAGCTTGGCCATGGTTGCTGGACTGTCGGACTCGGAATCAGGACTGTCGATGTCTGCCGGCTTGTTAGCTAGAAGACACAAAAATACATCATTATAGTCAAGTAGCTCTATATTCTGATAATAATCATAGTGTGTTTGTTCATTAACAGGGTTCTCCTGTCTCTCCATCTCTACTAAACATAAAATGCATTTTCAGTTTGGGATACCAATTTTATCAAATCAGAAGAGAGAACTCATAAAGGATAAACACGTGAAATTGGAATTGATGACACAAAGTAGTGAGGAGACAAAATGTGTGAACTAGGACACTATAAAATTCTAGCTGAAATGGGTACCCTCTCCTGATTGCCTAAAATTGGCAACACAACTGTTAAATGTATGTTCTGTTTATTAAAGAGCTGGAGAGACACGGTTGTGTTATGCAAACACAACATAAAATAAATACATAACATTTGATATGAATGAGTGATTATAAAGTAAAGTAGTTGCTGCACATGATATTGGATGATTCAGGTCTCTAATAACAGTCAAAGCAGAATGCACATTTGCCAATACTAACCCTTCTACTTTATTTTACGAGTGCATCATGAAAACCAAAATGTTTAAATGTGATATGGGTTAATTAGACCTGTAAACATCACAAAAATATGAACCCCTACACGGGTAAATGTGTAAATATAAATTTGAAGGTCACCTCTTTCTGGGGTCGTATTCTCCTCTGAGGAGCAGTCTAGAATGATGGTCGAGTCACTCGAAGAATCGATTTCCTCTGTGTCAGTTGGCTGCTCAAGACGGGGCATCATCGGCTGCGGGCAGTGCTTCTTTGAAGGTCTCCCATCTGGAAAGATCTTTTGGGGGGATCTCAGGTTCTGCAATCGTTTGAATAGCTGTCCATACACAGTGACCTGCACAAGACAAAAGTAAAGCAGTCTAAACTCCACTTAAAATGCCAACACTGTAGTCATGAACTGGATACATTTCACTTACCCATGTAGTGTTATTGTTCAGGTCCTGCAGCATGGGGTAGTACAGGACTATTCTTTTTGCCATATCTGTGACTTCTGGTTGTGATGGGTATCGGTCAGATTCAGCATCCCCCTTTGCCCTCAGGATTGCGATCATACTGGTCATGGTGTTACGGATGAGCCGGCATCTGAGGTCCTTGGACATTTCGCAGTTCCGCTCTTCACCCCTCTTCGCCAACACAAAGTATCGTTTTCGGACGTGCTCAAGTTTGCTGTCTGTGTATACGTAGCCTGGGATGGATATCTTCACAACCTTTTCAGGGGTTGTGTAGTTTGCAGCTGGACATCCTCCAACAGGTGTTGAAGTCTGTGGCAGTGGTGACTTGTTAGCAGAAGTAGAACCGCCTGAGTCTTCTCGGCCAGATTCCTATAAAATAAAAGATTATGAAGTACTGGCAAAACCAACATTTCCTTTTTACTGTGTTGTTAAACTGCACTGACAACATAGCACAAGAATGTTTAATGCGCCAGCTAACCGAACACCAATGAATATCTGAACCAGAGGATATTGGAGAAATGAATTAACAATTGTTGATCATGGTTTGCATTATTACTCTGTTAAGCAGAACAATAAACAGTTTTGTGGTATAATAAATCAATAAAAGGTAGGCTTGGAGAATGCCTAATGGTGTTACAGCCTAAACAAGTACCAATGCAACAAAGTTAACTTAAAGTTAGTCCATTTAAAAATAATTTAACAACTGAACACTTCTATAAGCCATCATGACTTATATAGGTTGCTACTTAATGCTGTGTTATTGTTAGAAACTTACCTCGACATCAACATGACCTGAAGACTGCCAGACTGCTCTTCTCCTCAAGAAGTTTTCTGGGCCTGGTAAAAGATCCCGCAAGTCTGAACGAGTCAGGGTGCGCATCATTGCCTCACTGATGCTTGCAGCTATAGGAAAATAGGTAAAAAAAACAATATCAAATATTGCCACCTGGTTGCTGGGCCAACTGGAGTCTGGGGACTGGAGCTGCAAATATTATTAAGTATTAAGTAGTTTTTATAATATTAATTAAACTGATTTGATCCAGGGGGTCGTCAGCTAAATGACTGATAATTAGGAACCAAATGGACCCTTACCGGTCCATTTGTACACAGTTACACAGGTTAACAGGTCTGTAACCCTCTGAGTTACTGCTGCATCCATAAATACAATAACAAGCACATAGGTGGCTTTATATCTAACCATCTATATAAAATTCGAAATAATAGCCCTACAAAAAAGGTATATAAAAATAATGTTTAACTAGAACTTTGTCACTAGACAAAATTACAGGTTAATGAGAGTAAATACAATTATTTTTGTATACTAGCCTGCATGTTCCAGTTATCCAAAGGGTTTGGCATATGCACAATGTCCCATTTCACAAGTTTCCAAATGAATAAAAACCTTTGAAAATAGCAGATCTACAAGCTCACAACGCGTCACAAATGTGAGCTTGTAGATTGGCTATTTTCAAATAACCAAAGCATCTAGGTCTGAATTGGTATGTTTTACAAAGTAACTTGAAACTAAAGTTCTCAAATAATTGTAGTAGAGTAAAAGTATAACATTTGACTCGGATGTAGTGGAGTAGAAATAAAGTTTTGAAAATTGGAAATACTCCAAATAAAAGTACTTCAAAATACCTCAGAATTGTGCTTAAATACAGTACTTGAGTAAATGTACTTGAGTTACTTTCCACCACTGCTTTTACTTAAGTAAAAAAATGTAGTACTTTTTCCACCACTGGTCATTTCTCACATCTATAACAAATCAAACTTCATTAAAAGCGTCAGAATAGGTACAATATGATGGACATGCCAAAAAATTACAGATTTACAAGCTCACAAGTATCTGACATTATGTTTAAAAATATTTGCATGCATATTACCCCTTAAAGTCGACACAGTGAAGTCATCCATGTTGTTATGGCAGCTAGCTGGTTAGCCACTTAGCCCAGCTTCTTGGCTGCATTCTGCTAGTGTGTACAAACAAACAGATGCATTTCAGACATAAATAACATTCACCGTTAATGTAATCAACTTCAAAAGTAAAATCTAATGTTGCATGTAACTTACCAGCAATAACGTGTGGTTTCAAATCAGGTTCGTTGGTAAACTTTGATAAAGTTGCAGAAAAATAAGACGGTGTTCTCATCATCGCCTGGGAGCTGTAATCAAGCTCAGCGCACAGCTGTGTGTGTGAAACTGACGTCAAAGGAGCCGCCCATGGGTCGCTACCATTTCCAAAAGGAGGGGGGATTTGTGACACTAATTCATTCATGAATCAATTTAAAACGCATAGTTTCTTAATTTATGAGGGGTTTATAACATATGTGTACGTAAACATTAGTTTTTGTTCCCTACATTTTGTGCAGTGGAATTAAAATGAAAATATAAGATAACTGAAATATAACTATACCCTACATAGTCTGGTATATTATGGACCGGCAGTGGTGGAAAAAATGACTAATTTTTTTTACTTAAGTAAAAGTATCAATACTGCAATGTAGAAAGATATACTCTGTTAAAAGTAAAAGTCTGGAATTCAAAATTTACTTGAGTAAAAGTACAAAAGTATTGGTATAACAATGTACTTAATGTACCAAAGTAAAAGTACTCATTATGCAGAATTTCCCTTTTCACAAGTTTTCAAATGTATAAAATGTATACAAAATCTTTTGAAAATAGCAGATCTACAAGCTCCGCACTGTGAGCTTGTAGATCTGCTATTTTCAAATGGCCTAAATGTATATAGGGTTGAAGGAATACAAGTCAGGTGGCCTGAGGTGGGCATCAGGGCACCCATAGAGTTATAATATATCACCATATTTTTGGGACAACTGGGCACCAAAACCATCTGAGCACTAGGGACATGTGGGCACCTGGACGAGTGGGCACTTAGGGGTGGAGACATGTGGGCACTAGGGACCTGTGGGCACCTGGACAACTGGGCACTAGGGACATGTGGGCATTTGGGCAACTGGGCACTAGGGACAAGTGGGCACTAAGAACATGTGGGCACCTTCACAACTGGGCACTAGGGACATTTGGGCAGCTGGACAACTGGGCACCAAAACCATCTGGGCACTAGGGACATGTGGGCACCTAGACGAGTGGGCACTTAGGGGTGGAGACATCTGGGCACTAGGGACATGTGGGCACTAGGAACATGTGGGCACCTGGTCAACTGGGCACTAGGGACATGTGGACAACTGAGGGGGTCCCTGTTTCATCTCTCTCTCAGCTAAGGGGGCCATGCTTTATCTCTCTCTCTCAGTTAAGGGGGTCCCTGTCTCATCTCTGTCTCAGCTAAGAGGGCCCAGATGGTTTTGGTGCCCAGTTACCATCTGAGCACTAGGGACATGTGGGCATTTGGGCAACTGGGCACTAGGGACAAGTGGGCATTTGGGCAACTGGGCACTAGGGACATGTGGGCATTTGGGCAACTGGGCACTAGGGACAAGTGGGCACTAAGGACATGTGGGCACCTTCACAACTGGGCACTAGGGACATTTGGGCAGCTGGACAACTGGGCACCAAAACCATCTGGGCACTAGGGACATGTGGGCACCTACACGAGTGGGCACTTATGGGTGGAGACATCTGGGCACTAGGGACATGTGGGCACTAGGAACATGTGGGCACCTGGTCAACTGGGCACTAGGGACATGTGGACAACTAAGGGGGTCCCTGTTTCATCTCTCTCTCAGCTAAGGGGGCCCTGCTTTATCTCTCTCTCAGTTAAGGGGGTCCCTGTCTCATCTCTGTCTCAGCTAAGAGGGCCCAGATGGTTTTGGTGCCCAGTTATCCCTAGTGTCCAGATGGTTTTGGTGCCCACATGACCAGTTACCATTTTTTGAAAGTCATCAGTGGTTTGATTGATTGATTGATTGAATATTGTATTAGGCAAACAAATGTAAAACAGCACAATTACATTTAAAATACTTTGACTAAAAGGTCCGTCCAAAAAAGTCCTTGCGGTCTAGTTTCCATTGAGGTCCTTGGTATTCAATTCATAGTCATATATAGTAGCACCAAACAGTTCAAATATCAACAAAACAAAAAAATGCAGAGTTTGGTCTTGTGAAAAACATTTATATTGTAAATTCATCATTGTATTGTTTTGAATGCCAACCTCTCTCTACAGTTGGGTGGAATGATCAGTATTTAGTGTATGAGGTAGAAGTTCCTTACCAGGCTCAAGCCAATATTTTTGTTGATCCTGGAAATCTTGTTGATTATATGCCATACTACTATGTGACATTAAATAATAGAAAGTACATGCCGATATAATAATAATAATAGAAAGCTCACAGACGTCATTGCACATGCTTAATGTTGTGTGGGGAAGAAAGAAAACTGACTTTTCCAATAAAGATGTCTTTTCTGGAAATAAACTAAGTCTATGTCTTGATATGAGAGGATACATCTTTTACAAATAACACAACGCCTTAAAAAATGTGTGATATGCCAAAAAAGCTTGTTTTATCCAAGACATGACTCAATACCAGATAATTTCAAGATTTTATCACTCACCAAGACATTCAAGTTACACTGTATGAAAACAAGCCCCTATATCTCACAGAAATAAGACTGGTTAGATGATTGTACCTTATATTAAGTGTGATGAGGCATTTTGAATAGAAATAAGCCAGATGTACTTCATAAGATTTTGATTTTTTGCAGTGTGGTGGGTGGGTTAGGTTTCAATCAGCTTCAATATGCTCCAGTCCTCGGGGGTCCTTGTCCCCCCCCCCCCCCGCTTGTGATACCGGCCCTTCACACCGATATAATCTACGGCTCTTTCAACACGAACAACAGCCAGCACCAGTTTATAATCCCTTGAGATGTTTCTTTTTTTTTTTTACGGGCAATGTGACAATAGGCCGTTTGTGACCGATTGACCAATGGGTGGGATGGTGGTGATGGTGATGGTGATGGTGGTGGTGGTGGTGATGGTGGGGTTACATAAGGAAAGCTACCAGTTACACTAAGCTGCTCCGTGGTGGTGATATAGCTGAGTGAGTGTCTCTATCAACAGAAGTGGTGGAAGAGTAAAAAAAGAAGTAGAATATTTGCCTGAGATGTAGTGGAGTAAGAACAGTGGTGGAAAAAGTACTCACATTTCTTACTTATGTAAAAGTATCAATACTGCAATGGAGAAATACTCTGTTACAAGTAAAAGTCCGGAATTCAAAATTGACTTGAGTAAAAGTACAAAAGTATTGGTATCTAAATGTACTTACAGTACCAAAAGTAAAATGTTTGAAAATAGCAGATCTCACAACGCGTCACATCGCGACGCGTTGTGAGCTTGTAGATCGGCTATTTTCAAATAGTCTTGGTATAAAATAGGGATAAAGTGTTTGTTTTATAATATAATCATTTATATCTAGTAACTAGTCAGTAGTCACTAAAGTTTTCAAATAATTGTAGTGGAGTAAAAGTACAATATTTGCCTCCGAGATGTAGTGGAGTAGAAGTAAAAGTACTGCAAACTGGAAATACTCCAGTGAAGTAAAAGTACCTCAAAATTGTACATAAGTACAGTACTTGAGTAAATGTACTTAGTTACTTTCCACCACTGAGTAAGAGTATAAAGTATTGTACAATTGAGGGGTGCGGGGTTGGATGGTCCGTTGTGGTCCGCGTTGCATAAATGCACACTCTCTCTCTTATCTGCAATTTCATGCTCCTGAGCCCTTTGTTCTGCCCCGGTCCACTTGTCGGGAAGCCGATATTGATTCCCATGGGTGGGGGGGAGGGTGGGAGCTTCAGAAAGGAGGAGTGACTCCTGAGGCTGAGTGTTGTTGGAGGATTTGCCAGTGGTGTTGGTGTATAAGTGGCATCTCAGTGGCAGTGGTGGAAAGTAACTAAGTACATTTACTTAAGTACTGTACTTAAGTAACATTTTGAGGCAGAACCACAAGAATGTTTACCGTTATTTCACCTTATGGGCCATTTGTGTCAATGCCGATGACGCGACATTCAAGTACAGCTAACAGTTAATAGCTCAATTCAAATGTCAGTCATCGTGTGGGGAAGAAATATATATATTTCTATTTTTATTCCCCTGACTCCCTGGGATGCACGTTAAAACTTGATTCGATGCCACCTTTCGCACATGTTTAAATCCTAGGTCATGCTCCATTGTGGATCTGTAACTGTTCTTAATTGACCTGGTATTTCACTTGTATTTTAGTACCTATCTGCTTGTATTCATTACTGTTTCTTGGATGTCTTGTCCTGCCTGTGTTTGTCTCATTGATGTTGTTGTTGTCTTGAGGGCTTGGAGCGCAAAGAAAAATGTTCTGAATTTAGCAGGATTTCATTGATTGTAATTATTTAATTAAAAACAACAAAAATAAATATATATATATATATTTTAAACATTCCTCGTAGCCTAATGTATATATATACCGAGTGCGAGATGGGGAACGACAACTGCCGTCTATTCATTTTTTAGAAATGAGGTGTGTGCACATAGCTCCCTGGGTAGCCCTGTGTGTTCAGCAGTGCTGGGCGCCTCCAGTGATAGAGACAGCAGTCAGTGTGTGTGTGGGTCTCTGGGCTGTTAGACCACCACACCAGGGTTCCAATCATGACGCTATCAGCCCATTGGTTTGATCCAGGGAGGGAGGGGTATAGCGGGCGTCTACTGGGGACCAACATGTCATGCTAGCTAGCCGCTATACTGCAGCTCCATCCACAAGGACCCATGGGGGCTGTAGCCAATGTTCCTGTGGTGAATCTGTAATGTGGCTCCCTCTCTCTGTTGTCATTCTGGCCTCTCTCTCTCTCTCTCTCTCTCTCTCTCTCTCTCTCTCTCTCTCTCTCTCTCTCTCTCTGTCTCTCTGGGTCTCTCTCTCTCTCTCTCTCTCTCTCTCTCTCTCTCTCTCTCTCTCTCTCTCTCTCTGTCTCTGTCTCTGTCTCTGTCTCTCTCTCTCTCTCTCTCTCTCTCTGTCTCTCTCTCTCTCTCCCCCCCTTTGGTCTCTTTTTGTGTTGAGCGTGTGTTTATGCACACACACACACACACACACACACACACACACACACACACACACACACACACACACACACACACACACACACACACACACACACACACACACACACACACATTGAATTGTGTGTCTGTGTCTGTGTGTGGGGGGGGGGGGGGTGGGGGCATGAGGAGACAGATGGGGGACTGAAGCCTGAGGTAGTGAGTTTCTCCCTGGGTTGCACTAGGCTGTGCGGCCGGCCTGTGGAGCGGAGCGGACCACAGCGGAGCGGACCACAGCGGAGCGGGAGACGGTGTCACTCGGCTCCCTTGCATACCAATCGGCCCCCGGAGTTGAGTCTCCCTCAATCATGGCTGAGGCCTCGTAGCTCACGCTGTCCTTTGCACTTGATAGTGCCGTTCCGGAATCCTAAAATCCATGCCCAAGCTCTGGCTAGTTGTACTATGCAGTATGCACTGCCACGCTGGGCAAGACTGGAAGGACTGGAATGTGTTGGAAGTACAGCCCAAGGAAATTACATTGAGGCTTCACAGAATTTTAACTTTTTTCGTAAATGAAACCTGTACTTCGCCAGTCTATGTCACACAAAAGTAGCAAAAATAGCAGATCTACAAGCTCAAAACGCGTCGCACCGTTTAATTTCAAATGCATTTAGTTATACTTATGTTAACTTTTTGAACTTATACATTGAACAAATACATCAAATGCATTGAACATAAAAAAGACAATATAATTGTAATACTAGTCATTAAGCTACTATAATATAGACTGGAGTAATTAAAGCGGGTCATGTCTGCATGTTTAGAATCATAACAGCTGAAATCAATAATATATCACTATTCTGATATTAACCTGAGGGCCGCATTAAGTGAAGGTGGGGGCCGCATGTGGCCCCCGGGCCGCCAGTTGCCCATGTATGGTCTAACGTTATGGTGTAGTTGTGTCTTTAATCTTACATTTAAATGAAATCATTCATAATTTAGTTATGATGATTTTGATTTCATTTAGGTGCACGGTGCCAAGGCTGTGCGTGTGTGCCTAGCGGCGGTACTGAACATATGTCCTCTACGGACATGCACAGGATTTGGCATACATGTGCATCGGTGCCGACAGAGAAACGGTGTCGGTGTGTCACGGCGACGGCATGCATTGCAAATATAAAATACAAATGTGTTCCTCCTTAAACTGCTGGAGAGGAAAAGGAAAAACTTCTATCCATTTCAATCTTCTGTGCTGTTAACCCATTAAGTCCTGGAACGCATCTGTGTCACTTTAGATGTCTTTGAGCTATTCAAAAATAGCAGATATACAGATATACAATAGTGCCGCGCTATGAGCTTGTAGATCTGCTATTAAAAAAATATATATATATATATATTTTTTATCTTTAAACCTTTATCCCACGATTTTTGTAACCCTATTTTTTACACCCAGTGCCAATTGTCTATGTAATCCTGGGCACTACCTTCCCTCTGCCAGCCTAGGGGGGCCAGGGCCGAGCTCATTTTTGAAAAAAACTGTTAGTATTTAAAACATTTTTAAGAATAGCCTCAGGTCTCTTTGTAAGAGCGGGTGCCATTTATTCCCATTTTTTTTAGGAATAGGTTTTATTTATTTACTTACTTACTTACTTATCTGACAACAAAGCATTAGTACGAAACATTTAATTGCACACATTTGGTCAAAAGGATGCCACAAAAAAAATAAGCCTGTACAGCTTTTCAGTCTGCATGGAACGAAGTCTGTGGAGCTACCTCTGCTGGAGTACTGTAGCTATGAATATCAATAACCCTGGAAAGGTTATTGCATAAATATTTGGGAGCCGCATTGTTTACAGTTCTGTGAACCATGTGCACATTTTGATAAAAGAAACTCTGAGCCAACCGAGGCTGAAATGAGTCGGGAGGAGATGAGTTCTGGAGCCTGTGGACCAACCTAACTCATTTATTTAGGTCTGCAATTTATTTTTTAGGATCATAGGGATACTATTGTGCCAGGTTGTGCAGGCATAATCAAAAATGACATTGAGTGAGGGCCACTGCCAAAATGTTCTATGCACTTTTTTCAATAAATGTGGATTTTCTGTCTAGAAAGTTATATTTTTTTGGTTGACCTTTGAGATTACTTTTAGAGCTATACTCTATCCAGATGTTTTATTGTCTAAAATGCAGCCTAAGTATAAATACCTTCTTCCATAGCTGTAGCTTCAAAGTCACCTACAGTATGGGTTCCCAAACTTTTCAGCCCGCAACCCCAAAATAATGCGGCCATTGACTCGCTGCCCCACCTAACCTGGAGGTAATTTATGCACATAAATGTGCACGTTCGGTGCGCATTTGTAATGTATTTTAGTATGACTTTTGACTGTAGGCCTACTACTTTAATAATAAACGCCTATAGAATTCAATCAATCACATTTACAGTACCTAATGAGATGGGTAAAATGTACTATTTGTAATCATTTTTAGATAGTAAAATATTTTTCATGACCCAAAATAATTGTGTGACCCCACCGTCAGTGTCCTGACCCCAACTTTGGGAACCCCTGACCTACAGTACTATAGCACACTGAAACCAGGGTATTTTTATTTTTTAAAGTTCATTACTAAGTAATTTCAACCACAGATTTCTTCTGGTGAGAGACATCAGCATCATCAGCGTCATCAGCAAAATAAATAAATATAATAATAATAATAATAATAAATGTAATAATAATAATAATAATAATAATAATAATAATAATAATAATAATAATAATAATATTAATAATAAGGGTAATAATAATAATAATAATAATGATAAGTGTAATAATAATAATAATAATAATTACAATCACAGGCTGACTTCAAATCATTAACGTTAAAAAAATTATGGAGCTAAGATGCTCCCTTGTGGGACCCCACATATTAGTGGTTGGCAATGAGGACATGGTGCCATTTATTTGTTCTCTGCCCTTTAAATAAGACCTCACCCACTGAACAGATGCACTGTCAAAACCCAAAGCCCTGATTTTTTTTGCAAAATAATATCATGATTTACTGGGTCAAAATCGTTTTGCAGGTCAGCATAACCCTGCCGCAAAACCTCCCAATATTTTACTTCTTCCCTAATATAATCGGTCAGGCAAAGCAGACATGTTTCTGTCCAATGAGGTTTTCTAAAACCAGATTGAAATTGGAACGATTTGGAACGTCAGATTTTGAGATGACAAGTAATTTTCAATTTCACCATTATATAACCCTTTACATTTTCTTAGATATTTACCACAGAATGGAAACAGGATAGTTGCTGGCCTGGGATCTAGTTTGCTTCCCTTTTCGTTAGTTTAGTTTAAAATCCGGAGGAAAATGACCTTGCCTAATGGTTTCATGAGTCATTAAAGGGGTAAACGACTTTGGCTGAATCTCTCAGAAATCTGGAGGGACGGTTGTCATGACCAGTAGTTTAAGATGGTTAAAGGTCCCTCAGGGCTCTATACTAGTGTCTTTTCTGTTTTCTGTTATTGTGGGGAAAGCTTTTGCTGAACATAGCCGATCGACAAGCTCACAACGCGTTGCAACGCAACGCGTTGTGAGCTTGTAGATCTGCTATTTTCAGCAAAAGCTTTCCCCACAAAACGGATGCTGTGGTTTAAGTGGTTAAGTAACATTTCCCCCTTGTTTTTACCAGCATGTCAGCTGTCTTTAAATAGCTGCAGTATTTAGTTTAATTTTGTCATTTATAACCGTGCCTCCGATATCCAGATTTAGGTTGTGAGTATTTGTCTTGAGTTTGTTATTGCATCCCAGCTGATTTAGTGAGTTCCACAATTCTTTGGTGCTTATTTTCATTCTCTGTTATTTCTCTTTTTTTGGGCTTTCTTTGTAATACGGTTGGCCTCGTTCCTGCGCTTATTTTAATTCCCTGAATGACTGAATCCCTATAATTAATTAAAAAAAAAAAACACTTTCATTTCTTGATTCAATGACTGTTAAAAGATCTGGGTTGATCCAGGGTTCAGTTCTGTCTTTAATCCTGATTTCTTTTAGAGGCAAGCTTGTCATGACTAATATGTGGCAATGGTTCTCAACCCGTACGGGTCCATTTGGTTCCATTTGTACACTCTCAGAGTTAAATGAACACGAATGATGATGATAGATTTGGACCCCCAAGAAATTAAAATGGTTGAGTCCCTGCATATCTTTTCAAATGGGGGTCCGTGGGCTAATAGGCCCTATGTGTCAATTTGGGGGTCCTTGGCACGAAAAAGGTTGAAAACCACTGATCTAATCAACAACACAGCTAGTTCCCTTCCTTGCTCTCTGTCTCTCTCTGTCTCTGTCTCTGTCTCTGTCTCTCTCTCTCTCTCTCTCTCTCTCGCTCTCTCTCTCTCTCTCTCTCTCTCTCTCTCTCTCTCTCTCTCTCCTCTCTCTCTCTCTCTCTCTCTCTCTCTCTCTCTCTGTCTCTCTGTCTCTGTCTCTGTCTCTCTCTCTCTCAGTTCTCTGGTAATGTGCATTGCATTATAGCAGACACTGTCAAAGGGTGTTGGTTTCATTCCAGCTCTGTCATCGTCGTCCAGTCAGTCACAACTAAAGCCAGAGAGCTGAATTTGGCCACTGTCTCACTCACACAAAACAAACAAACTACAAATCACTTTTTTTTTTGTTTTTTCCCTTGCAAGACGACAAGGGAAATAAGCAAAGAACTCGTAGAGAATTTGCATGAAACTCGAGGGATTCGTGTCAAGGAGGTCGTGGGGGGAGGGGGAGCAAAACACAGCACCACTAGTGCACAGCAGGAATCTGTGCTTATGTTACGACCGTGATAAGTCTAGGGCACAGGGACTAACACAACATGGTGGGAAGGTGCAAAGAAATGAATTGATTTTCTTAAAGTGATTTTTAACAAACAATTGAATTAGAAAATGACCAAGACAGAGGGAGGCAGGGCAGTGCCCGTTATTACAACACCTCTCTAACCTACTTCAGGGGTTTAAAGCTAACCATAATCTAACACTAAATAAGAGAATAACCAAAACAAATCTAACCAACTTACTACACTAACTAAACTTACAAAACACATCATTGGCACACATAGCCTCTTATAATGACCAGGGGTCGGCAACCCGCGGCTCCCTAGTGGCTCCCTGAAGCTTTACACATTTTTACAAAAATAATAATATATATATATATATTTTTCACATTTTAATTTTAATTTATGGTTGCTATATGAGGCCACACGTGACACAAACATTCTTACGTTTTCCAATGTTGTAAAAATACGTAGAATAAATATTAAGTTTCAACAATTCTGTCAACTAAGAATCACATCATAGCCTGCGACACACGTTTCTGCACGGCGCCAGCCAGCCATGTAAACAAACCGGTGGGTGTGTGGTTCACTGCTACGCTATGGATTCTAAAGGCAAAAAAAGAAAGATAGCTGAGGAAAACAGAGGATTTAACAGTTAGCGGACAGAGGCATTTGCTTTCATTGCCACTTCAGGTGGATTTCCTGAATGTTTGCTCTGCAATGAAAAGTAAGTCCTGTGGTGCACACTGATCCTGCTCAGTGTTGCCAGGTCTGATTATTATAAGCGACTTTGAATTTACGATGCGTTCTTTTGCATAGTGAGCAGTTTTACTTTTGGTACATCGAGTATATTTTGAGGCCAATACGTTTGTACATTCACCAGTGTTGATTTTGACAGAAAATTTTGATTTAGTTTTAGTCGTAGTCTTTTAAATAAAATTCCATTTAGTTTTAGTCATATTTTAGTCATCTGAAATGTTTTAGTTTTTGTCTAGTTTTAGTCGACAAATATCATAAGATTATAGTCGACTAAATCTACAGTTGTTTTAGTCCACTAAAATGTATTTTGGCGGTGTCTTGATGGCGTCATAATGGTTGATTTTACACTTTTGCATACTGAAAATAGCAGATCTACAAGCTCACAGCGCGTCATGCTGCGAGTGCAACCAAAAATAAAATGACTTGTCTTTTAGTTCTACTGGATCTCTTCTCCACTAGATCCCTCACTAACATTTTAGTCTAGTTTGTATTTGTTGACAAAATTGTAAATACATTTAGTCTAGTTTTAGTCATCATAGCTTAGTTTATATTTAGTTTTTATTTAGTTTATATTTAGTTTTCGTCAGTGAAAAAAGGTAGTCGACCAACATTTTTTGTCATAGTTTTAGTCGACAAAATCAACACTGACATTCACTCATGTACAGTCTTGAATACAGGTCTTTGTAACCGAGTATTTCTGCATAGTGGTATTGCTAGTAAAAAAACTAAATTGGAGTATGTATAACCTTCTCCCAAGATAGTGAGAAGAACACAATTTAATGAAAGCCCGGGAAAGAGTTGCTCTGTATTATTTTGTTCTTGGGTTTGTTTTCTGGAACCTTAATTAGTTATCTCTCCAGAGTGAGTTGTTTCAAAGTACGTTCTCAGTGGGTTTACACACACACACACACGCACACGCACACACACACACACACACACACACACACACACACACACACACACACACACGCACACACACACACACAGAACAAAAACATAACAATATATTGTGTCGGCTGTCTTTTCTTTCCTTCTTTTTTCCAGCATGACACGCTGAAATCTATAAAACAAAGACAGGCCTGTATGTTCTCCCTGTAGGGTGGAAGCTAACTGACGTGTGGTGCAGCAGCACATTAGCATAAAGATAATGCTAACGCACGCCGCCCGTCACAGCCTTTTATTCTGTGCCGGTTACAACAGAGCAGTCGTACCCCATTAACCTCGCCTTGTTGTGTTTCTACACAGTCAAACCCACAGTGTTACTTCAACACTATAGGAGGGTACGACGTGTAAACCAAATATAGAGTCTTTTTACTGGTCCATTTGGTATGTGTACACTCCAGTGGTGTAAAGTAACTAAGTACATTTACTTAAGTACAATTGTGAAAATTGTGACGTGTTTTTTTTTATTTACTTGAGTATTTCCAGTTTTCAGCACTTCTACTCCACTACATCTCAGGGGCAAATATAGTACTTTTACGCCACTACAATTATTTGACAACTTTAGTTACTAGTTACTTTGCAGATATAAATCATTACATTATGAAACATACATTAACCACTTCAGCCCTATCCTAGGCTATTTGAAAATAGCCGGTCTACTTGTAGATCGGCTATTTTCAAACATGTTGGTACTTTTACTTTTGGTACTTTAAGTACATTTTTATACCAATACTTTTTGTACTTTTACTCAAGTACATTTTGAATTCCGGACTTTTACTTGTAGTACTTCTACATTGCAGTATTGATACTTAAGTAAAACATTTGAGTACTTCTTCCACCACTGTCCATTTGGTATGAACACTCCCAGAGTTACAAATGGATAAATTGACAGATAACTTAATGAGTGAATAAACATTGAACTAAACATGTGGGCGTAATATCTAATATTTAACGAGAGTTACATTTTAATTTTGATTTCAATGCTCTTTATAGCAAAACTGACACGTTTCTGGAATGAATGAATGAATAAATGAATGTTCCAATTTGAACAGAGAAACCTTTCAACTCATGAAACTATTCCACAATGTGTTTGCTGCTTCAGCACCTGGGCAGTAATCAACCCTGTAACATTTAGCCCACTGTAGTTTTCCCCAAATGCCGGTTATTAACAGTTGTGGACATTAACTTCAGTTAATTTAACCCATTAAAACCGGGAACGCATATGTGTTTCTTCGGGCTATTGAAAAATAGCAGATATACAAGCTCGTAGCACGGCACCGAGGGCCGTGCTACGAGCTTGTAGATCCGCAAGCTTTGCAGATATACAAGATTTTTTGAATTGTGAAAGATTTGTGCAAATCTCTGAATATGTATTTTCTAATGTGAACATTTGTCAAATATTGTGTTCCAGGGACTTCCAGAAGCAAAGATTTGAGTTACAAATGTTCACTGTAAAATGTAGCCTGTATATCCAAAGATTTGCAAACATTTTCATGATCTTTCTAAAAAACAGATCTACAAGCTCATAGCGTGGCACTCGGTGCCGCGCTATGAGCTTGTAGATCTGCTATTTTTCAATAGCCAAATAAATCTGAAATGACACAGATGCGTCCCCCGGTCTTAAAGGGTTAAGTTAATTAATCACATTTACTATAGGGCACTGTAAGTAAATGTCTTTTGAGTATCTGTACTTTACTTGTGTATTTTTTGATAGTTTTGACTCCACTACATTTCTAAGAAAATAAAAAAGTACATTATAATTAAGCCCTATTTCAAATAATACAAAATAGCAATGTGAAAATAGCTGGTCTACAAGCACTGGCGTATAGGCTGGATTAACATTTAGAGTGGGCACAATGTCAGGCATGGATATGGGCCGTATACTCCGGGTGTATTTAGCCTACTGTATGCACCAGTCATCATGCTGTATGCATACTCTCACACTGAATATGTAATGTCTTGGATGATATGGCTTGATGTCGTTATGCCAGGCCGGCTGCCATCGTCGCTGTTGAGCAGAAACTCTCCAAAATCATCACTTTCTTCAGGGAATGGTAAAAGAACCCGTGTTCCAATGGATCCCAATGTACAGTATAGTTATTTAGACCCTGTTATGATTCTGTGGTGATATATTTATAAAGCCGACAGACAGACTTTAACCACTTTCAAACATGGCATCCATATTTTGGGCATGTCTTTTCTTGTTGTATTTCTTCTTCTCTTTTTCTCTTTTAAAAATAGCTCTCAATAAGCAGTGCTCTGTGTGGGTTGGCTATTCTCGCTACTTTTGTGTGACACTGAAGTATAAAATAGGCTATTCATGTGTGGAAAAAAAAACACACAAATGGAGATACAAGGTTTTTGCCCCCCCCCCCCTCTCTCTCTCTCTCTCTCTCTCTCTCTCTCTCTCTCTCTCTCTCTCTCTCTCTCTCTCATCTCTCTCTCTCTCTCTCTCTCTCTCTCTCTCTCTCTGTTCTCTCTGTTCTCTCTCTCTGTTAATAGAACTGCATTACCCACGTAGCCCTTCTGCCCAGAACCGGTTGTACCTGGATCCACGCCGTCATAAATCTGGGAAAGCGGTGCGGTGATGAAGTGGGCCCAGGTGTTCCCTGGTTCCGAGTTGTTGATAACGTCACGGGTTATTGATGCCCTATTATTGTGCGTCTTCGCTCTCTCTCTCTCTCTCTCTGTGTGTGTGTGTCTGTGTGTGTGTGTGTGTGTGTGTGTGTGTGTGTGTGCGTGTGCGTGTCTCTTTTATTTGGTAATTAATCTGGGTCGGAGAGGAAGGAGGCCAGTGGAAGTTGCTTTTATGTTTTGAGAAGTGCTTGATAAGCACACGAGAATGTGCCGTGAAAGGCTCTTACATTCAACACATTCCACTAATGGCTTTCAGCCACGTTATTCTTTCATCCGTTTTTTTTTTTTTTTTGGAGGGGTGGGTGAGTGGGGGTGGGGGGGTTGTTCTGAGTTGCAGGGGGCACGAGTCACCCTAATAAATGGTGTTCCCTTCATTTGCGCCACCTAAGACCGAGTGACGCGCTACGAGCTTGTAGATCTGCTATTTCTTTGAAAAAATCGTGAAAATGTGTGTAAAATCTTAGATTATGTATTTTTTCTTAAAACGATACATTTTCACTGAAATCTTTGCTCCTGGGTATTTTACAAATGTCTTCTAAATTCGTAAAACTTTTTTCATGTCAAGGACCCCCATATGTATTTGGCCGCGGACCCCCATCTCAAAATATGCTCTTCCAGGGACCCCCCCCCCCCCCCCCCCCCCAGAAGCAAAGATTTGAGTTAAAAATGTTTGCTTTAAAAAAATAACATATATATTCAACGTTGGCTATTAGCAGATCTACAAGCTCACAGAGTGAGCTTGTATTTTTGAACAGTCTTTGAAAAATATCCAAAATGTTTGGACAATCTTTAATACATTTTTTTAAAACATAAATCTTCTGTTTTGGGGGGGAGGGGGTCCCTGGCACAAAATATAATGTGGGGGTCCTTGACAGGAAATAGTTTGAGAAACTCTAACCTAAGCGAGTGAGTGAGTGAGTGAGTGGTCGGCCATTTTGCATCCAGCAATGAAAGAAGACTCATGTGTTTACTGTACGTCAGACGCCGGACGCTAAAGGGCAGACAGACGTTCTCCTCAAAGTTACTCCTCACCAGGAAAGGCGGCGTACGTGCCCCCCCCCCCCCCCCCACCCCCCCCCGGAGAGGAGGAACTCAAGTGCAGAAATGCACTTGAGGGGTCTCAGCTGTACGCTGGGCGGTGCATGTACTGTAAATGTACATGGTGAGTCAGTGAGAGCAATCTGTATCTCTCTCTCTCTCTCTCTCTCTCTTCTCTCTTCTCTCTTCTCTCGCTCTCGCTCTCGCTCTCTCTCTATACTATAGACCAGGGGTCTTCAACGTTTTCAGGCCAAGGACCCCTTGGCTGAGAGAGAGAGATAAAGCAGGGACCCCCATTATATAATGTATCATAATTTTGTCTCCCCCATAGATTTCATAGGCAGCTTCATAGACTTATTTCACAGCACATCATGTTGGATTCATGTTGACGTGTATTTACAGACATTTAACCATATGCACTTTAAACAATACTTACCTACCTGACCTTTCACTCTGTACTTAGTCTGCTCTTTCCCCCCCCCCCCTATACCAAACCACTTTGCCGAAAATAGCAGATCTACAGCTCACAACGCCTCGCAGCGCTTGTAGATCTGCTATTTTCGGCTAAAGTTCGCCTCAGAATAGGGATGCTGGGTTGAAGTGGTCAATGTAAAAATGACACAAATATTGGGCGGACCCCCTGTAGTAACTCTGAGGACCCCCTAGGGGTCCCGGACCCCCTGTTGAAGACCCCTGCTATAGACCTTGGTGGCATTTACTCAACGTGTTGGCTCCCCTGCCTGCACACTGTAGTGTGGTGGTGTTGTCTCCACCAGGCCGAAAGGCATGGCGAGAGAGTATGTTTTACCCCCTGTCCGTCCGTCCGTCCGTGTGTCCTGTCCTGTCTGTGTGTTAGCAGCTAATCTCCGGCACCGTTGGCCCGGTCGCTGCGAAACTCTGCACACACACTCCCTTTTCACATGGGCCTGTTATATCGCCACCAGGAGGCCGATTTGTGCAAAACCCATTTACTCCTACAGATTTTATCCAAACATCACGCAAATCGGTACACAGTATCTCTATAGTCATGTGATCAAGACGGATCTGTCCGATATTTCATATTCCATCCAGATTGGCTAAGGTTGGCTTCCAAAGTTTGCAGGATTGGTCCGTTTTGAACAAAATATCTCAAATCATGAACGCAGCGTGCGATTTCCGTGAAAATTTGCACGCATATTCCCACTAGGCCGAGGAAGAAATGCCACTCTTTTCACATTGGCCTGTTATAGCGCCACCAGCAGGTCTAATTTACCAAAAGACATTTTTGCAACAAAATGTCTCAAATCATGAATGCACGCACATTCCCACTAGCCCGAGGAAGAAATGGCACCCTTTTCACATTGGCCTATTATAGCGCCACCAGGTGGCCACAATAACCTACCTGACCTGGCGGAGACCTGTGCTCCGAGGAGCACTTTTTCTAGTTTTGATTGTTTTTGATTGTATTGTGTTGAGATGGTTGGTGTTCAGGTGCAGTTATTGTAGTTCTAGGAACTTGCCTCTCAGCGTGCAGCCAAGAGAGAATCCTATTTTATTTATTTTTTAATTATATAATTAGAGACTGTCTGTTTTGCTGTTACACCCACATTTTGCTTTGGTGTATATATACTGTAGGTAATGCTTTTTTTAAGAAGCAGGATTTTCTTACTTTGTGTTTGTTTGTGTACATTGTAATCCTACATACTACTTACACAGTAAGTGGATTAGTGGATCCATGTATAGGTTGCCTATTCAAAAACAGCAGATCTACAACTAAAACAGTTTTGGAAAACGTTAAATCATTTAGCAGTTTTTAACACAAATCTTCTATTCTGGGGGTCCCTGTTACAACACATCGTCAGATGGGAGTTTGCGGTCAAATACATATGAATTTGGGGGGTCCTTGACATGAAAAAGTTTGAGAACTCTACTCACAGCTCTTCTCAGATGCTGGCGTCTGCATGGTGTTGTGAGCTTAGCTCGTCGGTCTGCTGTTCTCAGCACGGTGAGAGGAAGAGCGAGTCAGGCTTTGTTCAGCGGCTCTCTGGATGTAAATGTGAGGTGTCTCTGTGATTATTCTTTATCTCCCTCATTAAAGGCTGTGGGGGAACAGCTGTGTGTGTACACCGGCCCGGCTAAAGGAAAAGCAAAGCACTCTATTGTGACCGAAATGATAAAACGCATAATTAGGTAGTCAATGTTGTGTTCCCGCCTCTCTCTCTCTCTCTCTACCCCTCTCTCTCTCTCTCTCTCTCTCTCTCTCTCTCTCTCTGTCTCTCTCTCTCTTCCAGTCTTTCTGTATTTCCCGTCCTCTATCTTGTGATAGGTGCCCCCCCCTCTCCACTTTAACCCATTAAGACCTGGAACTGTCATTTTTTGATTTGAGCTAAAAAGCATTATTTTACGCTTTGGGCTATAAAAAAATAGCAGATATACAAGCTCATAGCGCGGCACCGAGTGCCGCGCTACGAGCTTGTAGATCTGCTATTTTTGAAAAATCGTGAAAATGTGTGCAAATCTTTGAAATATATATATTTTTAAAGCGAACATTTTTAACTCAAATCTTTGCTTCTGGGGGTCCCTGGAACAAAATATTTGATGGGGGTCCGCCGCCAAATACATATCATTTTGGGGGTCCTTGACATGAAAAAGATTGAGCACCACTGATATAGAAACATACGTTTTTCAGAATACTGTTGGGATTTAGGAGACACGTAGAATCGGCTTCAGGTCTCAATGGGTTAAGAAATTATGTTTATTAATTCAATGCAATCTCATTAAGGGTCTCTCTCTCTCTCTCTCTCTCTCTGTGCGTTGTCTTTTGGTAATTTACCTTCATTGTCTGGCTTAGCAGTTCATCTGCACACAGCTTTCATTTTGTCGCTGTCGGGCAGACAGCTCACATCTCCATATTTCTTATTTATTTATGTATTAAATTAAATGCCTACACTTCGTCATGCAAGACTGTGGCGCAATTGTGCAAAAGTAGTGCAGATAGCAGATCTACAAGCTCAACGTGCCGTGAATGTTCACTATTTCTGCAATGTTTGTGTTCAAATATTTTTTAAAAGATGAACGTTTTGGTGAAGGTTTTCACCCAACAGCAACAATTTAATAATGAATGTGTCTGTGGCATTCTGTCGTGCTAAGCGCCGCCCCATCTTTAATTGTGTCATTAGTGTGTGTGTGTGCGTGTGCGTGTGTGTGTGCGTGTGCGTGTGCGTGTGCGTGTGCGTGTGCGTGTGCGTGTGCGTGTGTGTGTGTGTGTGTGTAGACACTTTCTATGAAACCTGTGTCTATAGTGCATGTTAGGAGGGGGAGGGGGCCTTGCCTTGAGGGGGATCTTTTTTTTTAATTTTTTTAATACCACACACAACCTCTGTAATGGTATGGGTTGATACCATTTAGCTTAATGGTTGGTACACTCTGGAAATTATCTACTGGTAAAATAATCCTTATTCCGTTATTTAAAGGAACATGGGTTGAGTTTGAGTGTGAAATAACACGAACAAAAAAGATGCTTTGAGTTTAACATAAATCCTATATCTATGGCACAAAAAAAAAAACGAACTCTTTCTGCAAAGTACAAACAATTAACATGTCGCAAGTAGGCTAAACAAAATATGTCCATGTGAGTGTCTGTGATATATGTCCTACCTTCACACGTCAGACATGATTCACATGATTTTCAAGAGAGATAACTCTGTGCGTGATGTCACCTTATTAATAGCTTATTAAGTATACCTGACAGGCTTTTAAATAGACACCATCTATTTAAATTAATGCCACTTCTATGCTAACAAATCCATATGAGAATTAAATAGATAGATAAATAAAATTCAATTTTAAATCAATTAACAGTGCATTATAACCTCATTTACTAGGCCTACTGTTGCACAAAGTACATTTTGTATTTATTATTTATTTAGTTTGACTCGGTTCCACAGACAAATATTGTGAAAATAGCCGACCTACAAGCTCACAACGCCTCACACTGCGAGGCCTCTTTCTTATGTAATATATTACAATTTGGCAAATTTGGTATTAAAAAGGTCTTAAAAGTCCTTAAATTGTCACTTTAGAAATGTGCAGATACCCTGTATACACTTAAACTGTATGTTGGTTTGTTTACTGTTGAGTGAGAAAGCAATGCTGCACATTAAGCTAATCATCTGGGGACCCCCTCAAATTTTTTTGGGGATCCCCCAGTGGAACCACTGGTCTAGACTTAAGGCCCTCATTGGAAACAAGTCCGCAAGGACTTTTATGAACGGACCTGTTAGACAAAGTATTTTAAATGTAACTGTGCTGTTTTACATTTTTTTGCCTAATAAAATATTCAATCAATAAAAATAAAAATAAAAGACTAGGCACAGTATGGAAGTGTAGCAATGGTTTGTGTGTGTGTGTGTGTGTGTGTGTGTGGGTGTGTGGGTGTGGGTGTGTGTGTGTGTGTGTGTGTGTGTGTGGGGGTGTGGGTGTGGGTGTGGGTGTGTGTGTGTGTGTGTGTGTGTGTGTGTGTGTGTGTGTGTGTGTGTGTGTGTGTGTGTGTGTCCCCACCCCCACACCCCCGGATGCGAACACAATACATTGTTATCCTCACCGTTCGCATCATCCTGTCCCCGGGATCCTCTTAATCCCCTTGTTCAAGAAAAAGAAAGAACCATCGAACGAACGAACGGAATCAAATGAAGGAAAACAATAATACCTAACCTTCATCACACCCTTCCTCTGCCTCATCCTCTGCTGTCACGCTGGGGGGGGGGAGGGGGGAGGGGGGGTTTATGGGAACATCTCATGGCCAAAATAATATTAGCGCGGTGGTGACAGGCATGTGAAGGCAAGATGAATGTGGGATAAAAATAAAAGGCAAATGAATACAAATGCCGTCTCCTTCACCTAGAGGGGAGAATAAATCATATGGAGACTAATGTGGTGAGTCTTCTCTCTCTCTCTCTCTCTCTCTCTCTCTCTCTTTATCTCTCTCTCTTCTCTCTCTCTCTCTCTCTCTCTCTCTCTCTCTCTCTCTCTCTCTCTCTCTCTCTCTCTCTCTCTCTCCATCTCATTCCATGTGATTGAGTTACCTCCGGAGTGTCAGTGTGTTCATAGCAGTGCGGCGTGCCGGGGGGGGGCTGGAGGGGTGGGGGGGGGGGGTGGAGGGGTGGGGGGGGGCAGCAGCGTTTATACTCCGCGTATGACGAGTCACCTGCGTGATGCGTAGAAATGAAGTCGGGGGAAAAAATGAAGTAATCTGACAATATGAACGGGTGCCGCACGCCCACCCACCCTGTGCTATGTCATGTGATGTGTGTAGGAGTGTGACTACCGGGGGTGTGTGTGTGTGTGTGTGTGTGTGTGTGTGTGTGTGTGTGTGTGTGTGTGTGTGTGTGTGTGTGTGTGTGTGTGTGTGTGTGTGTGTGTGTGTGTGTGTGTGTGTGTGTGTGTGTGTGTGTGTGTGAACTTGTTAGTGCTATATGTGCTATATGAGCAGCCTGCCATGTGGATGTCTTTATCTTTTTTTTTTTTTTTACCTGTTACAGTAGCCTACGTTTCTGCCCTGTGTGTTCTTTGTTTTTTGTTTTTTTCACCTTATGTCTGATCTCATGCACATACAGTACCTGCCATTATGTGGACCTATACCAATGTGTTACCATCCACCATTATGATTAACATAATGTAGATACATGCTGCATCCGCCAGTCTTAAGCCATGCGTATATATCAGGGACGTGCTGGCCACTGGGAAATTTGGGACAATTTCAGAACGGCCGCGCCATTCCAGGCCGCCAAGACAGGGCAAACGGCCGACCGGTGGGCCACCCAAAAAATACATAAAAAATGCTTTAATTATTACGGTAATTTCCGGGTCGCGCGGCCCAATTATTAGTTACGTTACTGTTTGGGCTGGGATGCTTTCCAGCAGTGGCGTAATTCACATAGGGTTGCTGGGTTAAAACAGTGAAACACCAGGGCTGAATTTTGGTCCCAGCCAGCCCCTGGTATATATACAGATATCTTGATTTGTTTCATGTTGTCTTTGACATTCTTATTTAACGTTTGATTGTTTTATTTTATTTTCCCTACTCTCCCTCTCCCTGCTCGCCCTCCTTTTTCTTTTCCTTTATGGAAAGCAACACGATGAATTGAGTTTTAAAAAGTCTGTCCCTGTGAGGTGACGGGTAACTTTTTCAGGAAATGAAAGAAAATAACCCTGTGTTCCAATGGTTCCAATAGTTCCAATAGTTCGGGCACAAACCTCCTACGTATATATGTCCACATTTCAGGTGTTAATGTTTATTCCACATTTCCCCGTTAATTAACGCCCCATACATCACACAAAAGTCGGTTTGAAAAATAAAATATGTGGGTTTTATAAATATTGAACCAATGTAACACAGATTTTTTTTTCTTCTATTTTTTGAAAAGCGAACAGTTTTTTTAACCATAAGGTCACATTATGGTCCAGTGTTGATTTTGACAGCACATTTTGATTTAGTTTAGAGTCTTTTGAATACATTTCCATTTTAGTCATATTTTAGTCATCTGAAATGTTTTAGTTTTTTTCTAGTTTTAGTCGACTAAATATCATAAGATTATAGTCGACTAAATCTACTGTTGATTCAGTCGACTAAAATGTATGTTGGCGGTGCCTTGATGGCGTCGTAATGGCTGATTTTACACTTGGTTACATGCTGAAAATAGCAGATCTACAAGCTCACAACGCGTTGCGCTGCGACGCATTGTGAGCTTGCAGATCTGCTATTTTCAGAGCGCAGCACCTGAGCGCAATCAAACATAAAATGACTTGTCTTTTAGTTCTACTGGATCTCTTCTCCACTAGATCCCTCACTAACATTTTGTTGATGAAATTGTCAGTATATTTAGTCTTAGTTTTAGTCATCGTAGCTTAGTTTATATTTAGTTTATATTTAGTTTTCGTCAGTGTAAAAAGGTAGTCGACCAACATTTTTCGTCATAGTTTTAGTCGACAAAATCAACACTGATACGGTCACATCCAGCTAGATTGTAGACGTAGAAGGGGGGGTGGGGGGGGGTGCTTTGCATCAAGCCACTGAGTGTCGTGTGTGAACCCCCACGGCTAGAGGCAGATGAGCACCACTCGGCCGGCAACACGCAAACCTCTCCGAGTCTAAAGCGATGCCAGTGGGCGGGGTTGACGTTCCCCGGGGGAGGAGGCGGTGACTCTCGGCCTGAGCACTTAACCTGGATATGGTGCTTCAAGGGCCTAAAGTCCAAATGGGTCGCCTCCCGCAAAAACACAGCTCTTGAAGTCACGCCAAGCACATGTCGTCCGGCCGGCCGGCCGGCCGTCCGGCCGTGTGTTCTCTGGGGTTTCGCAGCTGTTGTGAGTGAGTCTAATTTTAGGGTCAAGGTGCTGATGTTGAGAGTTGTAAAAAGTACAGTGGTCTTTTTTTTTAACCCATTAAGACCGGGAATGCATCTGTTTGTTATTTTTAGATTTATTTGGCTATTCAAAAATAGCAGATCTAAAAGCTCGTAGAGCTGCTTTTTTTTTTTTTTTACTTGAAAATGTGTGCAAATATTTGATTATGTATATTTTTAAAGGAAATATTTTTGATTCAAATCTTCGGGGGGTCTCTATTACAAACTATTTTGAGATGGGGGTCCGCGGCCAAATACATGACTTGACATGACAAAGTTTGAGAACCACTGATATAGAAACGTGATAATTTTTAAAAAATAATTTGGATTTAGAAGACATTTGTAGAATCCATCAGAAGCAAAGATTTGAGTTAAAATGTTTCGCTCTAAATATTTATATTCAAAAGATTTGCACAAACTTTCACGATTTATTTTAAAAAATAGTAGATCTACAAGCTCGTAGCGCGGCACTCGGTGCCGCGCTACAAGCTTGTATATCTGCTATTTTTGAATAGCCAAAGAAATGTAAAAATGACACAGATTCTTTACCGGTCTTAAGGGGTTAAGTTAGCACACTCATTCCCCACCATGCAAGCGTTAAGCCTTTCGGGCGTTTTGCAGATGCTCTTTCCTCGACTCGGGATGACTCAACGTACTCAGAAGGGAGTTCGGTCTCCCTCTCTAAGATGAATGGTTATTTATACACAAATGTTGGCTTTTTTTCTTTTTGCGAGGACAGAAACTGCCTTATGGTGTTACAATAGCCTCTATAACAACTAGGCCATCCACCCCTTCCCCCCCACAATACCTCTACGGTGTTAAAATGTGCTTTTAACCCATTAAGACCGGGAACCGGGTCATTTTAAGATTTCTTTGGCTATTCAAAAATAGCAGATTTGACATCTGCTATTTTTGAAAAATCGTGAAAATGTGTGCAAATCTTTGAATATACGTTTTTTTAAAGCGAACATTTTTAACTAAAATCTTTGCTTCTGGGGGGATTCTACAAATGTCTTCTAAATCCTAAGTTTAAAAAAAAAACGTATTTTGCTATAATATCAGTGGTTCTCAAACTTGTTTCATGTCAAGGACCCCCAAAATGATATGTATTTGGCCGCGGACCCCCATCTCAAAATACGTTGTTCCAGGGACCCCCCAGAAGCAAAGATTTGAGTTAAAAATGTCTGCTTTAAAATACTATATATTCAAAGATTTGCACACATTTTCAAGATTTTTCAAAAATAGCAGATCTACAAGCTCGTAGCGCGGCACAGGCTTGTATATCTGCTATTTTTTAATAGCCCAAAGACATCTAAAATGACACAGACGCGTTCCCGGTCTTTAACACATTGACCGCCAGAGGTTAATCTCATAATGTACTCACCAGTGCCAACGTTTTATTGTTGTTTTTTGTTTTTTTCACGTCGCCATAGATCTTGTTAAAATCCTTAAGATTGAGCTGTACACGGTCTGTTTACATCGGCGACATCTCCCTGCGTGTACCAGTCCAAACCACGTGTCAAACGGAGCCGCCATGTTTGAGTTCTGATCGTTTATGTTAACTTGGGAAATGCGAGGATGAAAAACTACATGTTTACAGGGGCTTTTACAGGGCTTTTTGTGTACGACTTAGAATGGAGACAGACGGGAAACAAAAAACGGGATCGCACTTCCGGTCGACATCGGGTGGTGTTACACTGAAAATGGTCCCCCTAGAAAATTGAAAAAAAAAAAAAAAAAAAGCACCACAGCCCGTAGGCTACGGGATCGGCGCTTAACCGTTGGATTTAACGGCCCGTAGAACTACGGGCCCGGCGGTCAATGTGTTAAGGGTTAATTGTAAAAGCAGGGCAGAAAAAAGAAAAAAACATTCCACTTTTGACTCCGGCTTTGAGCGAGCTTGCTGGCCTGATACGAGTTACGTAGGCCAATGGACACAAAGGGCTGCCAAAGAAAAAAAAGTCGCCCGCTTAATTCATTATTTAGGGGGTAACTTAAAAATAAAAATATGCCAAAAGAGGGTCAGCTGTTTTTAATTTCAGTCCAGCGGAGGGTCATACCAATTTGAATCAATCAAATTGTCTGGTGTTTATTTATTTATTTATTTGTTCACTAGTTTGTTTCTGAATTCAGCAGAGCTATATTCAGTAGGTCAATGACTCCCCTCTTTCACTATTTATGTCTTGTATTGAACCATTCCCGTCAGAATGTTTGTAAACAAATGTAGAACAGGGGTGATGCAACTTTGATGATGCAGAGGGCCACTTTATTTCCACTCTCACTCCAGAGGGACACGTTGCACATACTGTCGGGCAGACAACTCTTATCTCTGCATTTAAAGAATGCCGTACTTCGCCATTCTATTCTATGTCACACAAAAGTAGCAAAAATACCCGATCTACAAGCTCAAAACACGTCGCACTGCGACACGTTTTGAGCTTGTAGATCTGCTATTTTTGCAATTTTTGAATTGGAATCCAGATTCTTTTCATTTACTATGTTTTCATTGCAATTCTGAAAAGATTTTTTTTTAATTTAATTTAAAATGCATTTAGTTACACTTATGTTAACTGTATGAACTTAAATACAAATACATTGGACATAAAAAAGACAATAGAAATGTTAATACTAGTCATTAAGCTACTAATATAGACTGAAGTAATTAAAGTGGGTCATGTTTGCATGGTTGGTTAAAAACTCAAAATAGTCAGAGAAGACATAAAACACCATAAAAACACCGCCAGGGGGCTTAATGAAGTTCTATCAACCTCATAGAGACATGAAAAACAGAAAAAGTGCAAAACCATGGCACCACCTCTTTAAGTGTGTGTATGGGTTTTATAAATATTTAACCAATGAAAAAATGTTAACAACACCTTGCGACTATAAAACAATTGGAAAACACAGGAGAACCACATTGGATCAAATAGAACAGAGGTTATTTCCCCCATGTTCAAGCACTACACCTTTGCAACGCGCCACACACACAAACTCACACAGACTGACTGAGCCACGTAATTAGAAAACAGATCAATAACTGTCTTGTCTAATCCTCTCCAAAATGGCCTCCTCTTCACCCTCTAATGTTTCCACACAGCGCGCGCGCACACACACACACACACACACACACACACACACACACACACACACACACACACACACACACACACACACACACACACACACACACACACACACACACACACACACACACACACACACACACACACACACACACACACAATGCTTGCGCATGTATAAACAAACACGTAGCTATGTATGTGCACGCTAACACACTGCACACACGATTATAAACCAAAAATAAAAGTTTTTTCTTATTTGACTAATTACAGTACATTGTTACTGTCTCACCGAGCCTAGACAATCAAACATCTCCGCCTACCAACATGTCTGGTGACAAAAAAATTTGGAGATAAAACAAATATATAACAGCATCACAGGGACCAATGCAAAGGTGGTCCATCATATGGGAACGGTATCAGGGTTGGTTTTCTAAGCAGTGGGCGTAGGTGTGTTAGTGCTGCTTTTCTCTGACGTTCAAGCCTATTCGATGACATTTTGATTCACCCAGATCTATCAGCAGGCCGAGATCTCTGATCGAAACTAACCTCGGCCGTGTTTCGTACCTTGAAAGAGTCCTAATCTAACCCTGGTAGTGTCCAAATTGGGTTCCAACTTCCATTTGCACACGCTCTGAGTTACAAATTGATAAATTAACACTGAGGAGTTTAATGCGCGGAACGGCCCAGTAGAGATGCTGCAAATCGTTGCAGAAACCTTTTATCTCCATATATCCTTTTTCTTTCATAAATGAATGCCCCTCTACGTCATACTACAGTGTCACAACAAAGGTAGCAAACATAGCTGATCTACAAGCTCATTGTGGTGCGTTTTGAGTTTGTAGATCAGCTCTGTTTGCCATTATGGCGTTGCATCCTGAATCGTAACAGCTTTGGACATATGAGGTTTCCACCGGACAAGGAAATGTTCTAGGCCATATCCATGGCGACACAGATGTGCAGGTGTTTGGGTGTTTGGGGGTCGGACTGAACCGTACGGGTGCAAGAGAGAGAGAGCGCCGGTGAACGAGTGTTTTTTTGCGGGGTGCGTGTGTGTGAACACCTGCAAACGCCGCGCTCGCAGACAGAACGGAAGAAGACAAATTGGAGAACCTCGCACCCGTAAACGCACTGACGCACTTTGTCAAAGGCCTCTTTGGCTGTCGGGGAGGAAACTAGTCGCCGACCTTGTGCGCCGGCGAACTCCGCCGCGGCGGTAAATGTCGGCATAGGAACGAGAGGACACAACCACGCGCACGCACACGCACACGCACACACACACACACACACACACACACACACACACACACACACACACACACACACACACACACACACACACACACACACAGCGTGTGCCTGCGTTGGATTACCCACTTAACAGAAATGGATCCTCAGCCAATAATTGCTTCTTTCCCCAGAATGAACAACATGCATGCAGAACAGTAAAGCCTTGCAGAAAGCCCCCCCCCCCTAATGTTGAGCAGCACATCAGAACCTGATGTGGATTCAAAGACTTCTCTCATTAGCTGACAACAGATTAAAGTGAAGTTTGGCATACTTTGCAGTTGTTTTTTTGCTTGTTTGTTGCTTGCACAAACACAACACGCAACTCCCTCTGCGGCAGTGTTGATTTCCTCGACTAAAACTATGACGAAAAATGTTGGTCGACTACCTTTTTTAACTGACGAAAACTAAATAAGAACAAAAAAAAGCGCTATGATGACTAAAACTAAGACTAAATATATTGACAATTTCATCAACAAATATAAACTAGACTAAAATGTTAGTGAGGGACTAGAGGAGAAGAGATCCAGTAGAACTACAAGACTATGCTCTGCTTTTGCGCTTTTGCGCTGAAAATAGCAGATCTACAAGCTCACAACGCGTCGCGCTACGATGCGTTGTGAGCTTGTAGATCGGCTATTTTCAACATGCAACCAAGTGTAAAACCATCCATTACGACGCCATCAAGGCACCGCCAACATACATTTTAGTCGACTAAATCAACTGTAGATTTAGTCGACTATAATCTTATGATATTTAGTCGTCTAAAACTAGACAAAAACTAAAACCTTTCAGATGACTAAAATATGACTAAAACTGAATGGAATTTGATTCAAAAGACTATGACTAAAACTGAATACAAATTTGGTGTCAAAATCAACACTACTCTGCTGCCTTTTCGTACAGTTACAGATCTCTCTCGTTCAAATCCGCCCCAATGCCTCCTCCCTCCCTCCCTCCCTCCCTCCCTCCCGTTCAGCACAAAAAAAACCCTGTCTCTGGTGGCTTGCTCCCAGAAGGCTTGGCGGTACCTCCTCGTGTTGACTTTGTCCTCCCTCCTGAGAGGAAGCCGATGAAGTCTCCCACAGGAATCCCTCCAAATCTTTTTGTCTGGTTAAAAACGTTCCGTCTGTGGGCCCATAAGACACGCTTTGCGTTGCCGCCGGCGCTGCGCCCCATCCCGCGCTTTGGTGCTTTAATCCCCCGACCCCCCCCCCCCCCCCCGCCCCGCCCCGCCCTCTGATTTTGAAGCGCACTCCAAACTCCGAACAGGAACCGTTTCTGTGAATGTGAGGAGATTAGCCCCCTGCGTCTGTCCTCTGTTTGTTCACCACGAATGCTGAGGTCCTCACTTCTCATGCTCTGAAACACATGCACACACACCCACGCACACACCCACACACACACCCACCCACACACGGACCACGTACGCACACGGTGAGCTTGATCTGCTATTTTTTTTTAATCATGAACATTTGTGCAAATCTTTGAATATATATTATATTTGTATTTTGTAACTCAAATCTCTGGAACTAAATATTTTGAGATGGGGGTCCGCGGCCAAATATATATAATGTTGGGGGGAAAAAGTTTGAGAACCACTGATATTATAGCAACATGAGTGTTTCAGAAAACTGTCATAAAGTATAATCAGCCTCAGTTCTTACTGGGATAAAGGGGAGAGACGCAGATCAACAGAGGAGTAGCCTACAGGTGGCTGAAGAGCTACTGATATTAATGTTAATGCATGTGATATTAATATGAATGCAGTTCTCCACCTTTTGTGGATCCCTTGAAAATGTCAAAAGGCGCTTGTGGCCCCGAGGCGCTAAGTGACAATAAGTGGTCAGATGGGTGGGCCACGTACATTTTCAGAGCATGTTTACTTTAAGGATCATTCCATCGATTGTGTTCTGGCTTGGATCAGCGGATCTAATGTACTATATGTTTACGTTCATATTTATCATTATCACAATGAAGACTCATCTTTCAAGGTTTAAATACAAATACATCATATCATCATCACCATCATCATTTAAGTTCCACTTTTAAATTCATCACACGACCTAGACATTTAAATTGTGTCCAAGTGTGCATGTGCCCGCAGGTGTGTGTGTGCGTCTGTCTGTGCATGCATGTCTGTGTGTGTGTGTGTGTGCGTGCGCGCGCGCGCGCGTGTGTGCGGTGTGCAAACTTTTCCTCTTTTCCCGCCCAGAACGACCTTCCTCCCGTCATTACATTCTCCTCTCCTCTGCCACGCTGCAGACGGCCACGCTGTCACCAAGCAAATGAGCTCATTAATATTAATGCTGGGACTAATTAGTCCAGTTGATGAGGGGGCGGGGCTCCACCTCCCACCCTGTTGGAGTTCCAAATGACCGTGTGTGTGTGACTGTGTGTTTGTCTGTGGGTGGCACGTGACTGTGTGTGTGTGTGTGTGTGTGTGTGTGTGTGTGTGTGTGTGTGGAGGCTGGTTAGCCGTCTTGGAATGGCACGAGGTACAATCTGGCCGTCAATGTTCTATTCTGTGGATTATCGAAGTGGTGCCAACGTGATTGGGGAGGAGAGAGAGAGAGAGAGGATGGGGAACGAACAGGGGACAGGTAACAGAGGGGGAGAGAAGGGTAACGAGGGAAAAGGGGGGGAGAGAGAGAGAGTGGGGGAGTGAAAAAGTAAAGATTGATCGTCGGTGCAACAAAACAATAGGGTATCTCATCCCCGCCAAAAAAAAAGAGAAAAGAAAGGAAAGAAAACTAGTTTCCTTCTCTTCTAGACCAAATGACAAATGAGTTATCGATTTAGTTGTTTACAATCTGGACGCCGTGGCAACAATGGGGGGGGGGCTCCCTCTGCAGCGTGCATGATGGACCTCGTAATGGCTCCCCGGGTCGCTGCCAGACCTGTGGTCACACACACACACACACGCACACGCACACGCACACGCACACATACACACACACATCCCCTCAATCAAGTGCACCCAGCTCTGACCCACGCCTCATATCACTCTTCAATTTGGCCCCCTGTGTGTCTCTCTCTCTCTCTCTCTCTCTCTCTCTCTCTCTCTCTCTCTCTCTCTCTCTCTCTCTCCCTCCCTCTCTCCCTCCCTCCATGACCCCCAACGTCCATGGCGGGCGATCAATGTGGACACAAAGCATCATAGTGGCGAGGGTGCAGTCATAGACACACCTCCTTGCGCTCAAAGCGTCTCAACGCGCCCCCCGGGGTGCCATTGTTTCCCTAACCTGTTATTATTGATCCTCGCTGATCCAAGGAAATGCTGTGTTAAAAACTCCCTCGGCAGCGCCAAGCATCCGCTATACGCCTAATATAGCCTATACGGGCACTGGTTCTTTAGTGGGGTCTGAGGAAGTACCCCGGGGGTCCCCAGACAAATTTGCTAATACTGTGTATCGGGGGTCTTTTCTCAGCTTAAGGACCCCTTAGCTGAGAGAGAGATGAAGCAGGGACCCCTTAGCTGAGAGAGAGATGAAGCAGGGACCCCTTAGCTGAGAGAGAGCTGAAGCAGGGACCCCTTAGCTGAGAGAGAGATGAAGCAGGGACCCCCCATTACATTTTGTACAAAAATGTGTGGCAGATTAAACTTTTTCATATTCATAGACAGCTTCATAGCACTGTCATCATCTCTCTCACACACACACACACACACACACACACACACACACACACACACACACACACGCACACGCACACGCACACACACGCAGAAAGACAGTGCAAATGAAAGTGAGATATCTTGTACTCCATTTGGTTGCAATGTGTAATTATAAGGCACCACTATACTGTGTGAAAAGCATAACAGTATGTGATTAGAGCAGTTATCAGTGCATCACATTATGGCTGAATATGAAAGAGAGACAATGACGATATCTGCTCATCGCTCTGTTCTCGTGTCTCTATACCTTTCATCACCATCAGCCATCTCAATAATAAAGTCATCCATTTCTTTACAGAGATCATCCTTGTAAAGAAATGGAAGACTTTATTATTCTTATTCTCTGCTGGGTTACTGAAAGCCTGCCCTGCAGCTCACCCTGCCTACACATTCAATTCAGTTCAATTCAGTTCAATTCAATTCAATTCAATTCAATTCAATTCAATTCAATTCAGTTCAGTTCAGTTCAGTTCAGTTCAGTTCAGTTCAATTCAATTCAATTCAATTCAATTCAATTCAATTCAATTCAATTCAATTCAATTCAATTCAATTCAATTCAATTCAATTCAATTCAGTTCAGTTCAGTTCAGTTCAGTTCAGTTCAGTTCAATTCAATTCAATTCAATTCAATTCAATTCAATTCAATTCAATTCAATTCAATTCAATTCAATTCAATTCAATTCAGTTCAGTTCACCATTGCAGGTGTTTTTCTCTCAAATTTCTAAAGCCTTTTCAACTGTTCTAAAGCCTTTTCAACTGCAATGAAAAAACAAATCTTTGCCTGCGGGTGTCGCTGTTGAGGGATTTTGCCTGTCAGTCATCGCTTCTGCCTAAGTATTCAGAAAACCCCAGACCACAGAAAATCCACTGAATGTTCAAAGTTCAGATTTTTTGGGTGTAATTCAGGTCATAAACCCCCCCAAAAAACATAAAAAATCACACCCAGTGTGAAGTGGGCGGTGTGGTCATCACAGTGATGGAAGCTCACTAAAAAAAAAATGTTTTTTTTATTTTTTTTTATATTTATAGGCTATTAATTTCATCATGTGTCTCGCTAGCCAATCACAGTGCTGAATAGAGTCAGCCAATAGAGTCAGCCAATCACAGTACAGCTAGGGGTGTACTAATGCTAGGGGTGTACTAATTATGAGCCAATCACAGTACAGCGAAGGGTGTACTAATGAGGTGTCCCAACCCCACGTATAGGGGCGGCTACACCGCCCAATACATAAAAATGGGGTTCGGGGCTGTATTTGAATGTGACCCTGCCCCCTTTTTTGGTAGAAACAGCCAGTTCCTGTTCTTTCATTTCAACCAATCAGAAGAAGGTATGGGCGGTCCTTGGCAAAACACTGGTCGTAGACTGTATATGTGTCAGCACAACACGGTTCACTATACACACATATATATAGACATATATATATATATATATATATAGACTGTATATGTGTCAGCACAACACGGTTCACTAGTTGAAGTCAAAAAGAGCCATAACCCGAACCTGAACCCGAACGTCAGGGCTTTGTAATAATGGGCCAATGGACAGGCCCCGCGCATTTACGCAATTAATTGTGCTTTGGTAAAGGATTCTCACTACAATGCTGAGAGGGTGGAGGTCCATCTCATGGTCAAGCATTAATGTACTTACTTATACTGGTATGACGGTGGTGCTGCGCACAGAAAACGGCCGATCTACCATTTCATTCATTTCATTACATGTTGCATTACGTTGAGAGCTTAATTGTTTTTCTTGTTTATCCGGGCATTGATTTGACCAGTTAACACCTTGACCGCTCGCTCCCATCGATGCCGTCCTCGGTCAGAGGCATGGAGGGCACCGTTGGGACGTGGGAGTGGAGAAAGAGGTTTACATTATTATTTTTTTTTCATCCACACTCGAAGTTTGATAAGAAAGACGATTTGGCCAGATTTTGATCTGTAAGTCAGCAACATTTCCAGCAGGGGCTGGGGGGCTGGGGGGGGGGGGATACGGGGGTGGAGAGGGGAGGAGGCCTTTTGCGCACTAATAGATTGCAGTGCTGTGCAGTATCTAGGTACATTTGCTTGAGTACTGTACTTAAGAACATCTTTTGAGTATCTGTACCTCACTTTACTTGAGTGTTAATATATATTTTCGTATACAATTACGCTTTAGTTATACGCTTGAGTTGCGTGCCCTGGGAGTGCTGGTCTTGGAGACCATATTTTTGTGTTTTTCCTGGGAAAGCATCAAAACGAGAAAAAAATCTTTTTTTTATTATTTTTATTTTGGTAGGAGTGGTTCTTTGATAGGAGATGAGAGGAGGAACCAAGTGGAGCAGTGACAAGAGAGGAGAGGAGAGGAGAGGAGAGGAGAGGAGAGGAGAGGAGAGGCAGTTAGGGCAGTGCTTCTCAAACTTCTCAAAAGTCAAGGACCCCCAAATTAATATGTATTTGGCCACGGACCCCCACTTGAAAAGAGTTTGTGCCAGGGACCCCCAGAAGTTAAGATTTGTGTAAAAAAATTAAAAAATAAATAAAAAAAGATTTACACAAAATCTTCATGATTTTCAAAAATAGCAGATCTACAAGCTCATACCACGGCACAAAGTGACGCACTGTGAGGTTTTATCTGCTATTTTTGGAATAGCCAAAGTATAAGATAATGTTTAAAGCGGGTTAAAATGCTTTAATTTAGCTGGGGACCCCCTGGTACCCCCTCCCAAGGACCCCTGGGGGTCCCCGGACCCCCACTCTGAGAACCAGTGGGTTTAGGGCACCGGGCTCAGCTCCAGCTCTACTCTAAATACATAACTAATGTTCCTGAGTCCAGGCTCATTTATTGTCTGGATAAAGGCCGCTGCACTGCTTCAGCTGGGCCTTATCCTTCAGCTGGGCCTTATCCTTCAGCTGGGCCTTATCCTTCAGCTGGGCCTTATCCTTCAGCTGGGCCTTATCCTTCAGCTGGGCCTTATCCTTCACCCAAAGCATTCTAAGTGGGTCAAGACCACCGAGGTGGGGGGGGGGGGGGTGGCACAAAGTGGTTTAAAGTAACTAAGTACATTTACTTAAGTACTGTACTTAAGGACAATTTTGAGGCACTTTTACTTTAGGTAGGTAGCTGATATATTGCACTTTTACCTTAGCGCTAGGTATACTCTTGGTTGCTTGTTTTTGCAGAAAATGCACTAAAGACTTCTGGTGATTAGTAGTTTTCGTTCCCTACCTATGTTGAATGCACTTATTGTAAGTCGCTTTGGATAAAAGCGTCTGCTAAATGACTGTAATGTAATGTAATGTACTTTACTGGAGTATTTCCAATTGTCTTTACTTTTACTTCTACTCCACTACATCTCAGAGGCAAACGTTGTACTTTTACTCCACTACAATTATTTGAAAACGTTAGTTACTAGTTACTTTTCAGATATAAATTATTACATTATAAAACGTACATTAACCACTTTAGCCCTATTTCATACCTTGGCTATTTGAAAATAGCAGATCTAAGCTCACAACGCGTCTGCGACGCGTTGTGAGTCAAGTACTCAAGTACATTTTTAATTCTGGGCTTTTACTTGTAACAGAGTATACTTCTACAATCCTGTATTGATACTTTTACTTAGGTAAAACATTTTTTTTAGTACTTTTTCCACCACTGGCGGCATATCGCTTCCACCTCTCTGTTCCCTTCTCTCCACATGGTGATTTATACTTAGTATGTGTGCAGGTGTCACGCACCGAAAGCCGATCTACAAGCCGATCTACAATATAGCCGATCTTGTACATCAGCTATTTTCAACCGAGAATAAATCAGCCACACTCCCCTTTCTAGATAAAAAAAATATCATGATTTTTCAAAAATAGCAGATCTACAAGCTCATAGCGCAGCACTCTGTGCCACGCTATGAGCTTGTAGATCTGCTATGTTTGAATAGTCAAATCATAAAATAATGGTTTAAGTGGTTACACAGATGCGTTCCCGGTTTTAATGGGTTAAAGCAAATCTCAGCGAACAAATGGATTATTTTTATTGAAATCAATGATACCCCAGAAACGTCTCAGTGCATGATCTGGGAGGCTCTGAAAAGCTTATTAGAGGACATAATAATAATGTCATACTGTATGCTGCTCACGAGAACACACCATGATATTGACAGTAGATATGATTTTTGTAATATGTGGTTGTTTTATTGTTTTAATGTGTTTTTAGAGGACAGCACTGGAAATAAGCCTCAGGGCTTTATTGTGGCTTTTATCCTCGGTGATATTGAGTGTGTTATTGTCATGGAAGTGCTGATGTGCTCTTCCTTTTTTATCACCAAATAAATGCATTCATTCATGCTCTCTCCCTCCATCCCAGTGTTATTTAAAGAAAAGCTCCAGAGTGAATTCAACAATCTCTCCAATGTACAGGCAGCAAGGTTTTTGTTCAAAGGCAGAGTCTCTATGACGTTGGAGAAAAAGCAGGTACAATGTAAATTGATTGATTGAATTGATTGAATATTTTATTAGGCAAAAAATGTAAAACAGCACAGTTACATTTAAAATACTTTGTCTAACAGGTCCGTTCATAAAAGTCCTTGCGGACTTGTTTCCAATGAGGGCCTTGGTATTCAATTCATATACATATATAGTGGCACCACAGTTCGAATATCATTACAAAAAAAACTGCAAAAAAAAAATATCACTATGTACAACAAAAAAATTAAAAGAGGGGGAAAAAGATATGTACAAGAACAGGGGGGGGGGGGTCTGCTGTCTAACGGGAAAATGGTATTACCTCCTCCTTTGGCCACCTGAAAGGCTCTTTTAAATGAGCCCAGCGAACTGCATTTTTTGAGGGATGGAGTTAGACTATTCCAATCCTGGGTGGCAGTGCTGTAGAAGGAGAATTTGCCCATGTTTGATTTATGGGTGGGTGGTACCAAATTGTTGTTAACGCTCCCTCTGGTATTGTGACTGTGGGTGTCGCTAACCTTTTGGAGGTATTTACTCAGATATGCGGGAATAGGGGGCATATCGGGTAAATTTGCATTTACAATTTTGAAGGCCAGTCCCATTTTTTGTTGTTTAACCCTGTCTTCCACCCTGAGCCAGCCTAGGCTGGCTGGCAAAATGGGTGGGAGAAAGGTGGGTCATGGGCCCCAATCCGAGGAGTAGCCGAATCAGTTTGTTTTGGGAGGTTTGAAGCTTAGTCTTCAGTGACACTGAGGTGTTGGAGTACCAGGAGGTGCAAGCATAGTCAAAAAGTGGTTGAATCAGGGCCCCAGAGAGGGTCCTGATTCAACCACTTTTTGACTATGCTTGCACCTAAAACACTGGTTAAAGTGAGACTCGTCTAAACAGGCCGTACCATAATTACATACACGTGTAAATTCAACATCAGGACACAAACAATCAATTTAAACTGCTCTATTCCATTCTATGGAATATATTGTACTTTTACTCCACTACAATTATTTTAAAACTTTAGTTACTAGTTACTTTTCATATATAAATTATGATATTATGAAACATACATTAACCACTTAAGCCCTATTTTATACCTAGGCTATTTTCAAACATTTAGTACTTTTACTTTTGTTACTTTTGATACATTTTGATACCAATACTTTTGTACTTTTACTCAAGTAATTTGTTTTATTCTGGACTTTTACTTGTAACAGAGTATACTTCTACATTGCAGCATTGATACTTTTACTTAAGTAAAACATTTGAGTACATTTTCCACCACTGGTTGTGGCCAGTGGCAAAACAATCTAATGAACAGAGTGCATCATGGAGATGACACCAGCAAGTTCAGGGAGAGTGCCAATCTTAGATTTTCATTTATCCTCTTTTTTCAGATCATGTATTAATTATAAACGTAGCAAAGCGCAATGGCCTGTCAATGGCAGGAGTGTGGTGGACAAAGTATTCAACCTCAGTACTTGAGTCAAAGTATAGATACTCCTGCTCAGATATTAATCAACTACAAGTGAAAGTTGCTCAGTCAAATGTATACTAGGGCCGCCTTGCATGGTTCCTGCCGACATCACAGTGTGTGTGTGTGTGTGTGTGTGTGTGTGTGTGTGTGTGTGTGTGTGGGGGTCACACTCAACTAAGTTATCCAAATCCAAAGATATTTTCACAAACGTAGAAAATGCAGTCAAACGCAAACATAAGAGGGGTGCAATCACACACACACACACACACACACACACACACACACACACACACACACACACACACACACACACACACACTTAATATAAGCCGCTGGTACACTTAATGGCGATGATTATAGCCTTATCTGCTTCTAGAGGCCTGTAGTGGAGTAGAGTTATCATCCATAGCTGTACTGCTGTTTTTGCTTAATTGGAATTTGTTTAGCGCAGCTTTGTGTGTGTGTGTGTGTGTGTGTGTGTGTGTGTGTGTGTGTGTGTGTGTGTGTGTGTGTGTGTGTGTGTGTGTGTGTGTGTGTGTGTGTGTGTGTGTGTGTGTGTGTGTGTGTGTGTGTGTGTGTGTGTGTGTGTGTGTGTGTGTGAACAGGGAATAAACAGATTTATGGGCAGCTCTGCCAAGTAAAAGGTTATGCATAATTTAAGGCGGATTAGTTTGGGTGTGTGGAGGTCACCGGGGCTAAACAGGAGAGAGAACATCCAGAGAGGAGACGGCAGCCATGTCTGTGGAGACTTCATTAACCCAATAAGACCTGAGGCCCATTCTGCAAATGTGCTCTAAATCCTTGTAGTGTTCTATAAATGTTGCTATATCAGTGGTGCTTAATCAAATAATTCAAATAATTGTAGTGGAGTAAAAGTACAATATTTGCCTCTGAGATGTAGTGGAGTAGAAGTAAAAGTATTGGAAATTGGAACTACTCAAGTTAAGTACAAATACCTCAAAATTGTACTTAAGTACATGTACTTAGTTACTTTCCACAAACTTTTGATTGATTGATTTATTGATTGATTGATTGATTGATTGATTGAATACTTTATTAACAGTTTGCCCAAAAACACACACACACACACACACACATGCATACGAACATTATGCAAACATGCATGGCCTGAAGTGCTTGCGTTCACCGACATAGATGACACATACTCAGAATTGTACACTACACTACACTACACACACACATGCACGCACGCACATACGCACGCACACACGTACGCACGCACGCACGCATGCACGCACACACTGTCCCTGTCGTCTGGCTGTCGCATCCATCATCATCGCTGTCATCATCACAGTGTTACTCTAACATCATCATTGTTGTCATCATCACAGTGTCACTCTAACATCATCATTGTTGTCATCATCACAGTGTCACTCTAACATCATCATTGTTGTCATCATCACAGTGTTACTCTAACATCATCATTGTTGTCATCATCACAGTGTTACTCTAACATCATCATTGTTGTCATCATCACAGTGTTACTCTAACATCATCATTGTTGTCATCATCACAGTGTTACTCTAACATCATCATTGTTGTCATCATCACAGTGTCACTCTAACATCATCATTGTTGTCATCATCACAGTGTTACTCTAACATCATCATTGTTGTCATCATCACAGTGTTACTCTAACATCATCATTGTTGTCATCATCACAGTGTCACTCTAACATCATCATTGTTGTTGTCATCATCACAGTGTTACTCTAACATCATCATTGTTGTCATCATCACAGTGTCACTCTAACATCATCATTGTTGTCATCATCACAGTGTTACTCTAACATCATCATTGTTGTCATCATCACAGTGTTACTCTAACATCATCATTGTTGTCATCATCACAGTGTTACTCTAACATCATCATTGTTGTCATCATCACAGTGTTACTCTAACATCATCATTGTTGTCATCATCACAGTGTCACTCTAACATCATCATTGTTGTCATCATCACAGTGTCACTCTAACATCATCATTGTTGTCATCATCACAGTGTTACTCTAACATCATCATTGTTGTCATCATCACAGTGTCACTCTAACATCATCATTGTTGTCATCATCACAGTGTCACTCTAACATCATCATTGTTGTCATCATCACAGTGTTACTCTAACATCATCATTGTTGTCATCATCACAGTGTCACTCTAACATCATCATTGTTGTCATCATCACAGTGTCACTCTAACATCATCATTGTTGTCATCATCACAGTGTCACTCTAACATCATCATTGTTGTCATCATCACAGTGTCACTCTAACATCATCATTGTTGTCATCATCACAGTGTCACTCTAACATCATCATTGTTGTCATCATCACAGTGTCACTCTAACATCATCATTGTCGTCATCATCACAGTGTCAATCCTGACATCAACAGCTTCATTCTGTCACAACACTATCCTCTAATCCAGAGCTTTTCTAACTTGTTGTGCCCACCCACGGCACACCAATCATTTTGTCCGGTAGCCTATAGGATTTGCAGCTGTACTGGTGTGCACTAAGTAGATATAGTAAATGAAATAATATAATACTAATACTAATACTAATACTAATACTAATAATAATAATAATAATAATGATGATATTTATAAGGGTAATGATAATACTCATAATAATCATAATAAATAATAATCATAACTTTTTGTATATTGTATATATTTAGGTAATATGTTGTAATTGTTGCTGTCACAAAATCCCAAGGCACACCTGGACTTGCCTCACGGGTCACGGAACACCATGTGGTTTAAACACTGTTCTAATCTCTAAGCGTAGTGTCGTGCACAAACGGAGAATTAATTACCCCTGCTTCTTTTTTTACTCTTTGAACATTGAAGATTGCAGGGTTTGTTGTGTTGTAGCCCACAGCCATCACAGCGAGGCAAATGAACTACGTCATCATAGATAACACAGTGAGTCACCTTGTTGACATCTTATGAGGACTTGCTGGACGGGTGAATCACCAGACCAAGAGTCCTTGTGCCTGCTAAGGCAGTGGTTCTCAACATGTGGGTCAGGACCTCCAGGGGGTCCCTGCATTACAGTGACGTGACAATTTAAGACCTTTTTGATACCTAAAAATAAATAAAGAAAGAAAAAAAAGAAATTAAATGAAAAAATACCATTACTGCATCAAAAGTAAACCACAAACTATAGCCTACTATAAAACTGGTGAAACATTGGCCAAATTGTCAAATAATATAAGACGGAGGCAAACATTTTGAAAATAGCAGATCGATCTACATGAGCACAATGCTGTCTGTCGTGTCTGTTTGCGTGAGATTAGACAGGGCAAACAGACACGACAGACAGACAGACGGACAGACAGACAGACTCACACAGAGTGAAAACATAATCCCTCGCCTTCGGCCGTTGGGGCCTCCCGGCAGGGATAATCAGTAATGCAAAGACTAAATTAAATGTAAACATATGTTTTCCCACACTACTATGTTCTCCCTGAATGTAACTCTTGAGTGAGATTAAATTAAAGCAAGTGGACCCAGGGAATGCTCCGCTCCCCCACTCTCCATTTGCGAACGTAATGGACACACCTGGCAAACCCTGGCCTAATCAAATTTCACGGGAAATAATTACATTGAACCAGTGGTGTCAGTGGTGGAAAAAGTACTCGGATATTTTACTTAGGTAAAAGTAGCGATACCGCAATATGAAAATACTCTGTTACAAGTAAAAGGCCTGTGTTCAAAATGTTACTCGAGTGAAAGTACAAAAGTATTGGTATCAAAATATACTTAAAAGTAAAAGTACTAAAATGTTTGAAAATAGCAGATCTACAAGCTCACAACGCGTCGCGATGTGACGTGTTCAAATAGCCTAGGTATAAAACAGGGCTAAAGTGGTTAATGTATGTTTTATAATGTAATACTTTATATATGCAAAGTAACTAGTAACTAAAGTTTTAAAATAATCGTAGTCGAGTAAAAGTACAATATTTGCCTCTGAGATGTAGTGGAGTAGAAGTAAAAGTATTGAAAATTGGAAATACTCCACTAAAGTAAAAGTACCTCAAAATGGTACAGTACTTGAGTAAATGTACTTAGCTACTTTACACCACTGCTGAGTGTTTAACAGCTCAACACAACAAGTTGGTTAGTTTATAGAAACATTCCTACATTGTTCTATGCATATATACGCAGGGAAGCGCACCGCGCCGTTCCTCGCCGTACGTGCCTCGCACTTCATCACGAGGCCCCATGCCTGCTATCAATGCAGTACACACACACACACACACACACACACACACACACACACACACACACACACACACACACACACACACACACACACACACACACACACACACACACACAAACGCTCCCTGTTTGCACTTGTTATGTAATTAACTCGGGGGTCAGGGCATCATCTGGAAAACTGTGCGCCATCTGGAAGCCGCCCGTCGTATACTGGATACAAGCATTTATCTGTTCTTCCCTTTCTTTTATGTTATAAAAACGTTCTTGTTGGGTGCGTTTACTACATTTAAAAAAACTATGAGGGGGAGGGCTGAAAATACAATGTACTCACTTACTTATCCATATTTTTAATGAGATTGTAATGTTCGTTTAACTTTTGAGAGTTAAATGAACACTTTGCTGTTTAAGTTGCTCTCACTGGCAGGTGTTTGGGGAGGGCTGCCTCCAGGTCTACCTCTAGGACAGTGGTTTTCAAACCTTTTTCATGACAAGGACCCCTAAATTGATATACATTTGGCCGTGGACCCCCATCTGAAAATGTGTCAGGAGCAAAGATTTTAGTTAAAAATGTTCGCTTTAAAAAATATACATATTCAAAGATATGCACACATTTTCAAGATTTCTCCAAAATAGCAGATCTACAAGCTCATAGCGCGGAACCTCAGTGCCGCGCTAGGAGCTTGTAGATCTGCTATTTTTGAATGGCCAAAGCTAAGTGGTTAAAATGATTGTGACGCTATGGTAACTCATTTAGCTGGGGACCCCCTGGTACCCCCCCCAAGGACCACTAGTGGTCCCCGGACCACTGGTTGAAAACCACTGCTCTAAGAGGTGCTGGTGTGTCTAGTAGATGGTGCTTGTTAAATGATCGCCTTCCCTGTGACTCTGGTTCACTTTGACAGTTCCTCCTCTGGCGTGTTGTATCCCTGGGTTATCTCTGTGTGTGTGTGTGTGTGTGTGTGTGTGTGTGTGTGTGTGTGTGTGTGTGTGTGTGTGTGTGTGTGTGTGTGTGTGTGTGTGTGTGTGTGTGTGTGTGTGTGTGTGTGTGTGTGTGTGTGCGTGGTTTAAGTTGCTTTTGGCGTTGAGCTGAAGGGAAGTGTCAGAGTACATCTGCAAATTAACATTATCACCTGTGCCTGGTGGCACACACACACACACACACACACACACACACACACACACACACACACACACACACACACACACACACACACACACACACACACACACACACACACACACTAGGAAGCACGCCCAGGGGCAGTGGCATGCCACAGTGGCAGCAAGCATAAACATACAGTAAAGCATACACATACAGTATCGTATAAACACAGTACACACACTGTATTATAACATTAATATAGAAAAGGATGCACAAACACATCAAAGTAGCATACAAATAAGTTATACAAAGATAAAATAAATATACATACAGAGAGGGGAGAAAATCAAATAAAAAAAGTGTTAAACCAACAACCACTAAATCTTTGCCCAGGTTTCATTACCTCTAGACCCATTCACCAACAGATCCATTTCTATTCTTAAAGGGATATTTCACTTTAAAAAAAAAGTTTTGGTCATTTTATTGTCTACTCAGGCCTTTGTGAGCCCCCCAGACAGTTTATAAGTTGCTCGATTCAGTATCTAGATATTTGATATTCATTTTATCAAACACGCCCCCTTCCTATACAAACCCATTATAACTTCAAACTCAATTTTTAACATGTTAGATTCATCAAAAACATCCGTCCTTGGTTCTGGTGACTCACCCTGCCCTCCTAATACGTGAGGGGGCCTTTTTTTTCCGATTACTTTTTTCATTTATTTTTAATATTTTTTTTGGAAAATGAAAAAAAAAAATACAATAAAAAATTTAAATAAAATAAATGAAAAAAGCAATCGAAAAAACACGGCCACCTCACGTATTAGGAGGGCAGGGTGAGTCACCAGAACCAAGGACAGGTGTTTTTGATGAATCTAACATGTTAAAAATGGAGTTTGAAGTTACAATGGGTTTGTATAGGAAGGGGGCGTGTCTGATAAAATGAAAATCAAATATCTAAATACTGAATCAAGCAACGTAAAAACTGTCTGGGGGGTTCACAAAAGCCTGAGTAGACGACAAAATAACCCAACGTTTTTTTTTAAGTGAAATATCCCTTTAACTTCAACTCTGACAGAAAGACAGACACCCTGTCTGTCTGCTTTATAAAACCTTTGGTGGTCATGCAGTGTTGATTTCGTCGACTAAAACTATAAGCTATGATGACTAAAACTAAGATATACTAAATATATTGACAATTTTGTCAACAAATAAAAACTAGACTCAAATGTTAGTGAGGGATCTAGTGGAGAAGAGATCCAGTAGAACTAAAAGACAAGTCATTTTATGTTTGGTTGCACTCGGGTGTTGCACGGGAAAATAGCACGGGAAAATAGCACATCTACAAGCTCACAACGCGTCGCGCTGTTGTGAGCTTGTAGATCTGCTATTTTCAGCATGCAACCAAGTGTAAAATCAGTCATTACGACGCCATCAAGGCACCGCCACAATACACTTTCAACAATCAACAAAACAGACAAAAACTAAAACATTTCAGTTGACTAAAATATGACTAAAACTAAAGGAATTTGATTCAAAAGACTATGACTAAATCAAAATCAAAATCAACACTGGTGGTCATCTTTGTATCTCATCCTCATTTCAAAGATTGACAGAGAATTTGCCATTTTCTTTACACCATTACATTATTTATCCCAACATGTAATTTGACAGTTTTCACTTACTACTGTACATCTGACATTAATACTGAGACATAAGAGCAGAACCATGGTCCAAACACATATAGCAATGCTTGTTTCAGAATATAGAAATATACATTATTTAGAGACACTTAATGCACCTTTAACACATCCACCGCCAAGGGCTAATCTCATAATGTACTCACCAGTGCCAAGGTTTTATTGTTGTTTTTTGTTTTTTTCACGTCGCCATAGGCCCCGTTAAAATCGTTTAGATTGCCCTATCCACTGTTTGTAAACAACGGGCACATGTCCTTGTGTCTACTCGTCGAGACCGCGTGTCAAACGGAGCCGCCATGTTTGAGTTCTGACCGTTTATGTTAACATGGGAAATGCGAGGATGAAAAACTACATAGGTTTACAGGGCTTTTAGTGTACGACTTAGAATGGAGGCCGACGGGAAACAAAAAACGGGATCGCACTTCCGGTCGACTTCGGGTGGTGTTACACTGAAAATGGTCCCCCTAGAAAATTGAAAAAAAAAAATGTTTTCGAAAAAAAGGAAAAAGCACCACAGCCCGTAGGCTACGGGATCGGCGCTTAACCGTTGGATTTAACGGCCCGTAGAACTACGGGCCCGGCGGTCAATGTGTTAATTGCTGACACACGCACACGAAAAAAATTAAATAAACACTGCTGATTTCAAAGTCTAGCTGTGTCACTGAAATACGGGGAGGAGTAACTACATTCATATTGTTCTTTTTTTCCCCCAAGCTGCTTCTTTTCCTGAAGCAAAGCATTGTGGGATTAATGGAATATTTTACAGCAGAAAATTAAACGGACCATATTTCCACAAGGGGCTTTTTTCTCCCTTAATTGTGATTCATGATAGACGTTGTTGCTGTCGGGGGGAAACCTTGTATGTCCAAAACCATATGTTTTTGTATTATTAATTTAAAAACATTTTAAAATATAGAAAATAGCCAATCTACAAGCGTTGTGAGCTTGTAGAGTAGATCGCACAGGGTTCATGTTAAAGGAGGGTCTTGACAGCTCTTAACATGCACACACTAGTCAGGGTGGCTAAAACAGCCGGAGTATAGTGTCATGAAAATCGGGTGAGGGGATCTCAACCTTTTTATGTTTTTTTTTTTTAAGTATTAATTATACTATCAATCGAATCGTAGTGTTTTGCCAATTATTTGGGGCCCCACTTGCAATACCCTCGCAGCCCACAAGTTGAGAATCACTGGATTAGAAGAGATAGAGAACAAGCACACAAAGGCGAGGAAGGGAGGGAGGATGAGACGAGAACACTGCAGAGAGAGAGAGAGAGAGAGAGAGAGAGAGAGAGACCACAAACGGACTGTTACAGGTGAGTAACTCTGACCGTGTACAAATGAAACCATTTGCACACGGTCAGAGTTAAAGGAACACTCCCAATGTTTACAGTTAGGGAAAGGAAGGAGGAGAAATTGGAGGAGAAAATAAGAAAGAAGAAAGAAGAGTAGATCAGCATTTCCTTTTTGTGGATCAGGGGCAGACTTCCAAAGCACGTTTATCTTAAAGGAGAATTCCGGACAAATTAAGTGTTATCTTTCATGTCTCGTTACTCACCTAGCGACGTAAAAAGTGGCGTTCTTTTTTTCCATATATTCCCCTGTCGTCATTTTTTAAACACCCTCCGTTGTTATAATGGGAGCGAGTGGGTTAGTGAAGTTCGTCTATTATAACCGACGCAATGTAATTTTTTTCTCTACTACGATTCATTGTAGAGTCTCATGATAGTCAAACATGCGCTGAAAATTCCTGCGAGCCTGCCGTTAATGGCGAACGATTTAACACTGGATGCTTGTTTCTTTCCAGAACCTGGCAACTCGTGTTGCCAGATTCTGGAAACAAGCAACAAGCAACAAGCAACGCCACTTTTTACGTCGCTAGGTGAGTAACGAGACATGAAAGATAACACTTAATTTGTCCGGAATTCTCCTTTAACCACTTAAACCCCATAAATGGTTGAGCGGAGTCCCTCAGGGTTCTGTACTAGTGTATTTTCTGTTTTGTGTTATATTGTGGGGAAAGCTTTAGCTGAAAATAGCAGGTCAACAAGCTGGTCGATCGGCTATTTTCAGCTAAAGCTTTGATCACAGTACGGACGCTTTGGGTTTTAGTGGTTAATGATCAATCAATCGAATGTGTTCCGGCCTTTTATCAGTGGAACTATAACATTGTGTACTTTAAACGTAGGGTAAGTGATTTTTTTGGGTTAAAACAAAAAGTATTTTGTTAAAAGGTTAAAGCACTATATTCTGATAGTAATCATTGCCATAGAGTGTTTGTTCAGTAACAGGAGTCTCCCTGTCTCTCCAGCTCTTTAATAAACAGACAATACATTTTCCGGTAGGTGTCAAAATCTCAGCCAATCAGGAGAAAGTACCCATTTTTAAGCTTCATTTTTATAGTGTTCCAGTTCCAGTTTTGCCTGCTCATTTCTTAGTGTCATCACTTCATATTTCACTTGTTTAATCTATATCCTGATTGAGTTCTCTATACTGATTGGATAAAATTGGAAATGAAACTGAAACTGAAACGAAAATGCATTTTCTGTTTTATAAAGAGCTGGAGAGACAAGGAGACTCCTTTTACTGAACAAACACTCTATAGCAATGAGTACTATCAGAATATAGAGCTATTTAACACTTATTTTAACCAAAGAAAATCACTTACCCTACCTTTAAGTTCCTATTTATCGGTATCGCAAAGGAAAACTCATTTTTCTATATATCTAGAAAAGCTGAGTGGCTAATTACAAAGTGCCGGGATTTTCTCTGCCGCTTGGAGGGCCTTTCTCTCTGGATTCCACGCAATCACCCCCCTCCCCCATCTTAATTCCTACCAGGCCCCCCCCGGATTCAGGTTTACAGTAAGGCAGCCATGACAGGCCAGATAGTAGCAGCTAAATATCCACACAGTAAATCCACTCTAAGAGGAGACGTGAGACCAAGACAGGGATTTATACTGTATGATGATGAAAGGGCACAAAGCTCGTTTGGACATTTTGAGAGACTTTCCCTTTTTATTTTCATTAAAAATCGGTGTGAAATGCGCTCGCGCCTGTGTGTGTGTGTGTGTGTGTGTGTGTGTGTGTGTGTGTGTGTGTGTGTGTGTGTGTGTGTGTGTGTGTGTGTGTGTGTGTGTGTGTGTGTGTGTGTGTGTGTGTGTGTGTGTGTGTGTGTGTGTGTGTGTGTGTGTGTGTGTGTTCTGGTTGTTTAAAAAAGAGGGGGGGGGTGTGTTAGGTGTCCATTTAGGACAATATTCAGGTCGGGGTTAAGATAAGGATTAGAGGTTAGGTTTAGGGCTGTGGTCACCAACCGCATTTTTGGCTAATGTTCCGTCCAGAACATGGATGCTGTGGTTCAAGTGGTTAACGAAGAAATTACCTTTTCGTCCTATTAAAAAAAAATATATAATATTTTTTTATGATTTTGTCATTAATTATTTGGGGGTTCACTTGCAATAATATCGTCATGGCCCACAGTTTGGGAATGGCTGGTTTATAGGGGTTATGGTTGGAGTTACACCCGGCGTGCAACTCAGGCTCACACAGGGGTCTATGGTCTGGAATAGGGGTCTATGGTCTGGAACAGGGGTCTATGGTCTGGAACAGGGTCTATGGTCTGGAACCAGGCTAGCTCACACATACAGTGCAGTAGGCTACACGCTCGTGTCTTTTTCGCGTTCCGTTATTGTGGGGAAAGCGTTATGCGACGCAACGCGTCGCATTGTGAGCTTGTTTTCAGCGAAAGCTGTACCCACAATAATGAGGTGGTTGAAGGTCAGCCTCCAGCTCAATGCAGTGTCCAGTATGGTCAGAGAAGCTCAGTGCTGACACTGCTGCACGCCAGCATTATCACCCTCATCTTCATCTTCATCTTCATCTTGGCCCTGAGCTGTTGAGCAGCTTCATTACAAGCTTCATCACCTCATAGTATTATTACACCTGCTCTGCTGCTTTCTTTCTTTCTTTCTTTCTTTCTGTCTTTCTTTCTTTCTTTCTCTTTCTTTCTTTCTTTTTTTCTTCCTTCCTTCCTTCTTGCTGTATTTACTCTTATTTTGTCATTATCTTTCTTTCTTTCTTTCTTTCTTTCTTTCTTTCTTTCTTTCTTTCTTTCTTTCTTTCTTTCTTTCTTTCGTTCTGTCTTTCTTTCTTTCTTTCTTTCTCCTCTGCTTCATTCTCACTCTTCTCTCTCTCTGGCCGTGGCATACTGTAGCATTATATAGGATTTATTCATCACGTTATACAGGCTGTTGACATGCGTGTGATCTATCATTTGTCGTGGAGATGAGTGTCTCACTGTGTGTAATCATGTTCTCTCTCCCTAGCCCTTCTCTCAAGCCATGAACCATGCTCCCCCCATCAAACAGGCTGCATCAGTCTCTCTCTGTGTGTGTGTGTGTGTGTGTGTGTGTGTGTGTGTGTGTGTGTGTGTGTGTGTGTGTGTGTGTGTGTGTGTGTGTGTGTGTGTGTGCATGTGCATGTGAAGATTGTGTGAGTGCGTGCATGTTTTTTTTTTAGTACGGATGTGTGCTGGTGTGTTAGAGTGCACATGCATGTTTGTGCACGTACTGTATATTCCATATCAGTGATCGACCTTGACTCTTACAGGTTTTACAATAAGCCGGTCATGCGTGGTACACTCACACCAGCTAATAAATAAGGACTGTAATTTCCGCCTGTTGGGAAGACAATGATTAGATGAAATGCGTAAATATCTCTGCAACGCTGTGTTGAATAAAGCAGTAGCACACACACACGGACACAGACACAGACACACACACACACACACACACACACACACACACACACACACACACACACACACACACACACACACACACACACACACACACACACACACACACACACACACACACACACATCAAAGCAGTTTTTTCCTACCATGGGGAAAGAAAGTGCATTGATATAGTTCATACATGGGCAACTGGCGGCTCCCTTAACACATTCCATGCCAGAGTTTAATCTCATAATGTACTCACCAGTGCCAGCGTTTTATTGTTGTTTTTTTTTTTTTTCATGTCGCCACAGACCTCGCTAAATAAGTTAAAAGTGCGCGTTCATTTGGTTCTAAACACACAGCGGATCCGTGAGAAACGGCCAGCGAAAACAGTTTCCAAATGCGAGCCGCCATTTTGAAGATACAGCCGATCAACGGTAAACAGTGATCAGCGAGGAGAAAAACAACAACCGAGAAAATCGAGTTTTAAACAGGATCCCAGACAGGAAGCGGATACGATCGAAAAAAACTGAACCCGAATAATTCTGTTTCCAACCGGAAACCGGAAACGGAAATGGATCAAAACAATTCGGAAAGTGCACCTGGGGCAAAATCAATGGGAATCGGCGGTTCGCGTAGATCTACGCGACTGGCACGCTGCGGCTTTAAATAGGTTCGCGTAGATCTACGCGATTGGCATTCAATGTGTTAATATCAGAATACTGATATATTATTGATTTCAGCTGTTATGATTCTAAACATGCAAACATGACCCGCTTTAATTACTTCAGTCTATATTAGTAGCTTAATGACTAGTATTAAAATGATATTGTCTTTTTTATGTCCAATGTATTCGTATTGAAGTTCATACAATTAATATAAGTATAATGAAATGCATTTGAAATTAAATCAAAATGTTACTTTTCAGGATTCCAATTCAAAAATAGCAAAAATAGCCGATCTACAAGCTCAAAACGTGTCGCGCTGCGACGCGTTTTGAGCTTGTAGATCGGCTATTTTTGCTATTTTTGTGTGACATGGAATGGCGAAAAAAGTTAAAATACGGAGAGACAGTATGTGCAACGTGGCCCTCTGAGTGAGTGTGGAAATATAGTGTCCCTCTCCATCATCAAAGTTGCATCACCCCTAGTTTCGTTAGTTAGTTGATTGAGTTTAGTTCGTTATTGTACTTATTTTTTTTTACCATTTACTTTTCATCCTCTCTTTCTTTCTTTCTCTCTCTCTCTCTCTCTCCTCATCTCCTCCTTGGCATGAGCTATGTTCAGTGTAGGATGGTGTCAGACACAGTAAGCAGTTAAGAGGCTACCGGTGTTTACCGCCCCTCCTGCAGTGGTGGAAAAAGTAAAAGTCCAGAATTCCTAATGTACTTGAGTAAAAGTACCAAAGTTTTGGCATCAAAATATGCTTAAAGTACAAAAAGTAAAAGTACTAAGATGTTTGAAAATAGCAGATCTACAAGCTCACAGCGCGTCGCGATGCGACGCACTGTGAGCTTGTAGATCTGCTATTTTCAAATAGCCTAGGTATAAAATAGGGCTGAAATGGTTATTGTATGTTTCATAATATCATAATTTATATCTGCAAAGTAACTAGTAACTAAAGTTTTCAAATAATTGTAGTGGAGTAAAAGTACGATATTTGCCTCTGAGATGTAGTGGAGTAGAAGTAAAAGTATTGGAAATACTAAAGTAAAGTGCAAATACCTCAAAATTGTACCTAAGTACTGTACTTAAGTAACTTCCATTGTGTATCTGTACAGTAGACACGTCCACGAGGGTTTACATATTTCTTGTTTGGCAGATTGATTGATCTATGGAAATGGGGGTTTTATAGACAGTGAAATTAGCATGGGGTATACGGAGGGCTTTCTGAAGAACTGTATATGCTACTGGGGGGCTTGACAGGCACACTCAAGGTGCAAATTTATAGGGATGGAAACCAAAGCACATGCTTTACAAGACCATAGGAGCCATGGGGAAATAATAACCGTGCAACCGTACAATGTACGTGTTCGGGTAATTCACGCAGACTTTCCTTATACGTCCCGGCGTCTGATGCCGGTATCCATTATGGAATGTTATTCCCTTCTCCATAAATGCATAGTAATGCGCGCATGAATTTATGCAACGCGCTCTCTCCTTATCTCACGCATGTTCTGTCAAGCTTGCGAGTGTCGTAATAAAAAACTCCCCCCCAGCCTCTCTCTCTCTCTCTCTCTCTCTCTCTCTCTCTGCCACTCTGTCTTTTTATCTTTTTGCAGCTCTCTCTCTCTCTCTCTTTCTATAGCTGTCGTTTCCTGTCTTGATGTCTTTTTTTTGTCTTTCCTCTTGTCTTTCTCACGTGATTTGCATATTAATTTCATAGTGCAGTTTTATAATATGCATACAATTGTTCCCACTGCAAGTGCAAGCCCGCCCGCCCCACACACACACACGCACACACGCACGCACGCACGCACGCACGCACGCACGCACGCACACACACACACACACACACACACACACACACACACACACACACACACACACACACACACACACACACACACACACACACACACACACACACACACACACACACACACACACACACACACACACACACACACACACACACACACGCGCGCGGCGGAGTGCCACGGCTAGATTACATTGAATCATTTTACATAATAGCGTGAAAGCCCTTCATTAGACGGCATAATTAACGACGAATTCCTTCTAAGACGGCTATTGAAGAAGGAACAAGACGGAGGCCTTGTGACGGCTATAGTTTCAGCGTCCTTTGACCTGCTGAGGGGATTATGTCCTCTCACCACGTTGAGCCAGGCCTCCTCGGTCAGGATTATAACCGTGTCTTTGTCTCTTTGTCTCTTTGACTCAAGACCCTACACGCTGCCTGTACTTTTTTATGCTTTCCTTTCTAACTCATTCAACCTGGGAAAGCATCTGTGTCACTTTAGATTTCTTTGGCTATTCAAGAGCTTGTAGATCTGCTATTTTTTTTGAAAAATCATGAAAATGTGTGCAAATCTTTGAATATATATATATATTTTTTTTAAGTGAAAATTTTTAACTCAAATGCTTCTGGAAGGGTCCTTCTGGAAGGGTCCTGCACAACATGTTTTGTAATGGGGGGTCCGTGGCTAAATACATTACATTTTGGGGGTCCTTGACATGAAAACCACTGATTATAGCAACATACTTTTTTTTTTTTAAACTGTTAGGATTTAGAAGACATTTGTAGAATCCTCCAGAAGCAAAGATTTGAGTTACAAATGTTTGCTTTAAAAAAAAGTATATATTCAAAGATTTGAACACATTTTCACGATTTTTCCAAAAATAGCAGATCTACAAGCTCATAGCGCGGCACTCGGTGCCGCGCTATGAGCTTGTAGATCTGCTGTTTTTGAATAGCCAAAGAAAATTTAAAATGACACACAGATGCGTTCCCGGATTGAATGGATTAATGTATGAATGAATGAAATTATACTAGAGTCTCGACGAAAATAATCTATTGTACGTCGTGCTCTTGTCCATCTGTAATTGTCAACCTTTTTAATGACTGCCTGTACGGCTACATGTGGCCAAGCCTGTGACTTGCGGCAGTGGCTCAGGGGTAGAGCGGTCGGATGGCAACCGAGAGGTTCCCGGTTCGATCCCGGGCTCCCCCAGAATTAGTCCTGTCTTGCTGAACCCCTAATTGCTCCCGATGAGCAGGTTGGTGCCTTGCATGGTTTCCTCCTCCATCGGTGTGTGAATGTGTGTGTGTGTGAATGTGTGTGTGTGTGTGTGTGTGTGTGTGTGTGTGTGTGTGTGAGTGTGTGAATGTAATGCACAATCTATGTAAAGCGCTTTGGATAATAAATGCACCATTTACCATTTACATCATACGTCGTCTATGACAGTGGTTCCCAAACAGTGGGTAGGGACCCATTTGTGGGTCGAGAATAAATATCCCTTTTTTTCCGTTTCCTACAATTTTCACATTTGGAAAACAAATATTCAAATAAATTATTGTGCTCGGAGGGACGCACACACACACACATACACGCACACACGCACACGCACACACGCACACACACATACACGCACACACGCACACACACACACACACACACACACACACGCACACACGCACATGCACATGCATATGCACACACACACCCATTGGAACACAGCTTCATTTTTTTGGAAAAGTAACAGTTTTTCCACAAGACGAAGAAGAAGTATGCTAATATGCTACAGCAGGCATAGAGATCCTTCTAACCCTGTATACTGTAAACCGTACCGCACTGCGCTACGCTCCCCGGCATGTCACGCCTGATCGTCTAATTGCACTTCACACGTCGGGTGTTTAATTATGCGAGACGAGACCTATTCAAAAACTCGTTTCTCTACTGGAATCAAATTCTTTTTTTTTTTTTTTTTTACTCGCTCTGTGTTTTGAAATCATTCTGCTGGCATCCATCGTCTATCAAGTCACCTGCACCTGGAAGCAGTTATCTGGCAACTTCTCAATGATTTGACTGGGATTATTATATTTTTCATTTTTTACTACAGAGCAAGTACTTTGTGAGAGGGTGTGTTTGTCAAATGAAATGACAAATTACTATACGTTCAGTTTGAAACTCTGACGGCCACTCTAGCCGATCTACAAGCTCTCAACACGTTGCGGATGTGATGCAATGTGGGCTGGTTACATTGGCTAGTATAGGCGCGTGACACACCGTGGAACAACACATTTTAACCAATTAAGCACAAATTAACCTGATTCTACGAATGTACTCTCCTCGCCTGCTACACGCTCCGCTGTCTATCCCACAATCCTTTGTGCCCCGCCACCACAAAAATGGCCTCCTATACTGCCTACAGTACAGCCTACTCTATGTGTATGTGGTGGAAAAAGTACTCAAATGTTTTACTTAAGTAAAAGTATTAATACTGCAATGTAGAAGTACTCTAATACAAGTAAAACTCAGAAATAGAAAAATTACTTGAGTAAAAGAACAAAATGATTGGTATCAAAATGTACTCAGAGTACAAAGTAAAAGTACTAAAATGTTTGAACAAAGCAGATCTACAAGCTCACAACACGTCGCGATGCGACGCGTTGTGAGCTTGTAGATCGGCTATTTTCAAATAGCCTAGGTATAAAATAGGGCTAAAGTGGTTAATTTTTTTTATAATGTCATAATTCATATCTGCAAAGTTAGCCTGGTAAACCCTCCCTCCGGAAATCTCATTTCTATTTGATTCCAGGAGTGAGTCTGGCCTTATCGCCCATTCTGCAATATTGGCTGTGGGCTGGAGTTGGGCGGGAGTAATACCGTTGACTGACAACCCCTTCAGCCAATGATAATTTTTCCCCTTCAGCCAATCAGCAGTTCACCAGTCTAATGTGACGCAACGGGACTTTTGAGACGGCGAATGCCCAAAATGGGTTGCCTTATTCGGATACATGGGTGTCAATGCCTGCCCCTACCGGTTCTCTAAAAATTTTTTTTTAAATAGGCTTTGTCATGATTAATTGACCACATGTATGAAGTTAAACAACTAAATTCTATCCAAACGATATCTTATAAGTAAATTCCGTGCCTCAAAATAGAAGTTAGAGAGCTTTTAGAAGTAAAAAAATAGCGGAGATTATAGTGCACAAGAAAAAGATGGCTGCCGTTCGTGTTTTGGGCTCACTCGAACTCGCCACCTGATTGGCCAACGTAAGCTGTCAATCACAGAACAATGAGCGACGACGCTGATAGGCTCGGCCGTTTGGCACAGGTTTGGCATACACAGCCAATATTGCAGAATGGGCGATAAGGCCAGACTCACTCCTGGAATCAAATAGAAATGAGATTTCCGGAGGGAGGGTTTACCAGGCTACTGCAAAGTAACTAAAGTTTTCAAATAATTGTAGTGGAGTAAAAGTACAATATTTGCCTCTGAGATGTAGTGGAGTAGAAGTAAAAGTATTGACAATTGGAAATACTCCAGTAAGTACCTCAAACCTGTACTTGAGTACAGTACTTGAGTAAATGTTACTTTACACCACTGTCTGTGTATGTGCACCATGCATAATGTAATAGTTATAAACAGCAGCAGGAAGGTGTGAAATAACTTGACCCGAGCGTCCATATGTACTCGACTGATTACACCTGTGACTTTGTTGTATTTAGATTATTATTACAAAAACAAATTAAGCCCAATTTTAAGAGTCTATTTAAAAAAAAGCCAATCTACAAGCTCACAAACGTGTTGCGATGCGACGTGTTGTAAACTGTTTGATGGCAATACTTGTGTACATTTACTCACTTAAAAATGTGGATCTTTTTACTTTTAGTAAAAAAAAGGGTTCTTCTTTCGACCGGCGCATTTAACCCGTTGGTTCTTAAAGTGGGGTCCGGGGACCCCCAGGGGTTCCCCAGCAAAATGTGTTAATATTGCGTCACAATCATTTTAACCACTTTAACCATTATTCTAAACTTTTGGCTATTCAAAAATAGCAGATATTCATAGCGCGTCACTTTGTGAGCTTGTAGATCTGCTATTTTTTGTCAAATCATCCAAAAACATAATATATTTTACTCAAATCTTTGCTTCTGGAGGTCCATGACACAAAACACTTTCAGACGGGGGTCCACGGCCGCCTAGATATAATTTGGGGGTCCACGGCACGAAAACGTTTGAGAACCACTGACTTAACCACCATCTCTCTCTCTCTCTCTCTCTCTCTCTCTCTCTCTCTCTCGGTGCAGCCGGCATCGTGCGGAGAAGGCAGTGGTGTGAGATGGTGCCGTGTCTGGACGACGAGGGCTGTGACCTGTTAGTCAATAAATCCGGCTGGACCTGCACACAGCCCGGGGGGCGAGTCAAAACCACCACGGTGAGTGAGATAGCCCCTCTCTCTCTCTCTCTCTCTCTCTCTCTCTCTCTCTCTACGATATGAACATCGCTGTAAAGGAAATGTCTAAATGTTTCTAGCTCGCCCAGAAAATCCTTTTCTTCTTGTGCCGTCAAAGTCACATTTTTGGATATTAATCTGCTAAGGATCTCATTGGATCTCAGGTCTCAGGTTAGGCGTTGGGCAGTGGTTCTCAAACGTTTTAATTCACGGGTCTTCAACCTTTTCAGCCCAAGGACCCCCTAGCTGAGACAGAGATGAAGCAGGGACCCCCTCTATATTGTATACAATTGTGTTTCAGATTAAACTTTTTTTTTGGTTTACTTGGTCTGCTCTTTTTTCCCCTCTACACCTATACCTCTTTGCCAAAAATAGCAGATCTACAAGCTCACAACGCCTCGCAGCGCGAGGCGTTGTGAGCTTGTAGATCTGCTATTTTTGGCTAAAGTTCTCCTCAGAAAAAGGGATGCTAGGGTTCAAGTGGTTAAGGTAAAAAAAAAATCATATCACACAAAGATTTGGCGGACCCCCTGTAGTAACTCTGAGGACCCCCTAGGGGTCCCGGACCCCCTGTTGAAGACCCCTGTTTTAATTGCAAGGACCCCCATAACTATGAGAGTGTGGTTCCATTTTTACACTCTCAGAGTTACAGACCCGTAAGGGTCCATTTGGTTCCATGTGTACGCTCTCAGAGTTACAGACCTGTAAGGGTCCATTTGGTTCCATGTGTACACTCTCAGAGTTACAGACCTGTAAGGGTCTATTTGGAACCCCCCTCCAGGAACCGAGAGGGACGCTGCTGGACCCCACTTTGAGAACCACTTGCATATAGGGGACCCTCTGGGATGTGCACCTTTTAGGCTGTAAGACAAACATAGTGCATACACATAGCTGTGTCATTGGCAAACCCCCAACTGAAACGCTACCAGTCAGCCCGCTGGTTTTGAGTTTTGATTTATGGGATGGCAGATGTGTTTTGTCACTGTCAAACCCATCCCTGGCAGCCCCTCGAACGAGGATTGATGGGACGTCGCCGATAAACACGAGTAACGCGTGTAGCTGTTGGTCGTTCTGAAGCGAAGCAGATGTGATTTTTCAGATTTTATATCAAACAAGATATCGTCTCATGTCGGGGTGGAAAAACCTCCAAAGTCCAAAACCAGCAACGATATGTTCGGCAGTGTTGATTTTGTCGACTAAATCTATGACGACAAGTGTTCGTCGACTACCTTTTTTCAATGACGAATACTAGATAAAAACTAAATAAAAACTAACCTATGATGACTGAAACTAAGACTAAATGTACTGACAATTTCGTCAACAAATAAAAACTAGGCTAAAATGAGATCCAGTAGAACTAAAAGACAAGTTATTTTATGTTTGGTGTTGGGTGTTTTGCTCTGAAAATAGCAGATCTACAAGCTCACAACGGGTCGCACTGCGACGCATTGTGAGCTTGTAGATCTGCTATTTTCAGCATGCAACCAAGTGTAAAATCAGCCATTATGACGCCATCAAGGCACCACCAACATACATTTTAGTCGACTAAATCAACTGTAGTTTTAGTCGACTAAAATCTTATGATATTTAGTCGACTAAAACTAGACTAACAGTAAAAAAATGCAGATGACTAAAACTAAATGGAATTTCGTTCAAAAGACTAAAACTAAATCAGAATTTGCTGTCAAAATCAACACTGATTTTCGGTGAGACAGAGACAACAACACAACCAGGTGCTCACAGCAGAAACAAGTGGTTAAATGTAGTATTAAGTATAACAGGTGCTCACAGCAGAAACAGGTGGTTAAATGTAGTATTAAGTATAACAGGTGCTCACAGCAGAAACAAGTGGTTAAATGTAGTTAAAAGTATAACAGGTGCTCCAGGATAAATCGGTATAAAACGTGATCCGGGCACTCAATGGTAAAAAGGAGGAAAAAGCCTTTATTGAAAGATGTTTGGTCTTCATCAGGCCATCGTCTTCATCAGGCTTTATTGGTTTTAACCCATTAAATCCGGGAACGCATCTGTGTAATTTTAGATTTATTTCGCTATTCAAAAATAGCAGATCTACAAGCTTGTTATTATTTTTAAATCATGATTTTTTTTTGCAAATCTTTGAATATATATATATATATATATTTTTTTTTTTTTAAAGCGAACATTTGTAACTCAAGTCTTTGCTTCTGGGGGTCCTTGGAACTACATATTTTCAATTGGGGGTCCGCCTCCAAATACATATAATTTTGGGGGTCTGTGACATGAGAAAGTTTATCCATCTCTAATACTGATTGTGTACAAACGCAGACCCTAAGTGTTTATTGTCCCTAGACTATGTATAGTCCATCCATATACAATTCATTTTCACACACATTTTTAGAGATTATTTCTTTCTTTACTCACTTATTTCATTTTTATTTCATGACTCTGATTGGCGGACTGAGATTACCTGCTTGCATTGTGGAGTGTCTTTTCTCAACGTTAGGTTTAATGTGATAATCATTAACATTTCTCAACACGAAAACATAGAACTGCCGTGATCAGGCCTGGAATTTCATCATTTTCGGGCAGAGCACGTGAGCGGAGCGGAGCAGAGCGGGTGGAAATGCCGCTCGGCGCTCCAGGGGGCTGGTTTCACGCTCGCTATTCGCTCACGTTGACTCCCCCCGCGCTCCGCTCCCCATCGCTCACGTTGATTTGCGCACCTCTCGCTATCTGAGTCTGTGCGTCCGGGCATGCTCAAACATTCGGTGCGCGGCTTGTAGCGGCAGGCGGTCCTCGCTCTGAGTAGCGCTCCAACCTTTTTATAAACCAGCTCCGCGCTCACGTCAGAATCGCGTCGCTCCGCTCCGCTCACATGCTCTGTTTTCGGGGCAAGGCCACTTTGCCTTTGTTGTTATCAATTGTTTTTGATTGGTCCTCGACATATATGCAAGACACATATACTTCATGATGCAAGACACATATACTTCATGATGCAAGACACATATACTTCATGATGCAAGACACATATACTTCATGATGCAAGACACATATACTTCATGATGCAAGACACATATACTTCATGATGCAAGACACATATACTTCATGATGCAAGACACATATACTTCATGATGCAAGACACATACTTCATGATGCAAGACACTATACTTCATGATGCAAGACACATATACTTCATGATGCAAGACACATATACTTCATGATGCAAGACACATATACTTCATGATGCAAGACACATATACTTCATGATGCAAGACACATATACTTCATGATGCAAGACACTATACTTCATGATGCAAGACACATATACTTCATGATGCAAGACACATATACTTCATGATGCAAGACACTATACTTCATGATGCAAGACACATATACTTCATGATGCAAGACACATATACTTCATGATGCAAGACACATATACTTCATGATGCAAGACACATATACTTCATGATGCAAGACACATATACTTCATGATGCAAGACACATATACTTCATGATGCAAGACACATATACTTCATGATGCAAGACACTATACTTCATGATGCAAGACACATATACTTCATGATGCAAGACACATATACTTCATGATGCAAGACACATATACTTCATGATGCAAGACACTATACTTCATGATGCAAGACACTATACTTCATGATGCAAGACACTATACTTCATGATGCAAGACACATATACTTCATGATGCAAGACACTATACTTCATGATGCAAGACACTATACTTCGGCCATTTGAAAATAGCAGATCTACAAGCTCACAACGCGTCGCACCGCGACGCGTTGTGAGCTTGTAGATCTGCTATTTTCTAAAGATTTTTTATATATTTTAGACATTTGAAAACTAAAGCATATTGAGTACTTTTAGTATATATTGATGCCAATACTTTTGTAGGTCTTTTGGGGGTCCAGAAAGTAGGATACAAGCCAATGAATCAGTTTGCAGAACATTACAATGCCAACAGAGTCTGAAAGGTGAAGGCCGGAGTTCTTAGGTGGTATAGAAGGCGGATTTGGTTGATTACTTCCTCATCGCCGGGAATTAGCTTGAATTAGCACTGTTCTCAACGCTGACAATGTCAACAGATGGGGAGTCAAGGACGCACGCCGCCCGCCCGCCTGCCTGCTCGCCCGCCTGCTCGCCCACCCTCGCTCTTTTTTTCTTTTTTCTTCCTCTGCCCTCCTCTTCCTCTGCCCTCCTCTTCCTCTCCCTTGAAGACCCTTGAATGCCGCCCGCCTCGCGCAGTTGATGCCAATTAGAGGTGTTTTATTATTTTATTTCATGTTACACAACAAGCATCACACACAAACACACACACACACACACACACACACACACACACACACACACACACACACACACACACACACACACACACACACACACACACACACACACACACACACACACACACACAGCAGTGGGGACATACTGTATATTAGGGCGGTAGGGCATTATTAATGCAGCTGTCATTATTTAGTCATCGGCTTACTAACTTGTTTACTTCATGATGCAAGACACACACACACACACACACACACACACACACACACACACACACACACACACACACACACACGTATGGTACAGTATGCTGTAGTAGGTATGTGTGCTTATATAATATATACAGTGCATGCGTGCGTGCATGCGTGTGTTTGTGTGTGTGTGTGTGTGCGTGCGTGCGTCTTGAACCGCGACATCTCGCGGCATCACGGTTCGGAGCTGAACACACACCTATATTCCGCGGCGACCGAAGTTGACAGCCATTACATGTTCCACACCCACGATGCAATTTGTTATCTTTGTCAGGCAGATAGCCCCGCACGCATGTACAGGTGACACTGAGGTTGGGCTCCATTTGTTATTCAATTTCTGTGTGACAGATAGAAGCAGTAATCTTGGCCAGGTGGGTGGGGTTACGGTTGACTGTGTGTGTGTGTGTGTGTGTGTGTGTGTGTGTGTGTGTGTGTGTGTGTGTGTGTGTGTGTGTGTGTGTGTGTGTGTGTGTGTGTGTGTGTGTGTGTGTGTGTGTGTGTGTGTGTGTGTGTGTGTGTGTGTGTGTGCGTGCGTGCGTGTGTGTGTGTGTGTGCTTTGTGAGCATAATATGACAGGGTCCTGTTCAAGTACAGCATACATGGGCAACTGGCGGCCCGGGGGGTCCCACCTTCACTTAATGCGGCCCGCAGGTATAATAGAAATATTAATAACAATAATATTCCATTCGGATGAAGTTTTAGATCATTTATTAGGAAGATTTCAGCAGAGCAAACAGCATACAGAAGCAGGGATCCTGGCCTGCTCAAGCAGCCCCTTGGGGCACAAGCCTCCTGAACCTCATCTAACACAGTTCTTTATTGTCCACATTGTACCAAAGATGCTATTCTAAATAGCCATATAAGGTATGTACTAAAGATAAGAGAGACGCAAACATAGCTACGCAAATACACATAGCTGACACAGTGAGAATGTCATGGGGGAAACAGGTCAGCTGTTGGATTGACAGCTGTAGCTGAGTTGGAATTAGGACATTTATGTGAAACCTTGCTTCAATGAGATAACCACCAAATACACAATATATACAGGTTGGCATTCTAAAATATCCATTACACAGGTTAATATCAGAATAGTGATATATTATTGATTTCAGCTGTTACAATTCCAAACATGCAAACATGACCCGCTTTAATTACTTCAGTCTATATTAGTAGCTTAACACATCCACCGCCAGAGGTTAATCTCATAATGTACTCACCAGTGCCAAGGTGTTTTTGTTGTTTTTTTGTTTTTTTCATGTCGCCATAGATCTTGTTAAAATCCTTAAGATTGAGCCGTGAACGGTCTGTTTACATCCGCGAGATCTCCCTGTATCTCCCAGTGAAAACCACGTGTCAAACGGGGCATCCATGTTTGAGTTAGAGCGGATTACGTTAAACAGTGAAATGCGAGGAGAAAAAACTACAGGAAGAGAATTGAGTTTCAGTTTCGTCTGTAGAATGGGAGCGGGCGTGATCGTCGAAACCGGATCCCAAATAATTCTATTTCCTGTCATCAAACCGGAAACGGAAGTGGATCAAAAAAATTCCGAAAGTGCACCCGGACCGCGCATGCGCGAAAAGACCGCAGCCCGTAGGACTACGGGCTCGGCGCTTAACCGTTGGATTTAACGGCCCGTAGAACTACGGGCCCGGCGGTAAAGGTGTTAATGACTAGTATTACAATTCTATTGTCTTTTTTTATGTCCAACGTATTTGTATTTAAGTTCATAAAGTTAACATAAGTATAACTAAATGCATTTGAAATGAAATACAAATGTTACTTTTCAGGATTCCAATGTATGTCACTTACTCCATTATTTTAGGTGATGGTTTATTAGTTCAGTTAATTTTTGTTTTTGTTTTTTAAGGCTCAGTTTTACTTTTATTAGTTTTAGTGTTAGTTTTAGTTTCTTATTGTAATATGGGGTAGTCAGGGGCGAGAAAAACAGGGAAAATAGCCGATCTACATGCTCACAACGCGTCACAAGCTGGTAGATTGGCTATTTTCAAAACACATTTTTTAAGACAAATATTGGACTATGAAGACCAACACTAGGACGTGGCATTAGTTCTCTATGATTTTAGTTAATTTTAGTTAGTTTTGTAAATAGCCCTACACAATATAGTTTCAGTTAGTTGTCTTACAAAGGCTAGTTTTCATTTGTATCGCCACTGACTAAAACATGTTTGTAGAATCGGCCAACATAACCTTATACGGATATGGTTATTAATGTGAGACTACACTGCTTAGTTCCAACATGTGGACCTACAGTCTACGTCAGTGGTGTATAGTAACTAAGTAAATTTACTCAAGTACTGAAGTACAATTTTGAGGTATTTTTTCACTTTACCAGAGTATGTCCAATTGTCTATACTTTTGCTTCTACTCCATTACATCTCAGAGGCAAATATTGTACTTTTACTCCACTACAATTATTTGAAAACCTTAGTTACTAGTTACTTTGTAGATACATTATTACATTATAAAACATATATTAACCACTTTAGCCCTATTTTATAAACAGGCTATTTGAAAATAGCAGATCTACAAGCTCACAACGCGTCGCACCGCTTTTCCTTTTGGTACATTTTGATACCAATACTTTTGTACTTTTACTCAAGTAAATTTTGAATTCTTAACTTTTACTTGTAACAGAGTACTTCTACATTGCAGTGTTGATACTTTTACTTAAGTAAAACATTTGAGTACTTTTTCCACCACTGCTATACGTGCCCCTGCTTAAGGCTTAGGCCCCGCGTGTAACACTGCAGGTTTAGGACGTCAGTTAGCAAGGTTCCCCTCACAGCCTCTTGCCCGACACCATGTAGTTGCTTCACTGGTCAGCTAGACACACTGACACAGTGACAGCTAGTTGAATGGCAGGACAGCTGTGTGTGTGTGTGTGTGTGTGTGTGTGTGTGTGTGTGTGTGTGTGTGTGTGTGTGTGTGTGTGTGTGTGTGTGTGTGTGTGTGTGTGTGTGTGTGTGTGTGTGTGTGTGTGTGTGTGTGTGTGTGCGCGCGCGCGTGCTGTAAAACAATTGCTTTGTTATTTGGCAGCTTAGGGTATGGCATAAGGACTCCACATTGTTGGACAGGCTAAAAAAAGGGCAAAACAATTAATGAAATATCAGTCTCTTTATATGGAAAAGACGTTATCACCTATATCCATAACTGTATGGTAGTTTGCTTGTGTAGCGTATATAGTCAACAGATCATGCATTTTGTTTTACTCTAACATATTGGAGTTCGACATGATATATGTCTTAAACTGAAAATCAGAATAAAGAAATTAAAATGTGAAAAGTGTGTGTGTGTGTGTGTGTGTGTGTGTGTGTGTGTGTGTGTGTGTGTGTGTGTGTGTGTGTGTGTGTGTGTGTGTGTGTGTGTGTGTGTGTGTGTGTGTGTGTGTGTGTGTGTGTGTGTGCGTGCGTGCGTGCGTGCGTGCGTGCGTGCGTGCGTGCGTGCGTTAACTTTTTTAACAAAACTAAAGTTAACTTGTATATATTTTGTGAGTGGCAAATGTTTCACAACACCCACTCCATGAATTTCGCCCCCGAAAGCCTTTTCTATTATATGTTCTATTGAAAAGGTGGCTCGGTGAGCCTTTCCCGCGAAAATGACGTCATCCGGCCGGAAAGCGGAAACGGAAATGCACCGGTTTCCTGTTTGGCCAGGAAATATACCGCACCGGTTTCCTGTTTGGCCAGGAACTACCGTGCTAATAACAAAAAGGAATCTCACGCTGTTTTTTTCTAGAAATTGTAGGATTTGAAGATCGAAAAACAACAGAAAAATTAAACACAGCTCACGGTAACTAAAGCTCCACTGGCTAAGAGAAACGATCCACAGATAGTATAAAACAATTAAAAGAACGCTTTTGGAAACGCTTCCGTCTTCCGGTGAAAACAAATGGAATTCTGGGTAACGCAGGAAAAACGAGCGGCCTGCAGTGACGGTAATGACCAGCAGAGGCTGCTAAAAATCGTTATTTGTGGACCTGCATTGTATTACTTTAAACTTTAAAACCCTCAAAAATTAGTTGTCATTGTGATAGTAAGTAGACAGACAGACAGACAGACAGACAGACAGACAGACAGACACAAGCTCACAACACATCGCGTTGCAACGCATTGTGGGCTCGTCGATATTTCACAATAGGGGTCCGCGGGCGGCCAGAGGTAATGGCTGGTTGCTGGTCCTTGGCATGGACACATAGTGGGATCCTTGCACAAAACATTTTCAGATGGGAGGTCCGTGGCCAAATACATTTCATTTTCCCACGAAAAGGTTTGAGAACTATTGATTTAGAAAGCTTTTTGTAGAATCGGCCACTAATGGGTAAATTTCAAAAGTCCCTCGTCCACACTCCTTCAGTCCTGCACTTTCTCCCTTTTGTCTCGTGTTTTCTCCAGTGGTGGAAAGTAACTAAGTACATTTACTTAAGTGCTGTACTCAAGTAAAGTTTTGAGATATTTGTACTTTACTTGAGTATTTCCAATTTCCAGTACTTTCACTTCTACTCCACTACATCTCAGAGGAAAATATTGTACTTTTACTCCACTACAATTGTTTGAAAACTTTAGTTACTAGTTACTTTTCAGATATAAATTATGATATTATGAAACATACATTAACCACTTTAGTCTTAGTAGTCTTTTAGTAGATAGCCGATCTACAAGCTGCGATGCGACACGTTGTGAGCTTATAGATTGGCAATTTTTTTGTTTGTACTTTTACTTTTGGTACTTTATGTACATTTTGATGCCAATACTTTTGTACTTTTACTCAAGTAAATGTTGAAGTCTGGACTTTTACTTGTAACTGAGTATTTCTATATTGCAGTATTGGTACTTTTACTTAACACATTGTGTGCCAGAGGTTTATTAAAATAGGGTACATCTAGTGCCAGCATATCTTCCATCCACTTACGTTGATATGTTGCGTGCTGTAGAAGCCCCGACAAGGACGCGCATGTAAACAAAGCCTGCGTGCGAGACGGCGGAGGGTCCCGACTAACGCCTGGAACAATAATATTTCTAACGTGATCCTCCATTGCAGAGTGATCGCCGATCGAAAACGGCTCGTTTCCACCACGTTAAAAAGAAATGGAGATATTAAGCTTTTAGTCAAGGAGTTAACATTGGAGCAGCCGACCGGAAGGATTTTTGACATGGATCCACATCCGGCCTCTCCTTCTTAGAGACTCCTTGGATGATCCCAAAGTTTTGTTTGCCCCACGTGGGAAAAATATATATTAAAAAAAATGGGCCAAAAACGGTCCGGACCGTTTATGGCCCATAACGCATAGCTTCTCAAAAACGGTCCGGACCGTTTTTGGCACACAATGTGTTAAGTACAGAATTTGGGTACTTTTTCCACCACTGGTTCTCTTCCTCCTTTGCCCTCCATCCCCCGACCCCACCCCAAGCCCTTTCTCCCTCCACCCCTGCAGTCCTATCCATCACCGTGTGACCCTGATGTGACGTGTACGTCTTGTACATGTTGTCTCCTGTCAATAACAACACTTATACAGTATATAGATTCCTTTTCTCTCGCTTCTCTTCTCCAAGGCCGGCCACATAACAACCGTCTGTCCAGGTTCAACTTTATTGTCATCAATTCAATACCAATTACAAAGCAAAAGGCATGTGTGATTCATTGTGCGCTAAAACAACAACACAGCAGCTAGAGTCTCAAGCATCTCTGTGTCATTTTATGTTTTGCATTAGCTATTAACCCTTTAAGACCTGAAGCCGATTCTACATCCCAACAGTATTCTGAAAAAACGTAATGTTTCTATATCAAGTAGTGCTCAAAGTAGTGCTCGAGTATGTGCTGCCTTTGCTCCTCTGATGACGATGGGATCCTGCATAAAAGGGCTTATCGCTGTCTCTCTCTCTCCCTCCCTCCCCATAGAAGGGCTGTTGACGCCCCTCCACCGTTTTAAGATTGGCATGTGAAATGGCGAAAAGGAGCCATCTTCTACCTTCCTGGTGTGCCCGTGGGGGGGCGGGGGTGGGGTTGGACGGGTGGGGGGGCGGGGGTGGGGTTGGACGGGTGGGTTGGCTGCTGTGCAATTACCTCAGTTTATCTGACTTCTCTCGTGACAGGATGATCGGATGAACAGTTCAGAGGATAGAGAGGAGTGCAGGAGAGTGTGGTATACGCAGTCGAGTATGAGAGTGACAGAGCGAGTATAAGACAAAGAGGAGAGAGAGAAAGAAAAGATAGACTTGAGCTTGTCAGACGCATCCTATAAAGGCTGTTGAAGTCACTTTGAAATTGGTACGTGTGTCAAAGTGCCGAGTGTCGTCGACGCTGCTTTTTTTCAGAGCTATGCTTAATGTATATATATAGCTGTACGCTGCAGGTGTTGCGCAACCAAATGAGCTGATACGAGGCTCACAGTGGGTTGCAATGTGACGAGGCGTGAGCTTGTAGATCGGCTGTGTTTGCTGCACGACACCTGCGGGGCAGTCAAGTATAAATCAGGCTCTTTAGGTTTTGCGGGAGAAACTCTAAAGGAGCTCTTGTTTTTAGCTCTCTCCTTGTGTCAAGGAGAGAGCTGTCAGAAGTGACTGCAGAGAAGAAGTCCGTAACGTTGTTTGTTTGAGCGTTCGGTGTAGTGATCTGAGCCCCTGAGTCTCTCTGAAACCCCCCTTTTTTATGTTTCTTTATTCAAGGAGAAGTACAGAGAAGTACAGAGTTTCTGTTAGTGTCACTCCTTGTTTGTTTTGTTTTTTCCACATCACAAACATAGAAAAGACAGGACATACACATCCCCTCCCATTTTGGTCCCATTATGCAGAGTGGCCAAGAGTGATCAGTTTGATCACTTGTGGATCAATTGCCCAACCCTCCCTCCCTTTCTCCCACCCTCCCTTGGGTCCTAGGCAGTTTGATTGATTGATTGAATATTTTATTAGGCAAAACATTTAAAACAGCACAATTACATTTAAAATACTTTGTCTAACAGGTCCGTTCATAAAAGTCCTTGCGGACTTGTTTCCAATGAGGGCCTTGGTATTCAATTCATAGACATATATACTGCCCTGCCAAGGCAGAGTGCAGTAACTACGAAAACAAAAATCACTGAAAAATGGGTTTAAAAGTGATTCAACTGGTCAGCCAAATGAGATATCGGCCTATAAGTGATATTACACTAATTGTACATCTGTTCTTGAGGTAATTGTTTATCCCCCAACATCACAAAGGCTAATTTGGCCTTTGGGATACCCAAATAAGTCAGTGTGTCCAAAAACGTAGTTACTGCTCTTTGGCTTGGCAGGGCAGTATAGTGGCACCACAGTTCGAATATAAAAATAAATAACACTATGTACAACAAAAAAAAAAAAAGGGGGGAAAAAGATATGTACAAGAACAGGGGGGGGGGGGGGGGGGGGTCGGCTGTCTAATGGGAAAATGGTACTACCTCCTCTTTTGGCCTCCTGAAAGGTGATTTTTTTTTAAGGCCCTTTTAAATGAGCCAGCGAACTGCATTTTTTGAGGGATGGGGTTAGACCAATCCTGGGTGGCAGTGCTGTAGAAGGAGAATTTGCCCATTGTTTTATGGGTGGGTGGTACCAAACTGTTGTTAACGCTCCCTCTGGTATTGTGACTGTGGGTGTCGCTAACCTGTGGTGGAAAGTACATTTACTTAAGTGCTGTACTCAAGTAAAGGTTTGAGGTATTTGTACTTTACTTGAGTATTTCCAATTTCCAGTACTTTGACTCCTACTCCACTACATCTCAGAGGAAAATATTGTACTTTTACTCCACTACAATTATTTGAAAACTTTAGTTACTAGCTACTTTTCAGATATAAATTATGATATTATGAAACATACATGAACCACTTTAGCACTATTTTATACCTAGGCTATTTGAAAATAGCCGATCTACAAGCTCACAACACGTTGCATCACGACACACGTTGTGAGCTTATATATCTGCTATTTTCAAATATTTTTGTACTTTTACTTTTGGTACTTTATGTACATTTTGATGCCAATACTTTTGTACTTTTACTCAAGTCAATGTTGAAGTCTGGACTTTTACTTGTAACAGAGTATTTCTGTATTGCAGTATTGGTACTCCACCACTGGTCCTAGGGGAGGTAAAACATTACTATACCCTTCCTGTAGAAGAAAAGATTAATACAAAAATAACCAAAGTAATTTAAGTTCAATCCAAGAAAAGGAAGGGCTGTAGAGAAAAATAAAGAAAAAATAGCAAATAAAAAATGGTAAACAGATAATATAATGGAAAACATAGCATACATGTAGAAATAAAAAATGGAGAAAAAACAAAAATAAACAATACAATAATAAATTAATATATTCCCATAACTCTCCTTGGGACATTGAAATGATGAGATGTAAGGTAGTGACATTTCATCGCTCTTAAGTGTTCTTATTGAAATATGATATAAATGGTTGCCACCTAGCATAACATTTATCAACTGAGCCTCTGATTTGTACATTTTGCTTTTTCAAGTTTAAGGAAGAACATCATGTCCACCAGCCAGTTCTCTGAGCCTCTCTGTCCTGTCACATTTCACTCATTTTTTTCTGGGTCTTTGCAAACTGCAGGATCCTTAACATCAATTGAAGTCTTAATTGTGTATTTCTGAGCTCTCAGAGCTCAATTGGAATCGGATTTTGGAGTGCAGGCTGATTTGAATGAGCGTATAGCGTCCACTGGAGTGTTTGACTAGAGCGTTTCCAATTCTCTGAGTTACATGTGTTTGTGCGCGCACACACACACACACGCACATGCACGCACGCACGCACGCACGCACGCACGCACGCACGTACGCACGCACGCGCACACACACACACACACGCATGCACGCACGCGAGCACACGCACACAAAACGGTGTATAGAGAGTAGACACTTAAGTCTGTGGGTCTTAAACCATGTCATCCATTAGGTTGAGACTGATTGGGCCATTTAAGGCTGTGAGCGGACTGGCTGCCATACTGTAGGTGTTCATCCAGACAGAGAACCACTGTGGCGACTGTAATCAAGACCTTTTTCTCTGTGCGGCAAAGCCAACATTTGTAAAGTATTTTTGTTCCATGGAGAGGAGAGGAGAGGAGAGGAGAGGAGAGGAGAGGAGAGGAGAGGAGAGGAGTGGAGAGGAGAGGAGAGGAGAGGAGAGGAGAGGAAAGGACCAAATGTATAAGTATTTGGCCACGGACCCCATCTCAAGATTTGTGCCAGGGACCCCCATACCAGATTTTTTAAATATGTTTTATTGCACAGCTCTACAAGCTCACAGCTTGTAGAGCTTGCAGATTGTCTATTTTCAAATAGTTCAAATGGTTTAAATGATGTTAATGCTGCAACTGGGGACTCCCAGGAACCTCCTCAAGGACGCCTGGGGGGACCCTGGACCCCTCTTTAAGAACCACCGTTTTAGAAAACATGAGAAGGGACAGACAGGATGGTATAGGTAGGAGGGGGGTCTAGCTCTAGTCTAGCTGTAATGCTTTCCATTATGCGTTTTATCCTCTCCCTCCATTGCTGGATAGTCGGTGGCTTTACATTTCTCCAAGACACACAGTAATCATTTGTTTTACGATCAACAGCAACGCCCCAAAGCAGATATATCTGGTTCTTGGTTCCTACAGTATTCCCCTCGGGATCTCACCAAGTATAAAGAACGCCGGCCCAAAAGGAATGTCAACTCCCATACTTAGTTTAATCTCCCCTTGAATATCCCTACAACATGTATGTGTTTTGGGACAATCCCAAAACATGTGGATATGGTCAAAAGCAGGTGCTTTTGAAGAACAAAGTGTTGACACATTGTAGTTGAGTAATATTTCACCAGGATTGATCTATAGTTTGAAACAAGCACGGGGGTTGAGTACTTTGCGTGCGTGACATGGGAAAGCAGACACTCTTACTACATAGTGTACATGTAGCTCTGGCCCATAGCATTAGAAGGAGTTCTCCTTAACGCTATGGGACTTTCGATCCTTTCCCCTCACACCGCGGTAGCGCAGGCTGCGCAGAAAAATAAAACATTACAAGCCTAATCAACTTAGTGGGAACACTCTGAGCCCCCCCACCTCAGGTCTAAAATACACTTTTTGGCCATAAAATAAAATATTTCACCGGAAGGATCACAAGTTTTTGGTTACTTCGCCGCGCCCTCTACAGATCTGGTCAATAGAATTTTTTCTATTGTGAAATATTTTATTTTCTGGCCAAAAAGTATATTTTAGACGTGAGTTGGGGGTCTCCCACTTAGTAGAGTAGGCTTTCAACTCCATAAAACCGTCTTTGTTTTGGTGAGTAGTGAAAGTGTATTTTGATTTTTTTTACTACAGCCGAGAGGCTGCGCAGCCTGTGGTGCGTGTGCAAAGGCTCGAAAGGAGAACTCCTTCTAACGCTATGGACCAGAGCTACAGTACATGCAGATACATAACGAGCAGGAGACAAGATAATGTAAGAGTGGCGTAGAGTTCAGTCCTTTGAAGATATTCGGGCGCTGCTCTTGTGGCGACCAGCAGCAGGTTTTAGTCAAGGAGTGTCTGTGCTCGTTTTAACTGTTTATTATGTTTGTCTGGTCAGAACAGGCCTAGAGTTTTTGAGTACTTATTAAGTCCTACTTGTAGCTCAGGAGGCTGAAAGATGGAGTTTCTAAGAGTACTACTTTTGATGCTTTTAATGGTTTTTGCATGGAGTCACCAACACTCACAAACATTTCAGTACTCGCGGGAGTTTCTCCTAAATCTACAGTGGAATCGTCAGAGCCTCGACGCGACACTTTCCTCACAGACTTCCAATTTCAATCCAGAAATAGTCGGAGATTCTGTGAATGTAGGAGATGGCTTCAAGAAATCGGCATACATCAGGAAAAGAGGAAAGAAGGGTGGCGTGCATCAACGTTTAAGGAAACAGACGCAAAACAACCGCGTCCCACTACCCTCCATAATCCTGGCCAACGTCCAATCTTTAAGGAACAAAATGGATGAATTACATGGGAATATCAGTCATCTACGCGAATACAGGGATGTATTCTTTTATCTCCCAAGGGAATTTCCCCAAGTGTTTATCACCGTTGTTTACATTCATCCAAAAGCCAACGCGGACATTGCAGCGAACACCGTCTTCAGAGTGACACAGTCATTGCAATCTATCTCCCCTGACGCGCCCAACATAATTCTGGGAGATTTTAATCATTGCAACTTGAAAAAAACTTTAAACAGTTTTTATCAATATGTCAACTGTCACACACGGCGCAACAAGACTCTGGATCTATGCTATGGCTCCATTAAAGGAGCATACAAATCAGAGGCGGGCCCTGCTCTCGGATCTTCTGATCATAACATTGTACACCTTCTACCCGTTTACAAGACTGTGCTAAGGAGGGAGAAGGTGCGGAAAAGACAGGTGAAGATCTGGAATGAGGATTCCTCTCTTGCCCTGCAGGGGTGCTTTGACTGCACAGATTGGTCTGTGTTTACAGAATCATCTGATAACATTGATGAAATTACAGACGCTGTGTGCAGCTATATAACATTCTGTGAAAACAATGTCATTCCCACTAAGACTGTTAAGGTTTTTCCTAACAACAAACCCTGGGCATCATCAGCCCTAAAAAGCTTAATCCACAACAGGAAAAATGCCTTCAATGAGGGTGATCTACCCAAGGTCAGGGAACTAAACAGGGAGATCAAGTCTGAAATTAAAAAAGCTAAACTTAGGTACAAAAACAAAATCGAAGCTGAGCTAAGCAGTAATAACCTCAGGGAAGCATGGAACGGCATGAAATCTATGACAGGGTCAGATGATAAAGGCCATAAGCACATCTCCTTGCCTGGGTTTAACTCAGATGTACAGCTGGCCAATGAGCTAAATAAGTTTTACCTAAGATTTGAGAATCAGGATTTTGTTGATAAAATTACTGAATTAAAGAATGAGACTAGAGCTCCTCCAGCCCTAGTTATTGACAAAAAAAGTGTGGAAAAACACCTCAGACACACTAAGTCAAAAAGTCCAGGGCCGGACAACATATGTGGCAAGGTTCTCTCAACTTGTGCTGAACAACTCTGCAGCATTTTTCATTTTATTTTTAATTTATCTCTTCAACAACAGCGGGTCCCTAAGTTATGGAAACAGTCCACAATTGTTCCAGTTGCCAAAATTAGGACCCCAAAGTCATTAAATGACTTCAGGCCTGTTGCTTTGACTTCATTAGTAATGAAATGTTTGGAAAAGCTAGTCAAAGATAACATCCTAAAGCAGGTGGAGAAATCTCTAGATCCCCTGCAGTTTGCATACAGGTCTGGTAGAGGTGTAGATGATGCCACTATCACCCTACTGCATTTCTTGTACCGCCACCTTGAGGGGAAAAAAACACAGGCCAGACTGTTGTTTGTCGATTTTTCCTCTGCCTTTAACACGATCCAGCCACATCTTCTAGCCCAGAAGCTAATTAGTTATTTTAATCTGGATCTTAACCTTGTTGGCTGGATCATAGACTTCTTAACTGTTAGGTCTCAGTGCGTGAGGGTAAATGAGGTCCTGTCTTCTCTGTTGCTCTCCTCCACTGGTTCTCCCCAAGGCTGTTGTCTCTCCTCACTACTGTATATTTTGTATACCAACGACTGCTGTAGCAATCACCCTAACAGGTATATTGTCAAATTTGCTGATGATTCTGTGATTGTTAGCCTTCTTGATGATAATGAGGTACAGCATGGGCCAGTTGTCAATGACTTCATATTGTGGTGTGACAAGTCATTCTTACAGTTAAATTTGACCAAAACAAAAGACATGATCATCAGCTTTAGAAGGACTCCTCCCAGTCCTGCTCCTACAATCATTAAGGGCACAGAAATAGAGGTTGTAGAGAGCTATAAATACTTGGGTGTCATTCTTGACAACAAACTCTCTTTCAACACTCATGTTGCCTCTACATCTAAAAAAGTCCAGCAGCGTCTTTTTTTTCTGAGGAAAATGCGTTCTTTTAATGTCTCATCTGTGATGATGACTCTTTTCTATAGAAGTTTTATTGAATCTGTTCTCATGTTTTGTATGGTTTCCTGGTACGGTAATCTGACCCTGGCAAACAAGAACAGGCTCAGCAGCCTCGTCAAAGTGGCCAGCAAGATTTCTGGGAGAACCCAAGCCCAACTCACAGAACTGTACAAGAGGCAGATGCTTAAGAGAGCCTCCTCCCTCCTGGAGGTATCGGATCACCCACTTCGATCTGAGTTTGAACTGTTGCCCTCAGGTCGTCGGCTGAGGGTGCCCACCACAAAGAACAATCGGTTCAAACTATCCTTTGTCCCGGCTGCTATTAAACTGCTGAACAGCAGATAGCACTTTTTTTTTTTTAATTCTTGCCTCTTTGTGCATAATAACCATTAATGTACTTATACTGACTTTGCTACTTTGGATGTCATGAATTCTCTGTCTATAGTGCCCTGTTCTTAGATCTTATTTTTGTATTGAATGTTGTTGTTATGTGTATTTCTTACTATGATCTGGCTGCAAACCAATTTCCCGCAAGGGACAATAAAGCTAACCTTGAACCTTGAACCCTTTTGCTCCAACGGGCATTGTGTTGTCGACGTGCCCCTGAGCAAGACACAGAAGCCCTAACTGCTCCTTGATGAGCAGGTCGGTGCCTCGCATGGCTGCCTGTACACCAGTGATGTGTGAATGTGTGTGTAAATGTAATGCGTACATTGTAACGCACTTAGGAGAAAAGGTCCTGCATAAATGAAGGCCATTTTCCTTGTTCTCTACATGCTCACTCATCCCGCTGTATCAAACAAGGTTTATCTCCAAGAAACAAGAGGCTAAAAGCCCCAGTAGCTAAGAGGCTGTGTTTCTCCTTACCAGTTTCTGGGAAAAGTACTCAAATGTTTTACTTAAGTAAACGTATCAATACTGCAATGTAGAAGTACTCTGTTACAAGAAAAAGACTGAAAATAAAAAAGTATGTGAGTGAAAGTACCAAAAGTATTGGTATCAAAATGTACTTAAAGTACCAAAAGTAATAGTACTAACATTTTGAAAATAGCAGATCTACAAGCTCACAACGCGTCGCGATGTGACGCGTTGTGAGCTTGTAGATCGGCTATTTTCAAATAAAATCTTTCAGCGAAATTATAATAAGCAGATCTGGCAACCCTGATCAGTGCGTGCAGAACAGCTGGGGCACTGCGCCACAGCAGCAGGAAAAACAACAATGGCAATAGCAATAGAAGTCCTCAAAGTTATTCAATTTGCTTTTAAAAACTTCAATTCTGACGGAACCAGAAGAACAGCTCAATGCACGATATGCAAGGCTTTGTCTAATGTTTACATGAGCACTTTGTTCACCTGCTCTAACTGTGTTTACAAAACAATACACTTGAAAACTACTCAGAAAGGCAGTGCCAGTTTGAGCCTGCCAGCCTGGTGCAAAACGTTGAAAATTGAACAAGTTTGTATCAAACATGCCATTTCTTTAGTGTAATTTAGCCTTTCCCTAGTTCTAACTAAATGATCAGACATGTAATGTTCTAATGGATAAATGAACAGCTTTATGCTGGTTTAATTCTTGACTTTAAGATACGGTTACTCTCTTAGAGATATAAACCTGAGTACTTTGTGGGTGGGCTGGGGAACAATATAGTGAGGGACTTGACACAACCTTGTGACTCGACTTGACAACCTTGTGACTCGACTTGTGACTCGGCTTGACTTGACTTGCCCACAACATAAAGACTTGGGACTCGACTTGGACTCGGACCGGAGCGACTTGAACAATTGTCTGCCACTTTGGCAAATAGCTGCGAAGCATCGTGTGCTTGTAGATCAGCTATTTTTGGATTTGACATTTTGTCTAGCACCTCTAGCTAGAGGTGCCAGACAAAATGTCAACTTTACAAAAGGAAAGGTGACATGATCATTCAAAGTGTTAGGGTTCATCCTCCAGGGTTTATGGAATGTACTCAGCAACTTTTATGGCCATATCCCACCTAAATAGATTTTGCGGTATGTTGTATGGGTCACCAAAATCACCAGGGTTCATCTATGGTCCACGAAGACGCACGATAAAAATACACAGTAATTCAGCCAGTAGTTTTCGAGATATGAGTGTGACCAAAGTAGTGGACGGACAGACGGACGGACGGACGCTTAACAGTGCGGCAAACTTCCTGTCAAGGAGACCCACGTTTGACCCCCTGAAAAAGGTCTCTTTCTCTCTCTCTGTCTCTCTCTCTCTCTCTTTCTTTCTCTGTCTTTCTCTGTCTTTCTCTCTCTCTCTCTCTCTCTCTCTCTCTCTCTCTGTCTCTCTCTCTCTTTGTCTCTCTCTCTCTGTCTCTCTCTCTCTCTCTCTCTCTCTCTCTCTCTCTCTCTCTCTCTCTCTCTCTCTCTCTCTCTCTCTCTCTCTCTCTGTCTCTCTCTCTCTTTGTCTCTCTCTCTCTCTCTCTCTGTCTCTCTCTCTCTTTGTCTCTCTCTCTCTCTCTCTCTCTCTCTCTCTCTCTCTCTCTCTCTCTCTCTCTCTCTCTCTCTCTCTCTCTCTCTCTCTCTCTCTCTCTCTCTCTCTCTGGGACCAGCCTGGTTAATTGATCCCTTTGGGCCTCATGAAGACAGAGCCAAGGCGCAGCTGCATGGAAGGACACGACCACAGAATCACCACTGTGGATGACATGATGATGTCATCATGATGACATGATGATGTCATCATGATGACATGATGATGTCATCATGATGTGGATGACAGCTGCTCGGCCACGGGACAAACGAGAGAAGAAGGGAGCAGAGTGTGAGCAAGACAGACTCAGTGGTGTAAAAAGTACTCAAATGTTTTACTTAAGTAAAAGTATCAATACTGCAAAGTAGAAAGTACTCTGTTACAAGTAAAAGTCAGGAATGCCAAATGTACTTGAGTAAAAGTACCAAAGTATTGGTATCAAAATGTGCTAAAGAACCAAAAGTAACATTACTAAAATGTTTGAAAATAGCCGATCTACAAGCTCACAACGCGTCGTGAGCTTGTAGATCAGCTTTCAAATAGCCTAGGTTTAAAAAAGGGCTAAAGTCGTTAATGTATGTTTTATAATAATCATAATTTATATCTGAAAAGTAACTAGTAACAAATAATTGTAGTGGAGTAAAAGTACAATATTTTGCCTCTGAGAGGGGTGCCGGAGAGAATAAGGACAACTGTCTTTCGGAGGACTGAGATTGATCTTCTATAAGTGATCAGAGCTGTGACAGGTCTCTGTGAGCGGGGGCTAATGGAAGTGCCCCCCCCCCCCCCCCGCCTGTGTTTCAGTCAACGTTTTGTCAGCGCAACTATCCACGGCATCCGGAAACCTCTCCCATTGGCCAAAGCCAGCGCCATTGTTTCCTATAACGAAGGAAGGAAGCGATTACGTGCTTTGTGTCGTGTCGCTGTGCCAGCACCTCCGATTTCAATAGAGGCAAGCGGGCAGGGTTACTCCGGCAAATTAGACGCACGCACCGCACCGCACCGCACCGCACCACACCACACCGCACCGCACCGCATCGCACGCACACACGCACACACGCACGCACGCGCACACAAACACTCAAGCACTCACTTGTTACTTAAGTAAATACCCTATTGTAAAAATAGTCTGTTACAAGTTCGGTATTCAAAATGTACTTGTGTAAAAGTACAAAAGTATTGGCATCAAAATGTACTGAAAGTACCAAACGTAAAAGTACTCATTATGCAGAATGTCCCACTTCACAAGTTTTCCGATGCATACAAATCTTTTGAAAATAGCAGATCTACAAGCTCACAACGTGTTGCATCGTGACGCGTTGTGAGCTTGTAGATCGGCTATTTTCAAACAGCCAAAGTATATAGGCTGAAGTTATTAATGTATGTTTTGTGATAATAATCAAAACCTACAAAGTAACTAGAAACTAAAGTTTTCTAATAATTGTATTGGAGTAAAATAAAAAATTTAGTACAAGAAAAAGTACTGAGAATTGGAAATACTCCAATACTTAAGTACAGTACTTGAGTACATGTACTTACTTTACACCACTGCCATTACACACAGGCATGCAATTATGCATACGCGTAAAACGTATAACGTGCACATGGCACGGACGTGTATTGTACACTCAATCATGAATATGCATGAGGGAATCATTTGCATCCATGCATAGCAGATGATACACAGGGAAACATAGACGTGTTAAGTTGAGAAACCCTCTTTGCAGCACATTTCTCACAGACGCCTGACTTTGTGCTCGTGTTGTATTTTCTCTGTTACGCTGCCATGTTGGCAAGCTATTGTATGCAGCCTCCTGTTTCACTCCCACACACACACACACACACACACACACACACACACACACACACACACACACACACACACACACACACACACACACACACACACACACACACACACACACACACACACACTTAACTAACTGTGTGGCACGATGCACAGCAACAATGCTTTTGTGTGGGGACGGAAGCGGCTGGTCGAGGTGGCTTTGGAAGGTACCTTGCCGCGTCGCTTGAGCTTTTTAAAGGCACTATAAATCACTGTTTGTCAACGTCGGGTCCAGGGACCAGGGTCCATTTGGTTCCATGTAAACACTGAGGATTTTTTTTTTTTACAAAGTGTAATAATAATAAAAACAAACATAATAATTTTATTAAGCACCTTTCTAAGAGCTCTGTGGATGCATTATTATTATTTAGTTTTATTATTTTGTCTAAATAGCGTATTCGTCTACGTAAAGCTCTTATCAACATCACCTTTAATCGTGACCCCTCCCCTCTCCCCCCTCCTCTCTTCCCGCCCTTTGTCCCAGGCTCTATGACGTGACCAGAGCCCTCCCTCCACCCCGCCCCCGCTCTATGGCGGAGAGCATTGATGACCTTTTGACAGACAGCCCGGACAAATCATCTACCGACGCCACGGCACCCCCCCCCGCCCGCCCCGCCCTGCCCCGCCCCGCCCCGCCCCTAACCCACCTAAACCAACCAGCGCCTGACTTTGTCCCCCGGAGGGAGGCAGGAAGAATCACAGAACAGCCTGAGCCAAGTGCTGAGGACCCCAACGGAGAGACGGAGGAGGACTGTGAAGTGCGTATTAGTCCAGTGGTTTACCAACATTTTCTGCCCACTTTAATTGTAGGATTTTTTTGGGCTATTAAAACCATTGCAGATATGCATATTTGTGCAAATCATTAAACACATATTTTTTAAAGCGAACATTTGTAAAATATGTTGTTCCAGGGACCCCCAGAAGCAAAATAAATAGTTAAAAATGTTGTTAAAAAAAATATGGTTTCAAAGATTTGCTAAAATGTTCAAGATTTAAAAAAAAAAAAGAAAGAAAAAAAAAGTATTTTTTGAATAGCCAAAGCATAAAATAATGGTTATAGCTTGAATATAAAATGACACAGATGCGTTCAAGGATTGAATGGGTTAAAATCTCCAAAGCGTGCTTCATGCGTTGGGTGAGCAATTCAAATGAATAGGAGGTTCTCTAGATATATTATAACTCTATGGTTGACTAGAATGATTACGCAATCACCACTGACTGCTGCCCCTGGTCACCGGTTTTCTGTGTAACATCCGTGCAAGTCTCCGTTGACAGAGACGAGCTTGTTCATCGATCAGGAAACGCCGCAGATTTTCTTTTTCCTTATTGGCAACAAATTAGGGCTTAAATGTAACGAAGTAACGCCATTAATTGGGGAAAAGGTAACTCAGTAAGCGAGTACTCTAATTGCAAAACTAACGCGTTAACACATCACCCGCCAAGGTATTGAACATCGTTTTGTTATCCCCTTGCCAGCGTAATTACCTTCATCCCATGATATTTGAAACGCCGTGGAGGAGACATTGTGTTCCAAAAAAACTAAAAAGGCGGAGGGAAGGGGTAGGCGGAGGGATCTGCGTATTCAGACGAACCACAACATTCCAACCGCGATCCGCCATTTTGGGGCTGGGGCACTCTGAAAACAGTGGTTTTCAATGCAAAAAAAACAGCAACTGAGTTACAGCTGTTTTTCTGAAAATCCCATAGCCACGGCGGGCGGAAGTGACGTTTTTTGGAATGATGTCACTTCCACATACTTCTTCTCTGATTGACGATGGATCATCCCAGAGCTGTGTTACGGTGCCTAAAACAGCCGGCCTATTTCTTTTAATAGAACGACTTTAAAAATGCGTATTGGCGGGCAAGTGCGCTATTTAATAGAGCGACTTGATGCGTGTATGGCAGGAATTGTGTTACGTTACTCCATTACCCCAAAAGAGGAAACAAACAACTATGATCTATTTTTGGCCAAACAGAGTTAAATGTATTTTTTTGTAATAATCTTCAGGTCCTTATCTATTGGCTTATCTAAATATCAGTGCAAGCAGACAGATGGTCACCCAGTGCTTTGGTCTTGTTGAATTTTGTTCTCCTCATAATGAATTCTACTTGTTTTACAGTTTTGGATTCATATGACAGCTGCAATAAAACTGCCGGTCCCACGTGTGTCTTTAACCGCTGAAAATAATCCATGTGTTGTGGCAATAACGGGAAGCGACATAGATTTTTTTGCAGTGTTTTCCTCCATTATATTGGCATGCCTTTGTATGTTGTCCTGGGAAGTATCGTGTCAATTACCAAGATTGGCGTCCAGACATTCAGCGTAAACGCAAAGGCGGCAGACATCCTCCTGATAATAATCCATGGGGTCAGGAAAACAGAGTAGAGCCCAGCCGTGTAGTAAATTTAACCCCTTTAAACCGGGAAATAATCGGTTGTCATTTTTTTAGATTTCTTTCGCTATTCAAAAATAGCAGATATACAAGAGCTTGTAGATCTGCTTTTTTTTTTTTTTTATCTGGATTTTCTTTGAATGAATATATATATTTTTAAAGCAAACATTGGTTTAGTGGTTCTCAAACATTTCCATGTCAAGGACCACCCAAAATTAGCTGTATTTGGCCGCGGACCCCCATCTCAAAATATGTTGTTCCAGGGACCCCCCCGGAAGCACAGATCGGTAAAAATGTTTGTTTTAAAACGTATATTCAATGATTTGCACAAAGTTTCCAAGATTTAAAAAAAAAAAAAAACAGATCTACAAGCTCATGAGCTTGTAGATCTGCTATTTTTTAATAGCCAAAATAAATCTTAAAAATGACACACAGATGCGTTCCCGGTCTCAAAGGGTTAACGTGCAGAGCAATAAAACGAACGAGGCTCTGGGTAATAAAAAAAAAAAAAAAGGACGAACCCAGGATGTACTATTTCAGAAAACCAGGCTCTTCTTGCTGGTCAATAATTTCAGTGTTTATGGGCCGGAGTTATGGTTCGCTGTGGAGAACGTCTGATCCCGGCGCTTTCCGGTCCAGACGGCATCATGTCTGCTGTATTTTTTTGGAGCTATAAATAGACGCAGGAAGACGGGAACGCATGCTGTGCAAACAAGATGCCGGCACACTGCATCATCTAGAAGAACATCATTACCGTCTTTATTCAGTAGCCCCGGTACTAGTAGACTATCCTACATCATCTTCAACCCAGGTACATTGGCAGCCATTATTATTAAGACCATGTGGGTCGAGGATAATGAGCCGTGGTGGAAAAAGTACTCAAATGTTTACTTAAGTAAAAGTACCAAATACTGCAATATAGAAATATACTCTGTTACAAGTAAAAGTCCGGAATTCAAAATGTACTTGGGTAAAAGTACAAAAGTATTGGCATCAAAATGTACAACAAAGAACCGAAAGTACTAAAATATTTGAAAATAGCAGATCTACAAGCTCACAACGCGTCGCGGATGCAGATAATGGGCGTACGGCGAGATCAATCAGCGCAATTAGCGCCATTATCTGGCCACATGAGGATGTACCGTGTGTGTGTGTGTGTGTGTGTGTGTGTGTGTGTGTGTGTGTGTGTGTGTGTGTGTGTGTGTGTGTGTGTGTGTGTGTGTGTGTGTGTGTGTGTGTGTGTGTGTGTGTGTGTGTGTGTGTGTGTGTGTCGGTGCGTGCGTGCGTGCGTGCGTGTGCGTCTGTCTGTGTGTCTGTGTGTCGGTCTGTCTGTCGGTGTGTCGGTGTGTCTGTGTGTGTGTGTGTGTCAGTGTCGGTGTCGGTGCGTGCGCGCGCGTGTGTGTGTGTGTGTCAGTGTCGGCAGTGGCACGTAGGTGTCGAACACTAGAGGATCGGGCCACGTAGCGACCCAAATTTCTAGTCGCATACAAATTGAAGATATAATTCCCTCCTTCATCTGCAAATCTATCCTGGTGGGAGGACCTTGTCGCTGATCTGATCGGAGTACAAGCGCCGCCAGTCTGTACGTAACGCATGGGTGTAGAATAGATTGGGGGGAAACGCTTTGATGTGCCGGAGCATTGCAGCGTGACATAAAGGACCCAGGCTACACCATGAACCCCATAGCTTAGTCTCTTTATGAGGAAACGGTTCGTCTAGGGGCCGGTTCATATACATGCGGGGGTCTCGATGCAATTTTGATCACATCAGCTGCTCCGAGCATAATCTGACATCACGTCATATAATGAGCAAATCCCCCCCCCTGTTATTAACCTATGGATCATTCTTAACCCATTAAGACCGGGAAAGCATCTGTGTCATTTTCTGATTTATTTGGCTGTTCAAAAATAGCAGATCTACAAGCTCATAGCGCGGCACCGAGTGCCGCGCTATGAGCTTGTGGATCTGCTATTTTAGAAAAATCGTGAAAATGTGTGCAAATCTTTGAATGTTTATATGTTTTTAAAGCATTTTTTTTTTAACTCAGATCTTTGCTTCAGGGGATTCTACAAATGTCTTCTAAAATCCTAACAGACTTCTGGAAAAACGTATGTTGTTATAATATCAGTGGTGCTCAGACTTTTTCATGTCAAGGACCCCCAAAATGATATGTATTTGGCAGCGGACCCCTATCTCAAAATATGTTGTTCCAGGGACCCCCCAGAAGCAAAGATTTGACTTGAATATGTTCACTTTAAAATTATATATATTCAAAGATTTGCGCACATGTTCAAGATTTTTCAAAAATAGCAGATCTACAAGCTCGTAGCGCGGCACTCGGTGCCGCGCTATGAGCTTGTAGATCTGCTATTTTTGAATAGCCAAAGTATAAAATAATGGTTACAGTGGTTAGACAGATGCGTCCTTAATGGGTTAATCTATCTCACTAGATAGTGTTATTCATATTCATATCCATGGATCCCGAGAACCTCTTCCCAAAGAATAAGTTTGAAAACCATTGTTTCTTAACCCGCGGCCCTCTCTCTGGTGGGACCGCAAATAATTAACGACGTTTTGACAACGTTTTGAGCTTGAATTTGAATCCGGAAAAAGGAACAGTTTTGGACAAATGAGGTTTCCACTCGACAGAGACGATATGCACGTCAAAGCATCTCACTTCTCTGAGGGACAGAAAGCCACGTGTCACTTCTGTGAAAAATGTCCCTCAATTACCTTTTTTCACTGAACAAAAACGAAATAAAAACTAAGCTACGATGACTAAGACTAAGACTAAATATATTGACAATTTCGTCAACAAATAAAAACTAGACTAAAATGTTAGTGAGGGATCTAGAGGAGAAGAGATCCAGTAGAACTAAAAGACAAGACATTTTATGTTTGGTTGCGCTCGGGTGTTGCGCTCTGAAAATAGCCGATCTACAAGCTCACAAAGCGTCGCAGCGCGACGCTTTGTGAGCTTGTAGATCTGCTATTTTGCAACCAAGTATGCAACCAAGTGTAAAATCAGCCATTACGTCGCCATCAAGGCACCGCCAACATACATTTTAGTCGACTAAATCAATTATGGATTTAGTCGACTAAAACTTAATATTTAGTTGACTAAAACTAGACAAAAACTAAAACATTTCAGATGACTAAAATATGACTAAAACTAAATGGAATTTGCTGTCAAAAATCAACACTTCCATGAGGTGTTTCTGCGGTTCATGCATCGACCATGGCAGGGCGCGGCATGTCAATATAAGTATTGACTGGTACGCCCAGTGGCGTAACGGAGGGGTAGCAAGTGATACGGTGCGGGGGGCCACCAGCAGGGGGGGCCCTGCCTGCGCTGATACAAATATTTTTACAGCAAAAAAAAAGAAAAAAGTTGATTTATATTGGTCAAATAGAACCGAATTAGACCGAATTAGACCCGATTTTTATCAGGTTGTGCACGCACATGCACTGCGCGCGCGTGCATGTGCGTGAAACTCCCGCGGGGAGGCCCGCGATTCTGCGTTACGTCACTGGGTACGCCGCCTGCTACCGTCACGACAAAAGCCGGCTGTTATAGTGTCATACTTTTTACTGCATGGCCAAACGCTCTGTCTGGGCTTGTGAAAGCAGGCTCTAGCCAGCTGAAACTGCACTTGTACTCAAGGGCCTGTGGCCGCACGGCCGTACAATATATACCTTTCTATACCTCTGCATCCCAAGCATGGCAAATAGTGTCTCTTGCAGTTGTACGACATAAACTAGATCAGTGCGGTCATTTCCAGGTAATGATGATCACCCCGGCGCTCGTGCATTTTTATTCATTGGCCAGATTAATCTCATATCCGTTTCAAACTCATTCCCCTCCGTTTCTTAATAGAAGGCGTCTATTTCCCCGAGATGAGATTGGTGTGAGAGATTTAAAGACAGCCTTTTTGCCACAGGGTGGGCGTAACAAAAGAGAGACGGAGAATGAGAGAGTGTGAGATTGTGTGTGTGTGTGTGTATATGCATGTGTGAGTGAGATACAGAGAAGAGGTTTATAGCCTATAGTCTAACGCTAACGATGATGATTGTTGAGTTTCTGAACAAGAAAGACACCTTTGCAGACACAGAATGTGTAACGGTTTGAATAGCAGAAGGCCCATTTCACTGTCTTGTCTTCTCTTTAAATCAATTTGCTTTCAAATCCCATCTCTGGAGCTAAAGGAGAGAGCCAGACCAAAATACATGTGGATTGTATCTGCCTATAATCAGTCACCAACATACCTGATGCACTTGACCTTTTTCATAGAAGCTCCTGTTCTCCATTCTGTGTTCTCGAAACAGTGCATGTGTGAGTGCCAGGACACTACATGGAGACGGCACGACGAAAATAGCCGAATTAGCGATATGCTCTAAGCTCCATTCTAGCTGTGGGAGGGGTCTGCAGAATGGAGAACAGGGGCTTCTATGAAAAAAGTCAACTGTATCGGGTATGTTGGTGACTGATTATAGGCAGATCAAATCCACATGTATTTTGGTCTGGCTCTCTCCTTTTAAGGATAATTAAGTGCATGCCATACTCGTCTCATTCCCAGCCCATCTCCATTCAAACCGTGTACCTATTACATGAGGCTAACAGCAAGACAACGGAACGGAATTGTCCTCCCGCAGCATAGGGTACGTGAGTGAAATTTCGCTCATGCTCTGGTTTATCACATGTACTGCAACATGTACTTTATTTCAACAAAGTTGAAGCCTCTTCTATCTCCATATCTTTACTTTTTGTGTTATTTCTGAAATTAACACCCTAATGTCGAAAAAGTCAAATAACGGCCACGATATCGGACAAAACCGACATATTGGTCGGGCTCTTTGCTAGCCCGGGACCAGACCAATCTGCGAGTGCAAAAAAAAAATGTCACTCTGCGATTTGGGTCTGGCACCGCTCCATAGAGAATCCATTTCCTGCTCCAGAAGACGTGGGTTACCAATCAGGGCCCAGTATTCCAATATGGGAGACTGTAATTGGTAGTTGGTTGTAGGTCTAACCAATTGCGTCGAGGGCCATTGTCTTGATCCCGCCCCTTGGGGAAAAAAAACGTCCTCATGGAAGCACCAGACTCGTATCCACACAGTGATATAGTCTGAAGCACCAGACTCATATCCACGCAGTGATATAGTCTGTATATATATATATATATATATATATATATATATATATATATATATATATATATATATATATATATATATATATACACCAGACTCATATCCACACAGTGATATAGTCTGGCTACGCCAGGCTAGCTCTTTGCAGCCTCTGTAATGGTGGAGATTAGTGTGAATGAAAGCGTCTTGGAAGGCATCCGTATCCTTATACCAAGTTGTGATGGGAGACTCGCGGGGGCCAGATGACGAGGGGAGGGGCCAGATGGCGAGGGGAGGGGCCAGATGGCGAAGGGGAGGGGCATCCCTGATTCATTGTTTTCAGCAGCAGATTCATTGTTTCTCTGTCTCCTGCACCGCAAGGGTTTTGGATATGAGTTTAACACACCCTGAAGAATTTCTGAATATTTGACTGCCAGAACACTTGACTTCTAAGTGAGCCGTTTGGCTTTTTATCAGTGTTCTGCCATCACAGTAGTGTGGATTTTGACGGCTCATTTTTATTCAGTTTTAGTCATAGTCTTTTTAGTCATATTTTAGTCATCTGAAATGTTTTACTGTTAGTCTAGGTTTAGTCGATTAATTATCATAGGATTATAGTCGACTAAATCTACAGTTGATTTAGTCGACTAAAATATATTTTGCCGGTGCCTTGATGGCGTCATAATGACTGATTTTACACTTGGTTGCATGCTGAAAATAGCCGATCTACAAGCTCACAACGCGTCGCAGCGCAACGCGTTGTGAGCTTTTAGATCTGCTATTTTCAGAGCGCAACACCTGAGCGCAACCAAACATAAAATGACTTGTCTTTTAGTTCTACTGGATCTCTTCTCCACTAGATCCCTCACTAACATTTTTCGTCAACATTTTTGTTGACGAAATTGTCAATATATTTAGTCTTAGTTTTAGTTTTTATTTAGTTTTCAGCAGTGAAAAAAGGTAGTCGACCAACATTTTCGTCATAGTTTTAGTCGACGAAATCAACACTACATCACAGTGCTGTGAAATTAAAGTGTTGGGTTGCACACACACTATTCCTTTAAAAAAAACACACACACAGAAAGAAATATTGAAAATAATTCACCCCCGTGAATTTGATCTGATATTATCTGACCCCAGGTGGGAAGTGTGAATGCAAAAATGATGAATGTTCTCGGAGTTGTTTTGGCGGGTTCCATTTCGCCCATCAGCTTGTGTTTGCGCTTAAGTTGTGATGCTTTTATTTATAGACAAATGTTAACCACTTCCATGAACGGCAGCTATGTTATAGTTGTGAATAATGTCTTGCTCTAGTAGATCGCCTATTTTCCGGCGAATACTGACCTGAAAGTGAAAAGAGAAAAAGTTTGAATATGTTAAGTTATTGCGAACGCGGAAGGAGGCGCGGCGAATGTGAATGTGTGAATTTAGACACAGCCTGCAAAACACACACACACACACACACACACACACACACACACACACACACACACACACATACACACACACACACACACACACACACACACACACACACACACACACACACACACACACACACACACACACACACACACACACACACACACACACACACAATGTTCTCTCCCCATCACAGTGAAATAACACGGATTACAAGTCCGTACATACACAATATTTTCGAGCTGCGTTCGCTTCCAGCGTTCGCGCGTCTTACTTGTATACTATACAGTACACTTTTGTATGTCCAGCCAGAGAGGATACACGCGGTTCCAGACGCATGGCTTTTAAATTAATTGCTACATCTCTGGGAACAAGAGCTGTCATCGTCACCCCTTATGTTCACAGCCTCCGTGTGCCGATCCTGACCTCTTTGCATGTGCTGTTCGGCTGTTCTTCATGGCCAGACAGGAGCATCTGTTTATGCTGCTGGAGAAAAGATTGCAATCTTTTCTTTTGATAACCTCTCGCAACGCGTTGTGAGCTTGAAGATCTGCCAAACATATTGGAGCACACACAGGAGGGTGACTGCCTAGTATAGATAGTATAGGAGTGGTTGGAACATTTATTAAAACAATTTAAGCATCTCAACAAATGCACAAAAATAGCACAAAAATAGCACCAACTAGAGAAAGTGCTCCTCAGAGCACAGGTCTCCACCATGTCAGGTAGGTTATTGTGGGCCAGCAATGTTGATGGAATATGAAGAATCGGACAGATCCAACTTGATCACATGACTGAAGGGATAATGTGTACCGCTTTGCGTGATGTTTGGACACAATTTGTAGGAGCAATATCACTAAAATAGGCTATCTATAAGTGAGCTCGTAGTTTGCGTATTTTTGCTATTTTTAAAACATTTTGAAGGAAAAAAGACAGACCCCCAAAATGAAATATTGTTTTAATTGATTAAATCAAGTAGTTATATTAACGGTTGCACCCCTACAATTTTGTACACTATTATGTACTTCAACTCTCTCTCAGCTGAGGGGTCCTTGTCCTGAAAAACATTTTGTTTCGTCTTGTGTCTCACATTTTGTTTCGTCTTGTTTCACAGGCCTCAGCCATTGGACGGTGACACCAGGAAGTGATCGACCAATCTCCCCTCTCCCTGCATACGGAACAAACAACCCTCTCTCTCCCTGTCCCGTGTCACCGACATCGCCCGGCGGTCTCGTGACCACACCCTCCTCCCTGCCGTCGATGTCCCGCTGTCTGTCATCGGATCGACCCATTGCCTCCGCCTAACGCTCCAATCTTATCATGCCTGCTTCGTCCCCAACTCCCCCTCCCCCCCCACCCCCCAAGCCCCCTCTTTCTCACCAGAACACCCCCCCCCCCCCCCCCTCCACCCCTCCACTTGGCCCGGAGACTGCTCAGTGCTGTGGACAGGCCCTCTAGTGGGAGCTGACCTTAAGGCGCCCTTGCATATCTTTTTTTCTTTTTTTACATAGACCAAAGAGAATAAAAAGGACAACAAGTGTGTGATCATTGTTCCAGAGCAGCAGAGGACCATCTGGCCAAAAAGCAGACACACACACTTTATGGACCGGCTGTTGTCTCGTCCGTCGCGGCGCCATGTGACCGGCGCCTATACACGCAAATAGAGACGCACAAACACAAACTGGATGGGACACACGCCTACACACACACACGTACACACACGTACACACACACACACACACACACACACACACACACACACACACACACACACACACACACACACACACACACACACACACACACACACACACACACACACACACTGTACTGTACTGTACACAATCAACCTTTAAAACTTTTGCGGACACGTTTGTTTGGTTTTTCGGACTAAGCCCACCACTGTATTTTGGCCAACTGGAGATAATATTGCATAATATACAGTATATCTGTGTATTCCCCCCCCCCCCCAAAAAGAAAAGAAAGAATTGTCGGATTTCCTTTTTCTTTTTTTTTTATCCATGGATGGGACGATTTGAACGTTTGGTTGTCGTGGTGACGGAGCGGTTGGTTGCCGTGGTGACGGAGGCGGGTCATTAAGAGTACAAAACCACTCCTCGGGACGTATCGGACCTGTCGAGTTTGAAAGACCAGCGAGCAAGCAAGCGTGAGGAAAATGTCATTAAATGTATTTTGAAAGTCCTAAAAGTTATATATTTAACAGTTTTATATGTTGTACCTTTGTAGACAAGCTTATTGGACATAAAATAACGAGAAAAAAGCAAGAAAAAAAACTAATGTGGTTGCCGATTTAGTAGGATGTGAACAAAACGAAGAAAGGAAAAAAACAGAAAAAATAAAACAACGCTATTGTTCCCATCACTGCTGTCGCGTAGTCCAGAGATGTTTCTGTTCAACTCATCCGGTAGACGCTTTATTCTCACGGTCTCACGCTCTTCCAAATGGTCCTCGGTAACCGTCTATCAGCAACAACAACTTAACAACAACAACAACAATAGCAAACAGAAACGGATCAAGTGATTCACCGACTGACTGGCCTGCAGTCAAGCGGACGTTAAAGGTTCTATGACATTCATTTTCACTTAAAAAAAAAATAAATACAAAATTGGGGGGGTTTTATGACCTCAATTACACCCAAAAAACCTGAACTTTGAACATTCAGTGGATTTTCTGTGGTCTGGGGTTTTCTGAATAATTAGGCTGAAAAGTAATCTGTGATTGCCCCTTGGAGAGTGAAGTCACAGGCCATTAATCCCGCCCACTCTCCTCCTCGCCCCTCCCCTCCCCTATCCTTTCCTTTGGGGGGGGGGCGGAGCAGAGGCGATGATTGACAGGCACAATCCCTCAACAGCGACACCCGCAGGCAAATAATTCTTTTTTTCATTGCAGTTGAAAAGGCTTTAGAAATGTGAGAGAAAAACACCTGCAATGGCTCACTGGAGTGGAATTTTCAGTTAAAACTCTTTATACACGTTTGAAGGACCATGACCAAGACTTTTAATGTGTGGTAAAACTGAATGTCATGAAACCTTTAACATATCTGTGGTCGTCAGTGGAAGCCACTTGAACCTGCTACTTTGCTATGATATGGTATCGTACAAGGTGTGGACCTCTTCAATGGCTTTTGATCTGTTAACCACTTAAACCCTATTATACCGTTAATACCAGAATCCCCCAGGGCTCTATACTAGGCCCCGTCATTTCTTTCCCCCCTCGACACCAAATATTTTCCGGCAAAAAAAACAGACGACCTACAAGCTCGCAATGCGCCGCAACGCAGCGCGTCGTGAGCTTGTAGATCGACCTATTTGTTTTGCCGAATGTTCGCCCCCCCCCCGGGAAAGGGGACACTATAAGGGTTCACGTGGTTAATTTATTTTTTTGTGCTTGTGTTTGTTCGCACAACATGTGGCCACCTCTCTCTATCTCTCTCTCTCTCTCTCTCTCTCTCTCATTTTCGTTGCGAAGAAGGTGAGAAGGAGAAAGATGGAGCAGGGGGTGGGTGGGGGTGGGTGGGGGCGGGCGGGGGGGGGGAGGGGGGTTGGAGGCATCGCGTGGGAGTATTAGAGTCATTTACGTGAGATACTTTTTTATCATGAAATATTTTAAGAATAAATTAAATACATGAAAGAAATTCCACCTGCCGAAATAGGGTGTTTTTTTTATTTTATTCTGAGGTGTGTTGTTGACTCTCATTCCTTGCTACTCTACATATTGCTTGCCGTCTCAAAACCAGGGCATTTCTCATTTCTAGGCTATCCCTGTCAAACATTGAACATCTTACATGAGAGCTTTTCATTGACAGTAATTATTTAATTAAAAACAACGTAACATTTTAAAATACATTCCTTGTAGCCTAATCTGAATACAAGTATAGATTGCTTAAATGTGTTGTTTTTAACCTGGAACCTGTGTCACTTTTGATTTCTTTGGCTATTCAAAAATAGCAGATATACAAGCTCGTAGCGCGGCACCGAGTGTCGCGCTATGAGCTTGTAGATCTGCTATTTTAGAAAAATCTTGAAAAAAAATGTTTTAGATTTTTTTCAAAAAAACTGTTAGGATTTAGAAAACATTTTTAAGAATCGCCTCAGGTCTTAATGGGTTAATTAAATAATTACAATCAATGGAATTCCGAAAATGTCATTTTACGCCCTATGGCCTATGCGCTACCAAGCCCTCCGTGAAAAAGCCGATCAATAACGTGTCGCAATGTGACAAATTGTGAGCTTTGTTTTGTCACAGTCTCTCATTTAGCACTGAAACAAACCCAAACGACGCAGATTCTGCAAACATATAATGCCACAAAACCCACTAATAATGTTACGTTCCTGTTGATTTGAAATCCGTCTCATTTCTAGATTCCAGACCTAGAGTCTTCTTATTAATTCAAATAGTAAAAATCAACATGATATTGATGTTTTATTAAATAAAAATAAATGCTGTTCTGAGTTTGTAATGTTATACAGTATATTGGCATTACGTTGGAATGATATTTGTTTGGGTTTGTGTGCTAAAAGAATGACGTACAATGTAAGTCAATTACTGGGATACTATTACTGGGATATCGATCTCTACGGCGCTATTGACCCTATATCACCAATATTTGGAGTTACTTCATGGCAAGATAACTACACAACCTAAACCTCTACCGATGTGTGATTGTGCTTTTAAAGGAAAACAAAACCAAATAACTGACTATTAAGATGAAGCTTAGGCCTCACACACTTCCATTGCTAAAGTGTGGGGGGTCCCATGTCATCAATCCTGCCTATACAGCGCTAAATCCAGGCGCGGCGATCTATGGGACTCTATTGGTATTGGATTTTGGGGACCCGCTATGAGGCCCTCAGTCAACGTTTCAACACATCATCTCTGTCTTAATCCTCTGATCAATAGGGTCTGACGGGGTTGAAATAACACAATAAAGTAGATTTAGTGGTGTGTGTGTGTGTGTGTGTGTGTGTGTGTGTGTGTGTGTGTGTGTGTGTGTGTGTGTGTGTGTGTGTGTGTGTGTGTGTGTGTGTGTGTGTGTGTGTGTGTGTGTGTGTGTGTGTGTGTGTGTGTGTGTGTGCGTGCGTGCGTGCGTGCGTGCGTGCGTGCGTGCGTGCGTGCGTGTGTGTGTTGTGACATCGGTTCGATTTTGATTTAGGTAAAAGAAATGCGAGCAAACACAATATAACTTAAACCCCGGATATACACATGACAGCATAATGAAATCAAAACATAAAAACCCAAATCTAAAGTGTGTCAGTACGTAGTCTGTAGCTTATTCCATACCACTATGTTCACACTTTCTTGTTTTGCTAAGCCTCTGCATGATGGTTTAGAGGTTCTTCTTCAGCATAGTTTGGTGGTGTAATGGTTCTATATAGCAGTACATTAGTGCTACTGTATATTCTATGGCACCTTTTAACCCATTAAGACCTGAGGCGATTCCTTAAAATGTTTTCTAAATCCTAACAGTTTTTTTTTTTAAATCTGAAAAATATTTTTTCACGATTTTTCAAAAATAGCAGATCTACAAGCTTGTAGCGCGGCACTCGGTGCCGCGCTATGAGCTTGTATATCTGCTATTTTTGAATAGCCAAAGAAATCTAAAGTGACACAGATGCGTTCCAGGTATTAATGGGTTAAGATGTGTGCTATACATCACACCAAAAGAGGTTCCTCCGTTATGACGAGCAATAATTATAGCCACTCTGTTTAGCGTTCTTGTGCAGGGTGTATGTCTTTAAACAGTATGGAATGTATGGAATATGCATTCAGGTTATTGTTCTTCATCACCATTTCACGAGATTACTCTCATTGGGTGACGGTGCCCCCTGTGCGACCTCACCCAGCCTATTAGAGTTGTTACACAAACGTGAGTCATCTCACTCATGATTCAGAGAACCTGATTCAAAGAAGCTTTCGAGCACTTCGTGGAGCGGCAGGAATTGAGCCAAATGGAACCAAAAGTTCCCATTTGTACCCTCTCAGAGTTAACCCATTTAGACTTGCAACGCATCTGTGTGTCATTTTAAGATTTCTTTGGGCTATTCAAAAATAGCAGATATACAAGCTCGTAGCTTGTAGATCTGCTATTTTAAAAAAATCGTGAACATTTGTGCGAATCTTTGAATATATATATTTTTTTTTATTTTAAGCCAAAATTTGGTCCTTGACATGAAAAATGTTTGAGGACTACTGAAATTATAGCAACATAATTTCTTTAAAAACACTTTAGAAGACATTTGTAGAATCTCCCAGAAGCAAAGATTTGAGTTAAAATGTTCACTTGAAAAACACAAATATATATATTTATACTCAAAGATGTGCACGAATTGTCAAGATAAAAAAAAAGAAATAGCAGACCTACAAGCTCATAGTGCGGCACTCGGTAATAGCCAAAGAGATGAAAAATGACACAGATGCGTTTCAGGTCTTAAGGGGTTAAACAAACCTTCAGGATTTGACTGTGTTCCCACAGCGATTATCTGAAGTAGTGGTTCACCCGTATAGCACTAAGTAGTCGTCTGTCATCGCCGTAGCGCCGTAGCGGCCCTCATCACATCAACGCGGCTGTTACAAGCACGTCAGCGCGTCTGACACATTATCGCCCCGGCAGATGTAAAGTGCCACTCAGAAACGCAAAGCTGGAATCCCGCGGAAACCCCGCGAGCAGCACTAGCGTTTCGTTTCAAATAAATCACGCTGCACGACAAGGCGGCCAACCCGCTGATAAAAGCTCATTTAAATGTATGGCGTGGTGTGGCGTTTTTTAAACCCCCCCCACCAGGAGGTGCGGGAAGTGAGTCCATCAGAGGCGTTAGTTCGTTTCCCCCTGGGGGGGGGGGGGGGGGTGGGGCATTAAGAGGCCATGCCGCTGAGCCATTGGCGCCGAGAGCGCTATTGTTAGTCTAATGAACAGGCAGGGATTTGATTAAAACATTTCAAACATCATTTGGCCCGCGCCACGGCGCCGAACGGCTCCCCCCCCCCCCCCCCCCCCCGCCGGGCGCACTTAACACCCCCGTCGGTCGCTTGGCAGGGAGGAGGCCTCGCATACTCCCGCTCAAAGGTGAGCCCACAAATCACTATAATGCATTCAGCAGGGGTCTCTCTCTTTCCTCCCCACTCCTCTTATCCCCCCCCACCCCCCCCCCCTCTTTCTGTCTCGGTCAAGCCGTGCTCACCCCTCTCTCTCTCTTTGCAGCGCTGGTTGTTAACATTGTATTCTGTGCTGTTTGTAGGATGTCCCCCCTGATGGCCTGCTGAAGTGTACTGTAGGATGTGAACGGGCATGTGTGGGGACGATGGATCTGTGTGTGTGATCTGTGCCACTCTCCGTGGGACTGGTTTACACACAAGAAGCGGCGTGTCACATCAAATGTCACGACGCAATTTGGACAGAAATTTGATTTTGTCTTCATCCCAAAGAACCTTGACAAAAGGCACGATGATGGTACGGTGATTCAATGCAAATGTCTTAAGACATTTGCATTGAATCACCGTACCATCATCGCATGGGATTTTCTATTTTTTTCTTTTCAGAGTTATGACGTATCGTACCTCCCCCTTAAGGGGAGGTTCTGGTTATAAAGTAAACATGAACAAAACAAAACAAAGGCTATGGAAGGTTCTCAGTTACCCAACTGATCGTCAAAAAGAGCCAAAAGGCTCCCGGGTCAGCAACCCTCCCAGAACCTCCACCTTCTCCTCCCATTATTCAATCATAATGGTGTGTCTTCTGGACAGGTGAACACTTTTTAAAAGTGGGTGTGTCTTCTGGACAGGTGAACACTTTTTAAAAGTGGGTGTGTCTTCTGGACTGGTGAACACTTTTTAAAAGTGGGCGTGTCTTCTGGACAGGTGAACACTTTTTAAAAGTGGGTGGATAATCCACAGTCTTTACTGCTTTTCTAAGAAGGAGACGGCTTAAGGGAGTCACATGTAAGAAGCCGCTGGTATACACAGTCAAATCTGACCCGCAAGGATCCATTATTTTTTACTTTCAGTGTGAAATTAAAGTGCTGGATTTTGCTGCGCAGGATTCTATTTTTAGACCTACGTACTACAGCGGTACATGCAGGTCCAGAGATGTGGGCCTTGAACTCCACGCTACCAGCAGAAACTGTGACAGTACAGTACCGCTATGTTGTTTTCTTGTGCTCTTACAGCCTCCAATATGGTGAATTGATTCATCCGCAACGCCTATCATTTGCCTCATTTTCTGTTCATCTACAGCCGTGTTTCCCAACTTGAGGCTGTTGCAAGTATAGGCCCCCAAATAAGCACTGAGATGTTATTGATAAAATAATATTAATATAAAACAAATGAATGTTTAGAAACAAATTCAGTGGTTCTCAACCTTTTCAGGCCCCCCCCCCAAAAACATATTTGAACTAGGGACCTCCCACCCTGACAAGCACATGGAATTGTAGGAGTTGAGGCATTACATTTTGTTCGGTTCCACAATTATAATTTTTTACTCTTTCTCACGTAATATTTGACAATTTGGCCAATGTTTGACTATTTTTTTATTTCATAGTTTGTTGATTACTTTTGACGCAGTAATGGTCTTATTTTTGTATTTACTGGTATAAAGAAGGTCTTAAAAGTCCTTCAAGTGTCACTTTTGAAATGTGCAGACACCCTATACACTTACTGTACATTGGATGTCGGTTTGTTTACTGTTGAATGAGAAAACAATGTTGTACATTGAGCAAATCACCCCCCCCCCCCACACACACACACACACACACATTAAGCAAATCATCTGGGGAACCCCCCCAACCCCCCCCCACCCCCAACATGGCGCCACGTCTCCACTGAACTCAATGGACGTGGCAGCATGTTCTTTTCTGTCACCCTATTACTTTGAATGGTGTCCACTTTCTTTATAGTTACATTAAAATAAAGCAATCATGTATTTCCCCCTTGAGTCACGGGCTGCCGTGGCGCCACGTTACATTGATAGCAGGCAAGACCCAGATAGCAAAATATGGGTGAATCAACGTTGAAAAATAGTCGGCCATAACGGTTGACTCAACGTTCAATCTCAACGTTGAAACTGTACTGAAATCACAACGCCATTATTATTTGATTCAACGTTGGGTTTCAACCACTAACTAACACTATATCAATGTTGATTCAACCATCATCTAAATGGTATTCTGCATGCTGATTTTAGTTGATTTTATGTTGAATCAACGTTATGACTCAATATTGATTCAACCATCATCTAAATGGTAATCTGCATGCACATTTTAGTTGATTTAATGTTGAATCAACATTAGGAATCAACATTGATTCAACCATCATCTAAATGGTAATCTGCATGCACATTTTAGTTGATTTTATGTTGAATCAACATCAGGAATCGAACACTGATTTAATTTATTAATTGGATTATACTGAATCATATTAGGAATCAATATTGATCCTGATCATCCAACAACCTAATGGTAATCTGCATGTACATTTTAAATTATGTATGCTGATATACTGTAAGGCTACATCTTGTTCAAAATTACCTTACATTTCCCAAAATGTGAAAATATAAAAATAAAGACAGACAATATGATTTGAATCTTCACATTTATTGAACCAAGGCATTTAGACCTGCGTTGAACTGCTTTAACCATTGTTTTTATGCTTTAACAGATGAAATATAGAACATATACAAGATTGTAGATCTGCTATTTATGAAAGAAATCGTGAAAATGTCTGCAAGCATTTGGATATTTTGACCCGATTCTGTGAATGTCTTCTAAATGATAGATCTGCTATTTTTGAAAAATCGTAAACATTTGTTCAAATCTTTGAATATATATTTTTCAAAGGAAACTTTTGTAACTGAAATCTGTTTCTGGGGGTCCCTGGAAAGATATTTTTCTAGGTGGGGGTCTGCGTCCAAATACATGTGATTTTGGGGGTCCTTGACATGGAAAAATTTGAGAACCACAGATTTGGAAGAAGTATTTAGAAGACAGAATCGGGGACAAAATATTCATTTTCACGATTTTTTTTGAGTTGTTTTTTATAAAAAGAAAAGAAAAAAAGGTCCAAGTTCAAACGCAAAACGCTGTCCCGGTCTAGATGGGTTAAAGAAAAGAAAAAATGGTTGAAGTTCAAACGCAAAACGCTGTCCCGGTTGTAATGGGTTAATCCCTTCAGGGAGGGAGGGAACCTGCAGAGGTGCCACCTGCATCCAGATCCGGTCCCTGCTGCTCCAGAGCATTCCTCGGGATGCCTCCCTGACGGCCAGGCGCAAACTGCAGCCAAGACTTGACCGTCTTTTCATAGTTCAACTGGGTTAATTTTCGGTCCGATCGTTGAGCAGCAGCTGAAAGATAAGATAACAAGAAAGCACATGGGATTTAAACACTCAATTTTGTATACATATAAAACACAAAGACACTTAATCTGCAGCAGCCAGTGCGGGTTGGCTAAAAGACTGGACTGGAATTTGAAATGAGCATCTAAAGCATTGCATACACTTTCACCAGCACCTGACTCCAACCTAAACTTTTTTTAAATATTAATTTAGGAAATTGTGCTCAACTAGTCAACAGGAGATTCTGGTTAAATCAGTCTAAATGCACACATCCGAGTTGAAATCTGAGTTGAAATCTGATTTGAAACCACCTCCAGAGGTGGTTCGAAATCAGATTTAACTCGCACATACAGCACAATAGGCAGGTCGCACTCTGGAGCCCTGTGCCTGCCACAGTCTGTGTAGACAGAGTTTACAGCTGATCAACTGGTTATGAGGGGAGGGGAGGGGCCCTTGGCAGCCTCCTTGCTCTCTGCAAATTTTACTTGGAGGCTATTTATTCCGAATGTATCATATTTTTAAGTTTAATTGTTATAGCACGCCCGTCCCCCGAAATAAAAGCCCTAAAAACACAACACAGTAAGACAGACATGTGTATACATTGTCACAAGATACCCCAAGATATATATCTATACAGGCATGCAAACAGCCCGAGGTGAAAAAGGTGACAACATGTTGTTTTCTTTCGGGTCAGGTGTCACACAATTGCCCTATTTGAGTTCAAAAAGGTGACTGTAGCTGAAAAGTGACACTTTTGCATGTCTGTATACAGGTGGACTATAGGTGGTCTATGGGTGGTATACGGGTGGTATACAGGTGGTATACAGGTGGACTATAGGTGGTCTCTAGGTGGTATACAGGTGGTCTATAGGTGGTCTATGGGTGGTATACGGGTGGCATACAGGTGGACTATAGGTGGTCTCTAGGTGGTCTCTAGGTGGTATACAGGTGGTCTATAGGTGGTCTACAGGTGGTCTCTAGGTGGTCTCTAGGTGGTCTCTAGGTGGTATACGGGTGGTCTATAGGTGGTATACAGGTGGTATACAGGTGGTCTACAGGTGGTATACAGGTGGACTATAGGTGGTCTATAGGTGGTCTATGGGTGGTCTATGGGTGGTGTATGGGTGGTATACAGGTGGTATACAGGTGGTCTCTAGGTGGTCTCTAGGTGGTCTCTGGGTGGTCTATGGGTGGTATACGGGTGGTCTATGGGTGGTCTATGGGTGGTCTATGGGTGGTCTATGGGTGGTATACGGGTGGTCTATGGGTGGTATACGGGTGGTATACGGGTGGTCTATGGGTGGTCTATGGGTGGTCTCTAGGTGGTCTATGGGTGGTATACGGGTGGTATACGGGTGGTCTACGGGTGGTCTATGGGTGGTCTCTAGGTGGTCTATGGGTGGTATACAGGTGGACTCTAGGTGGACTCTAGGTGGTCTCTAGGTGGTATACGGGTGGACTATAGGTGGTCTATAGGTGGTATACAGGTGGACTATAGGTGGTCTCTAGGTGGTCTCGAGGTGGTCTATGGGTGGTATACGGGTGGTCTATAGGTGGTATACAGGTGGACTATAGGCGGTATACGGGTGGTCTATAGTTGGTATACAGGTGGTATACAGGTGGTATACAGGTGGTCTATAGGTGGTATACAGGTGGTATACAGGTGGTCTATAGGTGGTATACAGGTGGTCTCTAGGTGGTATACAGGTGGTATACAGGTGGTCTATAGGTGGTATACAGGTGGTCTCTAGGTGGTCTATGGGTGTTCTCTAGGTGGTATACAGGTGGTATACGGGTGGTATACAGGTGGTCTATAGGTGGACTCTAGGTGGACTCTAGGTGGTCTCTAGGTGGTCTACAGGTGGTCTACGGGTGGTATACGGGTGGTATACGGGTGGTCTATGGGTGGTATACAGGTGGTCTCTAGGTGGTCTATGGGTGGTCTCTAGGTGGTATACAGGTGGTATACGGGTGGTATACAGGTGGTCTATAGGTGGACTCTAGGTGGTCTCTAGGTGGACTCTAGGTGGTCTCTAGGTGGTCTACAGGTGGTATACGGGTGGTATACGGGTGGTCTATAGGTGGTCTCTAGGTGGTCTCTAGGTGGTCTATGGGTGGTCTATGGGTGGTATACAGGTGGTCTATAGGTGGTATACAGGTGGTCTATAGGTGGTCTATGGGTGGTATACAGGTGGACTATAGGTGGTCTCTAGGTGGTATACAGGTGGTCTCTAGGTGGTATACGGGTGGACAATAGGTGGTCTCTAGGTGGTATACGGGTGGACTATAGGTGGTCTCTAGGTGGTCTATGGGTGGTATACGGGTGGTCTATAGGTGGTATACGGGTGGACTATAGGTGGTCTCTAGGTGGTATACGGGTGGTCTCGAGGTGGTCTATGGGTGGTATACGGGTGGTCTATAGGTGGTATACAGGTGGACTATAGGTGGTATACGGGTGGTCTATAGGTGGTATACAGGTGGTATACAGGTGGTATACAGGTGGTCTATAGGTGGTCTATGGGTGGTATACAGGTGGACTATAGGTGGTCTCTAGGTGGTATACAGGTGGTCTCTAGGTGGTATACGGGTGGACTATAGGTGGTCTCTAGGTGGTCTATGGGTGGTATACGGGTGGTCTATAGGTGGTATACGGGTGGACTATAGGTGGTCTCTAGGTGGTATACGGGTGGACTATAGGTGGTCTCGAGGTGGTCTATGGGTGGTATACGGGTGGTCTATAGGTGGTATACAGGTGGACTATAGGTGGTATACGGGTGGTCTATAGGTGGTATACAGGTGGTCTATAGGTGGTATACAGGTGGTATACAGGTGGTCTATAGGTGGTATACAGGTGGTATACAGGTGGTATACAGGTGGTCTATAGGTGGTATACAGGTGGTATACAGGTGGTCTCTAGGTGGTCTATGGGTGGTATACGGGTGGTCTATGGGTGGTATACAGGTGGTATACGGGTGGTATACAGGTGGTCTATAGGTGGACTCTAGGTGGACTCTAGGTGGTCTCTAGGTGGTCTCTAGGTGGTCTACAGGTGGTCTACGGGTGGTATACAGGTGGTCTCTAGGTGGTCTCTAGGTGGTCTCTAGGTGGTCTCTAGGTGGTCTATAGGTGGTCTACAGGTGGTATACAGGTGGTCTATAGGTGGTCTATAGGTGGTCTATGGGTGGTATACGGGTGGTATACAGGTGGTATACAGGTGGACTATAGGTGGTCTCTAGGTGGTATACAGGTGGTCTCTAGGTGGTATACGGGTGGACTATAGGTGGTCTCTAGGTGGTATACGGGTGGACTATAGGTGGTCTCTAGGTGGTCTATGGGTGGTATACGGGTGGTATACAGGTGGTCTATAGGTGGTACACAGGTGGACTATAGGTGGTATACGGGTGGTCTATAGGTGGTATACAGGTGGTATACAGGTGGTCTATAGGTGGTCTATAGGTGGTCTATGGGTGGTATACGGGTGGTATACAGGTGGACTATAGGTGGTCTCTAGGTGGTCTCTAGGTGGTATACAGGTGGTCTCTAGGTGGTATACGGGTGGACTATAGGTGGTCTCTAGGTGGTATACAGGTGGTCTCTAGGTGGTATACGGGTGGACTATAGGTGGTCTCTAGGTGGTATACGGGTGGACTATAGGTGGTCTCTAGGTGGTATACAGGTGGTCTCTAGGTGGTATACGGGTGGACTATAGGTGGTCTCTAGGTGGTATACGGGTGGACTATAGGTGGTCTATGGGTGGTATACGGGTGGTATACAGGTGGTATACGGGTGGTATACGGGTGGTATACAGGTGGTCTATAGGTGGTCTATGGGTGGTATACAGGTGGTATACAGGTGGTATACAGGTGGTCTACAGGTGGTATACAGGTGGTCTCTAGGTGGTCTCTAGGTGGTATACGGGTGGTCTATGGGTGGTATACAGGTGGTCTCTAGGTGGTCTATGGGTGGTCTCTAGGTGGTATACAGGTGGTATACAGGTGGTATACGGGTGGTATACAGGTGGTCTAGAGGTGGACTCTAGGTGGACTCTAGGTGGACTCAGCATTTATAGGATGCCAGGTCAACAATGACCTGGTATCTGTCCTTTGCATAATCCTGGAAGGTCATCAAGGCTAGGAGGGCAAGTGCTACGGGCTGAGGTGGAGTCTGAAGAGGTGAGTCTATGGGTGGTATACAGGTGGTATACAGGTGGTCTCTAGGTGGTCTCTAGGTGGTCTCTAGGTGGTCTCTAGGTGGTATACGGGTGGACTATAGGTGGTCTCTAGGTGGTCTATGGGTGGTATACGGGTGGTCTATAGGTGGTATACAGGTGGTATACGGGTGGTATACAGGTGGTCTCTAGGTGGTATACGGGTGGACTATAGGTGGTCTCTAGGTGGTCTATGGGTGGTATACGGGTGGTCTATAGGTGGTATACAGGTGGACTATAGGTGGTATACAGGTGGTCTATAGGTGGTCTATGGGTGGTATACAGGTGGTATACTGTAAGTGGTTACCAACTCCACTGACTGGCCATCTATAACACTACTCTGAGGAACTAGTGGTGTGACAAATACTTACTGAACAGTGCCTCTTCGCCTCATCCAGTTTGTTCTTCCCCTCTGGGATGACACCATGCTTTCCGTATACGACGGCATTGCGGCACTCCTCATGGGTGAAGAACACCTCGAACAAGGCGTGGAATAGCCTCTTGCAGTCCTTCCTGGCACGCTGGTGTATGGCTGCCAGCTGCACAGATGAAATCATCTGTCCACAGCCTGTGAATAGAGAGCGAGCAATTAACAAACTGCATTTTAAGACATCAGCTACATTGACCCCTTTCTGCGCTCAGTGCACCATGAAAACAGACAACTGTGACCTTCTGAAAACTTCACTATCTAGTTGCAGCTCACAACACGGATCACTCGCTACCAAGAACGTCAGGTTCAGTGTGAAATGTATGGCAAACGTATACATCCATACCTGGATATAGCTCCTGCTGCCCGAGACTGGACACTCCAGACTCTAGGTCACCGACCAGGGTGATAAAGCCCTTCAGTGCGTCTAGTTTCTCAGAGCCTAGAACAAAGACAAAAAAATCTGAGTCTACTGAGTGTATTTGTAAAACAATAAGATTGAGTACTGTTCTACAAAGCTCTACAGTATATTCTGATAGCAGTCATTGATGAGTATTTGTTCAGTAGCAGGGGTCGATCTCCCCAGCTCTTCAGTAAACAGAAAACAGTTTTATTTTGGGATACCAATGTTTTCCAGTCATGTCAGAGAACTCACAAAAGAGGTACAGGATAAAGTAAAGTTTCAAGTGAGACAAAGAAATTAGCAGACAACTGAAAACTGCAACATTACAGGCAATAAAACGTACTGATACTGGAGAGCACAGTGGTTATCCTCCTCAACTGGAGCTGGAGCTTCTCCACCTCAGACCGACAAGAGTCGCAAGGCTGCCACCCTTGACCCTCTGGTATGCTCTGGTCAGATGGATTTGGTTGACCTAGAAAGATTGAAAGCACGTCAAAAACTGTAAAGAAAAGTTTTTAAAAAAAAAGCAAAACTCATCTATGAATCCTGAATTTGAAGGACAACAGTGCCAAGTCTGCTGACACTTAGCTGAGGAACCACACCTTCTACTGGAGCATCACTGGACGGAGATGGAGGTTGCAGTACACTGGGTGTTTCTTGGTTCCACTGATCCAAGTCCATATATGTAGCTGCATACGGCTGTGCAGAAAAGACAAAAGGCCCTTAATTGTACTTGGTCAAAAATCATCAAAACTATAGGCTACTATACAAGCTCATAGCGCAGCACCGAGTGCTGTGCTAAGAGCTTGTAGGTCTACATGGGTTAAATCTAAAGAAAACATACCTCATCAACAGGTCGGCAGGCCTGTGTAGAAGAGGCTGGAGGGTATGGCTGTAAATCGGGGTAGAAGGTATCACAAGGTTGCAGAGACATAGAAAAGTAACCTTAGTTTGTAGTCTGTCAAAGATCTTTAAAAAATAGCTATGCCTTTATGCAATGCATTGTGGATTTTAGATAGACCAATCAAAAGTAATGTGGAATGTAATACAAGTCACAAATAAATTCAATTTATATTCAATTATAACCTTAGCAATACAAAAATCAAAATGAGTGCAATAAATCAATGGTTATTATAACCGTAACAATCAAAATTAAAGTGTCTGCATTAAATTGATGGTTATTCAAAGCTAAACAATCAAAGTGCCTGCATTAATCCAGTGGTTATTCTAATCTTAACAATCACTAACTCCATCAGTTTTTGAGAGATTGTATTTTGGGTTTTAGGGATTTATGTCCAAGTGAGAGAAGAACTCTTTGAATAAAATCAAAGGTGTTCTTCATTGATTTGGGGTACTCCAAATTCAGTGCGTACATCAGTCCAAACAGTAGGCAGATGGCATGTGGGAGACTTTGAAGGTCATCACTGTTGTACCTTCCAAGACGATGCATGATAGTGAAGAGTCCGGGCTGTCTTCAGGAACCACGGTCAGGATCCCAATGGAGAGGTGGGACATGTCTGGAAGGTCATCGGTGTCCTAACAACCACAACCACAATTACATGTCAAATGTCGCCTTTTTATATGGTAGAAAACACAATACACACCCACTAAGGGGAAGTAAAATTCTGGAATGACTATATTCAATAGAAAGAACAGACTGTAAATACTGTACACGCATAAATAATTAACAGATCAATTAATGATTTAAGTACATCTAGACAGCTGTAAACATTCTGTCTGCTTGAAAGTAGAGTTGTTATCCCAAGATCTATTATGACCAGATAGTGTATCACGTTGTTAAACATAGCCATGTCCTGAACTAAACAGTTGTCATGTTGGCACCATTTTCAAATAGTATAGCAAACTTATTTACCAAGAGTATCAGTGAAGTGTTGATGTTGTTTGAAGAGAAACAGTCTAACATTGATGTGTTAGACTGCAGACTAGCAAGGCAAGGTGGAGGGAACAGTGGAAAGCAGCAGAACCATCTAGGCTTCACAACTACATCGAGGATCCCACAGATGTCCCTGGCCAGCACCTGCCCCGTAAGCAGTGGACAACCCTCAACCGCCTGAGGACAAGCGTGGGACGCTTCGGTGAAGCAATGCAACAGTGGGGCCTCTCGGACAGTGCCCACTGTGAACCTGGAGACCCCCTAAAGACTGTGGAACACATCATGACCAGCTGCCCGAAACACCGCCCACCACATGGCGACCTAGGCCTGATGAACCTGGATGACGAGACGCTGGACTGGCTTGCTGCAACGGAGCTGAGGATCTGATGACATACGCAAGAAGAAGAAGATTGATGTGTTAGACTTTAATTAATTAGTTATAGGAAATATTAGTAGATCCCCTCATAAAGACAAGTGAAGGTGTACAGATACCTGTGTCTATAGATAAATGACATTTGTTTTATCATTTAGTTTTTGAAAGCATAGTGGGAGAATTCCATTAAATGCAATCAGATACAAGTTTTAATTATCATGAATAGGGCAGTCTATGGAGGGATGACTTTGTATCTTAGAAACTTAACAGTGGAGGTACAGCTGATAAGGAGAAAGTGGAGCAGGATTAGTCACACATTCAGGAGAAACAAAACAGCAATAATTAAACATTAACATGGAACGCACCAGGCAAACGGAGCAGAGGAAGACCCAAAAACACCTGGAGAAGGAGCACAGATTTAACATAGGTTTAACATAGGTTACTGCATCCAAATAGCTCTAATGAGGTGAATGCCAGTGTAACACTTTTTTCTGCCCAGTGTGATGTGGTATTTCTTTACTGTTTGGTTAGGATTTATAATGGTAAATTATGTTTTTTAAATTGCGTGGTTCTGGCATGGCTTCCATGTTTAAAGCGATAGTGCTTAAAAGGGCAAGACCACTTTGGTAGAGGTTTGTGTTGTGTATTTACCTTGCCATGATGTAACTCCAAAGGAGGACAAGAAATCAAATATAATTGCTCCATTGATTAGAAATTGATCATTCAAAATATGCTCCTCATTGACTTACATTGTACGCTGAAACAGCTCTCAAAGTCACTATTTTAGCACATAAACAAACACAATCAAAGCTAATTCAGACAATATAGAACATCACCAAACCCAGTACTGTTTATTTTTGGAATAAAAATGTCAACTTCCTGCTGATTTTACTATTTGAAGATCCGGATCCACAGATCCAGTCGGGGTTTTCTTCTTAATAAAAATAGTAAAATCAACAGGTTGTGAGCTTGTAGATTGGCGATTTTTTTAAGCAACGCTGTTGTACGACAAAAGTATAAAATAGGGCTAAAGTACTTAATCAGACTTATTGATTTACTAATTATAAACATCACTTGGATACAATTATATTTTAATCGTGTTTAAATATGTTTCTACCAACGACTAGTTTCAAAATTTGCGAGTCAGGCCTGCCTTATAGCCAAGATCACGAGCGTCATGGATAAACTGCAAACTAGTGTTTGCACTTTCTCCATTTATAGCCCGTACATCCACATAAACGTTCAGATTCCAAATATAAAGTGCTGACCTCATGGCCACGAATGTTACAAGTATGTACGGACCCTCAGATGTACACGTATCTTCCGTATTGTTCAATAAAAAGCATTTTAATCCGATCGGTGGCCATTTTCTTAGGTTTTTCGCCATATGCTAACTGTGACCCTATCGGTTGGGAAGTGTATTGCACTCTACATACGTTATAACTCTATGAGGAAATGGCCATCGATCGGATGAAAATGCTTTTTATTAAACAATACGGAAAATACGGGTACTTCTGAGATACCATATATAATTGTAACATCCGTGGCCATGGGTTAAGCACTTTATATTTGAAATCTGAACGTTTATTTAGATGTAAGGACCGTAAAGTTGAAAGTGCAAACACCAGGTTGAAGTTTCGTCATGACTATCATATCATATATGACAGTCATGTTTCAGGGCTATACTCGGGCAAATACACGCCACGGTCATGAACTAACAAGTTGGACAACATTTTAATTCCATAAACTAATTCAATTTACCTGTTATAGTAGATTAGAAGCATGGAAACATCCATGTCTGTAAGGTTCGCTCCTCCTGAGCCGTTAGTTCGACTTCCTGCAGCTCCCCGGTCCGTCTGAGTGTGTGTTCAAAACGGATAAGCTCCGCCTCCGCCTAACCCCTTTGTAATGTTGACGCAATTTTGGGTCAGTGGTACTCAACCTGTGGATCGGGACCAGCCAGGGGTCCCCACATGATTTTTTTTTCTGGGGGGGGGGGGGGGGGTCCCCAGATGACAGTGAAGGGACAATTTAAGTAACCTTTTTAATAAATGAAAAAGTAAAAATATAGCAAATAAAAAGACCATTGCTGCATCAAGAGTAATCAACAAACTATACAAAAAAAAATTTGTAAAGACAGAGGCAAACAGCCGATCTGCAAGTTGTGAGCTTGTAGATCGGCTGAAGTTGAAGGATAAAATTAATAATGATAATAATAACTGATATTAATGATGATGTTCACATCATGTAAAAACATTTAACATTTTTGTGCCTTTTGTTTTTTAACCTGTTGTTTTTTAACCTGATTTCCAAAAATGTAAAGTGTGCTATAAATAAAATGTATTATTATTATTTTTTTATTATTATTATTAATATTATTATTACTATTATTATGTATACTTTACATTACTGAGAATGTCTGCAGGTGGCACATCTCTGTGCAGTGTCTGAGCTCTGCCGTGTAAAGGGTGAAGAGAAGGGAGGCCAGCACAGTCCCCTGGGGGACTCTTGTGCTGCAGGTCACAGTGTCAGATGTAAAGTCCCTCAACCTGACGTATTGTGGTCTGTCAGTGAGGTAGTCCATGATCCAGGACACAAGGTGTGGGCCAACATGCATGCTGTTCAGTTTGTCTTTCAGAAGGGGAAGGAGGGGGGGGGGGCTGTATGGTGTTAAAGGCGCTTCGAAAATCAAAAAATAATATCCTCACAGCACCACTTTCCTTGTCCAGGTATGTAGTCGAAGCTATTGAGGTCTGAATTAAAATCCCTGTATAAGGTCGCAGGCACCCCAACTTTAAGCTGGTTCCCTAGGCCTAGTAGGCCTAGAGCCTAGGGAAGTTGAATCGCATTCTTATGCTTTCCTCTGGGAAACACGTCCATGTAAGACACTACAAGACCATTCAACCCTAAGACCACTCAAAATGGTCTTAGGGTTTTAGATTCTTAGGACCATAGTGAAAGTGGAGATCTTCGCCATAAAAGTGTCAAAGAAATTAGACACATATCCACGTGTTCGCATGGACAAGCTCTACAACATATCAAAAGATGGGCCCGTAATACATTATCAAGTTAAAGCACGTTGAAGTGAAGCGGTAACACTAGGCCAGGGGTTCTCAAACTTTTTCATACCACGACCCCATATAATAAGGGAAATCTTTTGGCGACCCCAGCAAACCGCCCCCAAAATATCTCGCTAGAACCACATCATTTCTTTATCCGACATAGCGGTGCAGCTGTTGGTAGTAGGCTACTGGTGGTCTCTGGTTGTCTGTAATTGTTGTCTGACGGTAACGTTACGACGCAGTCTAAGTTAAACTCCGTGCGAGGGCTACAGATGAAACCACATGGATCCGCGGTTCTTGTATTTTGTACCCTCTCGCTTACGGACTAAGTAAATCGTTTTGAAGAGCTCAGCTAAATCATCTGTGTCCTCCTGTGTTGTTGCTACGCTGTGTGCATTGTGTGCAGTGTCAGTGTCGTGTCGGGGTGTGTGTGTGTGGTGTCGGGGTGTGTGAGAGAGAGAGAGAGAGAGAGGTTTCACGTTGGTCGTGGACGCAGCCCCCCCAAATTATACATGCATGATGTGTATTGAAGCACAGCCTATCGGCCTCAGTTGATGCGCGAGACAGGACAAATACACAAACGACTGCCTGGTGTAAAATCCGAGTGAAGGACATCGTCTTTTTTTCCTTCCACTTTGGGTTGCGACCCATAGTTTGAGAATCGCTGCACTAGGCAATTAAGAGCCTAGGTTGTAAACCGTAGGTCTGTGTGGAAGGAAACTTATATTGGGCGAATCGGACACGCACTGATCGAGAATCTGATTTCGGATTCACTCCATGGGCTCCAGAAGGCTAACCCTAACCCAAGGGCAGCTAAGGTTAGGGTTAGCGAAGGTAGGGGGAGGAGGGGAGGGGAGGCGAAGGCATCCCCCCTCCCTCACCCGTCAAAAAAAGAATAAGGCAAATGTCATAGATTCAACATTGAATCAATGTTGGTATTTCAATAATTAAATGGGAGGAGGGGGGAGGGGGAGGAGGGGGTTGCCCCCCCTCCCCCCAACAAGAAAAAAAGAAAAGAAAACGGCAAACTGCATGGATAAAACGTTGAATCAATGTTGTCATTTCAATCATTAAATGGGGGGAGGGGGGGTGTGAGGAGGGGTGTGCCTCCCCCCCTCCCCCCATCAAGAAAAAAGAAAAGAAAAAGGCAAACAGCATAGATTCAATGCTGATTCAATGTTGGCATTTCAATCATTGAATTTGCACCATAGATTCAACGCTGATTCAATGTTGGCATTTCAATCATTGAATTTTGCACTGCAATACAACAGTGATTCAATGTTGAAAAACCATCAGTCTTCAATCGTAACCAAAAATCAACCCTAACGACTATAATTCAACGTTGAATAACCATATTTTGCTATCTGGGGACAGTCTTAATAATCTGAACGTTTATGGAGTGATCATTGATGAATGAATTATAAACATTAATGGATGATGGCTGGTGTGTGTTGTGGAGTGTTAATGTCTGATCTCCCGCGGTGGCCCACATGAATCCACTGCATATGAAGAATAACCTGCGCTGGTCAAAGGTTTGGAGCGTCAGGTTTATATCCTCAACCCAGGATATATATATATATATGTAGATCTGCTATTTTCAAATAGCCAATGCAGCCAGATCTGAATCTGGCTACATTGGCTTACCTGAATGACTGTTAATCTTATCTGAATGACTGTTAAAGCAGTTTGTTTAAATTAGTTAATACAATGTTATCTTTTCACAGGGATTATTTATTTGTGTGATTTAGGAGTGGATACATGTGTCCACATGCCTGTCAGACGGTCAGACAATGCTGCTCCGCATGTCTAAGATGGAACAAACGGGTTCAGCCAAAGCCAACAACTGCCTCAGACCTGTCATGAGATCCGAGTGGGCCGTACGCTGGAGTCAAAGTCAGGATATATTGATACATGCCGAAAGTTGCGGTGATCTCGCCTTACGCCCATTATTTGGTCTACACCGCGTTGATAAATGACGGCCCTTTTGTTCAAATCGCAAGCAAAACGTTTCAGAAACTATCAAACGTTTTAGCAATCTTTCTGGGAACACTCACGCATGTCATGGACTTCACTACGTCCTGAGAGTATAATGTTATATCTTTACTCATGCATCACATGGACTTCACTACGTCCTGAGAGTATAATGTTATATCTTTACTCATGCATCACATGGACTTCACTACGTCCTGAGAGTATAATGTTATATCTTTACTCATGCATCACATGGACTTCACTACGTCCTGAGAGTATAATGTTATATCTTTACTCACACATCACATGGACTTCACTACGTCCTGAGAGTATAATCTTATATCTTTACTCACACATCACATAGACTTCACTACGTCCTGAGAGTATAATCTTATATCTTTACTCACACATCACATGGACTTCACTATGTCCTGAGAGTATAATCTTATATCTTTACTCACACACACATAGACTTCACTACGTCCTGAGAGTATAATGTTATATCTTTACTCACACATCACATGGACTTCACTACGTCCTGAGAGTATAATCTTATATCTTTACTCACACACACATAGACTTCACTACGTCCTGAGAGCATAATCTTATATCTTTACTCACACATCACATAGACTTCACTACGTCCTGAGAGTATAATCTTATATCTTTTCTCACACACACACATAGACTTCACTACGTCCTGAGAGTATAATCTTATATCTTTCCGTGTGGTTGTATATTTTCTGTTCAATGTTTTTGATTGATTGATTGAATACTTAATTAACAGTTTGCAAAAAGTACAACGGTACAGTTATACAATGATGCTAAACGGATAACACAAAAAGCCCAGAGGTCTTGTTTCCATTGTGGTCCTGTGTACTCAGTTCATCAAGACATATAAAGACACACAATACTATATGATCAATACTGTGAGCAATAAAGGTATATTTACAGAAAAAAACTCTGGGGGGTGATATCTTTTGGCCAGCTAGAAGACTGGTCTAGTTCCAGTTGCAACAACTTGCAAGCAGTGGTGGAAAAAGTACTCCATTTGTTTACTTGAGTAAAAGTATCAAAACTGCAATCTGGAAATACTCTGTTACAAGTACAGAATTCAAAATGTACTTGAGTAAAAGTACAAAAGTATTGGTATCAAAATGTTCTTAAAGTACCAAAAGTAGAAAGTACTCATTATGCAGAATGTCCCATTTCACAGGTTTCAAATGCATACAAATCTTTTTGAAGTTAGCAGATCTACAAGCTCACACTTGTGAGCTTGTAGATCTGCTATTTTCAAATAGCCGAAGCCTATATAGGGCTGAAGTGGTTAATGTATGTTTTGTAATGATATTTTAAATCTATAAGGTAACTAACTAGTAACTAAAGTTGTCCAATAATTGTAGTGGAGTAAAAGTATTATATTTGCCTCTGAGATGTAATGGAGTAGAAGTAAAAGTATTGTAAATTGGAAATATTCCAGTAAAGTAAAACATTGTACTTAAGTGCAGTACTTGAGTACATGTACTTAGTTACTTTACACCACTGGTTGAAAGTTGCAGACAGGTGCACTTTTATGACGGTTTTCAAGGAGGGTACTCAGGGTAGGGAGTCACACTTTTTGATGTCTGGTGGTGGTAGGGCATTCCACATTTTGGTGGCATAATAGTAGCCTGGTAAACCCTCCCTCCGGAAATCTCATTTCCATTTGATTTCAGGAGTGAGTCTGGCCTGATCCGCCTGTCTGCAATATTGGCTGTGCTGGAGTTGGGCGGGAGTAATACCGTTGACTGACAACCCCTTCAGCCAATGATAATTTTTCCCCTTCAGCCAATCAGCAGTTCACCAGTCTTAATGTGACGCGACGGGACTTTTGAGACAGCCATACCCAAAATGGGTTGCCTTATTCGGATAAAATGGTGTCACTGCCCGCCCCTACCGGTTCTCTAAATTTTTATTTTTAAATAGGCTTTGTCATGATTAATTGACCACATATATGAAGTTAAACAACTAAATTCTATCCAAACGATATCTTATAAGTAAATTCCGTGCCTCAAAATAGAAGTTAGAGAGCTTTTTGAAGTAAAAAAATAGCGGAGAATTGGCCGCACAAGAAAAAGATGGCTGCCGTTCGTGTTTTGGGCTCACTCGAACTCGCCACCTGATTGGCCAACGTAAGCTGTCAATCACAGAACAATGAGCGACGACGCTGATAGGCCCGGCCGTTTGGCATACAGAGCCAATATTGCAGAAAGGCGGATCATGCCAGACTCACTCCTGAAATGAAATGGAATTGAGATTTCCGGAGGGAGGGTTTACCAGGCTAGCATAATAGTAGAATGAATTAATCCCCATGTTTGCGCCAAATCTGGGGGGAATGAGATCAGTGGAGCTCCCTCTGGTGGTGTGTCCGTTGGCATTTCTCACTCTTTTGAAGTAGTTTGACAGGTACATGGTACTGTGTACATGGTACAGGTACATGGGTACTGTGTACATGGTACAGGTACATGGGTACTGTGTACATGGTACAGGTACATGGGTACTGTGGTCCCTTAAGTATCCTGAAGACCACAACAAACTCTTACAACAAAACACATGAACCTTTCACTGTGTTTAAAACACAAGAACCAAATAAACTATAGATATAAAAGCTTTCCTGTTTTGGCTGTTTAAAATGTCTTTACGTTGTTTGTTGGTTATTATCTTCAAGTCTGAGTCAATTACATGAACATAATCTGTTATTAAAACTTGAATATATTGATACATGTTGAATATTGGAATTTCTGTTCATTCTCTATATGTTGTATTGTATTTTTTATAAATCAATTTTATCTCCATATCTCCACCTACAATTAATAAAAAGCAACTCTGTCTACATGATCTGAAGGTTGTGCGTTCAAATCCTCCTGCTTTACTCTGAAGCATGTTTTGAACACAAACCTCCAGAAACCACACTTAAAGCACTAACAGAAACATGTGTAATGTGTGGAGGAGGAGCCATAGGGCAGAGGATAGTTGGTGGACACCTCTGTGGGCTTTGGCACAGAAAGCCACACGGCGACCGGGGCCACCGGTTCGATTCCCATCTTTGCAAGCAAGGCCACAGGTTCAAGTCCAGCCTATAGCACCGGCACCGAAGCCAATACTCATGGATGTACTCAGTACAGTGGGGGCGGGGGGGTAGTATCGCCCCCGTTGTTTCCACACAGTAAAAGTGGGGGGTTATGGCAAAATAAATAACACCCGCTTCAACTTTTATGTAACCAAAAGGTAACCTTAAGGTAAACTTAAGCTGCAATGGAAAGGGGGCATCACAGATATAGAAACCTAGATACCTCATTGGCCTCTGCAGTTCATTGGAGCGACATGCTTGGTATGGTAGCCACCATATTTCCGGGGGGAACGGGCACTGGCCAATCACAGCGTGTTGACTACTGGCCAACCACAGAGCGTCTTTTCCAGGACTTGTCAGAATCTAGTTGTCCCGCCCCCACCTGCGTCTGATTGGCCTACTGAACGCCCCCTTCTGTGACGCACACGGAAATTTCCAGCTGCCCCCCAGAAGCATAGAGGAAGCGGAAGTGCGTCCGAGATGCCGACGCTTCAGAGCCAGAGGAGGCGTCTACCTTTATATGTCTATGGGGGGCATGACAATCAGGTGAGGTCACTTCTAGAACTGCACTTCCTCCCACCTCACTGTTTGATGTCTGTGCCAGTGGTGGAAAAAGTACTCACATTTCTTACTTAGGTAAAAGTATTAATACTACATTGTGGAAATACTCCGTTACAAAAGTCCGGAATTAAAAATGTACTTGAGTAAAAGTACAAAAGTATTGGCATCAAAATGTACTTAAAGTACCCAAACAATGTTTGAAAATAGCCTATGTATAAAATAGGGTTTTAAAATATAATAATTTATATCTGCAAAGTAGCCTAACTAGTAACTAAAGTTTTCAAATAATTGTAGTGGATTAAAAGTACAATATTTGCCTCTGAGATGTAGTGGAGTAGAAGTAAAAGTAGCCTATAGACAATTGGAAATACTCCAGTAAAGTAAAAAATACCTCAAAATTGTACTTAAGTACAGCACTTAAAACAGTGACTTGTCATGGACAGACTGGAAAACTGCTGTTTGGATCCGCAGACACTACATGTGTGATTTATGTTAAGAAATTCAACATTATTGAAACTTTTCCAAACATTTTCGAGATTTTTCAAAACATTTCAAAAATAGCAGATCTACAAGCTCACAGCGCGACACGAAGTGACGCGCTGTGAGCTTGTAGATCTGATATTTTCCAATAGCCAAAGTATAAGAATGTGGCGTTTGTGTCTTTGACTCGAAGATCCGGTCAGAAAACGGAAACGGAAATGGTGCATCCATGTTGGGTGAACGTGTTCAATGCCCCGGATCCAGTAGGCGGGGCTTTGGACCGGATGTGATACGGGTTTAAATTGGACGCAAGCAGGCGCACCACTGCTGGTTTGAAAAGTTTGGTTTGCAACAACGCACCACGCCGCTCTGTAGAAGGTAAAACTAATGTTTGATTTATATCAACATGACACGTTTTTATCCACCAATATTTAACACAATTATTATGTAAGCATTCCAGGTGTTCTAGGACTGTGAATTAATATGACACCAACATGAACAAATATGTGAAATATTGTGTTTTACAACCGAGGGAGAAAATGCATCAAACTAGTCATTTTTATCAAGTCTTGACTTTTACTTCATAGATATAATATGCAAATGTCTAAATCGATTAAATTCATCTCTGATAGTCTTGATCCAAGGCTTGCATCAAACAAACATTTGTTCCAAATGATCACTAAACTAAATTGTCACCTAAAGTTTAAAACTTAAACCACACTGTGTGGTGGTTTGTAGATCTATCCCCGCCATACATTTACATTAATGTGCGTTTATAATCTATTTAAGCTTTGGATCAAGACGGTCAGGGATCTTATTTATGGTGACTGAGTCTGATGTTTGTTGGTAGTTTTAAACGGCTCATAAATCCCCATAAATGACCCCAAACCAACACATAACGTGTTTAAACCCAAAGCCATGGATGTTACCCGCCCATACGGGTCTGTTGTGTTTCATAATATTACGTAAAATTGAATAAAGACGCGTTTTAATCCCGTGTGTGTCTGAACGCCGTTCTATTTCCACATTTACATGGAGTGTAATACCTGCGTTAACCTGCTGCAACAGCGCCACTTTACCAAATCGTTTGTGGTTCTGTGTTTAAGGCTCGTGCGTCTACATTTATGGATGCATTGTAAATATAAAGTGATTATCTTAAAGCTACAGATGTTATCCGTACATACGGGGTGTTAGTGTTCAGTTAATGTTCAGTATAGTTTAATAAAGAAGTGTTTTAATCCTGTCTGTGGACGAACGTCATTGTATTTCCTGCATTACATGGGGTGTAATACCGGTGTTCACCTGCCGCAACAGCGCCACTTACACCCATTGAATGATATACAGTGATGTTCAGACAGACCCGATTGAACTATTTATTCATTGAATAATACGGAATATTACTGAACATAAAGGGTCCGTATGGTGGTATAACATCTGTGGCTTTGGGATAAACACTTTATATTTAGAGTAATATACATGTATCAAGATGTTTGAGACTTTAACATGGAACTAAAACTCCAAACAGTATTTTTGGAGTGTTCAAGAATAGATGAGATCATAAAAATATTAAGTTTATTTGTACAGCACTTTTCATACTTTTCATAAAATATCTAAAACAATATATATGTAAAAGCCTAAGGATAGAAGAAGAGATAACGGAGCTATAAGTTGTAAAATAATTAAGATAAATAACACTCAGGCAGGAGAATAAGTAATCTAAAGTAGGCTAAATATCGATATCAAAATCGATAACAAGAAATCTGAGTCTTGATCTAATGCTAAAATGAAACCATAATATCTTCTCTATCGGGAGGAAACCTCAGAATGTCCAAAACTGTTAGTTTTCAGCATTCAAAAATGGCAAAAGTAGCAGATCTACAAGCTCAAAACATGTTGCTTTGTGCGTTTCAAGCTTGTAGATCTGCTACTGATGCTTTTTATGCGACGCTGTAGTATGATTAAGAAGGACGAGAGGTTTCTGCCCGACAACAACAAACGTATACTTGACACTATAGCATACATGGGCAACTGGCGGCCCGGGGGCCACACGCGGCCCTCACCTTCACTTAATGCAGGTTAATAGTGATATATTGATTTCAGCTGTTCCAATTCCAAACATGCAATCATGACCCGCTTCAATTACTTCAGTCTATATTATCAGTTTAATGACGTTATATCCAATGAATTTGTATTTAAGTTCATAAAGTTAACTTAAGTATAACTAAATGTATTTGAAATTAAATTAAAAAAATACTTTTCAGGATTCAAATAAAGAAATACCCAAAAATAATTCAGGATTCCAATTCCAAAATGGCAGATCTACAAGCTCAAAACGTGTCGCGATGCAACGTGCTTTGAGCTTGTAGATCTGCTATTTTTGATACATGTGTGTGACATACTAGAATGACAAATGTAATTCACGAAAAAAGTAAAAAATAAGAAGATAAGAGGGTCTGCCCGACAGCAACAATATGCAATGTGTCCCTCTGGAGTGAGTGTGGAAATATAGTGGCCCTCTACATCATCAAAGTTGCATCACCCCGGCACTATAGCCTACTTAAAAACTCTATTCTCTATTATTGTTTTCATTATTATTATTATACAATATATTAAATGTAATGTTGGTTTATATCTGTGTCTTGCAGGTTAATCATGTGGTGACCTCCTACAGAGTGGACTAAATCTACTTCATACAGTGAGTTAAAAACGCTGAGTCATGGCTTCTAGCTATGACTCAGCGTTTGACTCGCTGTATGAGTTCTACAGTGAAGGTCCTGGATGGATGGAGTCATCAGGAGATAGCTGGTAATAGAGTGTCTGTAACTCAGGACAAGGGGCTTGAAGATGGAACCTCGATGGAGTCGACGCAGCAACGAGCCCTGAGAGCTGAAACGTATAACGGTGCCAACGAACGCTCTCCGTCCGAGATACAAGGCGTACGGTGCTCGGGACGTGGTGCCATACAACCTACGCGGCTCTATTAATACCAGCTATCTTCAACCACGCGGTGGAAGACCCCACACGGTACGTACCTGGATCACACCTGAACAGTATAAACTATAGGGCTGTGTCACCATTAAGACCGGGAATGCATCTGTGTCATTTTAAGATTTCTTTGGCTGTTCAAAAATGGCAGATATACAAGCTCATAGCGCGGCACCGATGTTAAAAAATGGCAGATCTACAAGCTCATAGCGCGGCACTGAGTGCCGTGCTATGAGCTTGTAGATCTGCATTTTTTTTTTTAAATCTTGAACATTTTTGCAAATCATGAATTTATATAATTTTTAACTAAAATCTTTCTGGAACAACATATCTTGAGATGGGGGTCTGCGGCCAAATATATATAATTTTGGGGGTCCTTGACATGAAAAAAGTTTGAGAACCACTGATATTATAGCAACATACGTTTTTTCAAAGAACTGTTAGGACTTAGAAGACATTTGTATAATCCCCCCAGAAGCAAAGATTTGAGTTAACAATGTTCGCTTTAAAGATTTGCACAAATTTTCACTATTTATTTTCCAAAAAAGAAAATCAGATTTACAAGCACTGATGCCGCGCTATGAGCTTGTACATCTGCAATTTTTGAATAGCCTAAAGAAATCTAAAAATGACACAGATGCGTTCCCGGTCTTAAAGGGTTAATGATTTAATTGTGTTTGGCGTTGAACATTGGAACATGTGAATGCAATTATTATTATTTGTTTCGCTTTTAGGGCTTCGTAAACACAGGCAGATATGACAAATAATATACGTAATTTAATTACTGTTATACTTTAAAAAAAACACATTTAATAGTGGAATTAGAGGAGTGGAAATGGCCGATCTACAAGCTCAACGCGAATACAAATATATTTGTATATATATTTTGAATATGGTAACGATTATGACGATTGTGCAAAACACAATTGCGATTATCTCAAATAATTGCAATAATGTAAGCATTATGTATGTAAATGTGACGGGTCTAGTAAACCCTAGAGTTTCTACTCATGGTGACTGATAAGCCTTGGGGGTGGAAAAAGTACTCAAATGTTTTACTTATGTAAAAGTATCAATACTGCAATATAGAAATACTCTGCTACAAGTAATAGTAGTCCAGAATTAAAAATGTACTTGCGTAAAAGTACAAAAGTATTGGCATCAAAATGTACAAGGTACTCATTATGCAGTAACATTTATACAAATGTATAAAAATCTCTTGAAAATAGCAGCTCTACAAGCTCACAATGCAACGCATTGTGAGCTTGTAGATCTGCTATTTTCAAATGGCCAAAATGTACATAGGGCTGAAGTGGTTCATGTATGTTTTGTAGTAATAATCAAAATCTGCTAAGTAACTAGTAACTAAAGTTTTCAAATAATTATAGTGGAGTAAAAGTACATTTGCCTCTGAGATGTAGTGGAGCAAAAGTATTGGAAATTGGTAAAGTAAAGTACAAATACCACAAAATTGTACTTAAGTACAGTACTTGAGTAATTATACTTAGTTACTTCACACCACTGGTTATCAGACCACACAGGTTGAGACGGCTGAGAGCTGAACCAGACGTCTGTGGGTTGTTTTCAAATTCCAACCCTCAACATTCTGCCTACTCCAGTGTTATGGGGAAATTGGTGACCTGACAAAAGATGTGTCCACCTTGTGGACTTCACATTATGTCAAACACCCAAAGTAGATCACTGCTATTAGTTTATGAACAGAGTTGCTCTGTCACATTGATGTTTGTGTGAAGTCTACGAGATGGTCACATGTTTTCTGAAGGTCACCAATTTCACTGTAACACCACCATTGTAAGAGGGAGGCACAAACTGAGTTTTGGAATCGGCGGCCATATTGGAAATAAATTGGGCCTCTTCCTCACTTCCCTTCACAGGTGTTACCAATGATGCTAATGAAGGCTCTGTTCCATTTAGTGTAACACAGTGGTTCTAATGAAGGCTCTGTTCCATTTAATGTAGCACAGTGGTTCTAATGAAGGCTCTGTTCCATTTAGTGTAGCACAGTGGTTCTTATGAAGGCTCTGTTCCATTTAGTGTAACACAGTGGTTCTAATGAAGGCTCTGTTCCATTTAGTGTAGCACAGTGGTTCTTATGAAGGCTCTGTTCCATTTAGTGTAACACAGTGGTTATAATGAAGGCTCTGTTCCATTTAGTGTAGCACAGTGGTTCTAACGAAGGCTCTGTTCCATTTAGTGTAACACAGTGGTTCTAATGAAGGCTCTGTTCCATTTAGTGTAGCACAGTGGTTCTAATGAAGGCTCTATTCCATTTAGTGTAACACAGTGGTTCTAATGAAGGCTCTGTTCCATTTAGTGTAACACAGTGGTTCTAATGAAGGCTCTATTCCATTTAGTGTAGCACAGTGGTTCTAATGAAGGCTATGTTCCATTTAGTGTAGCACAGTGGTTCTAATGAAGGCTCTGTTCCATTTAGTGTAACACAGTGGTTCTAATGAAGGCTCTGTTCCATTTAGTGTAACACAGTGGTTCTAATGAACGCTCTGTTCCATTTAGTGTAGCACAGTGGTTCTAATGAAGGCTCTGTTCCATTTAGTGTAGCACAGTGGTTCTAATGAAGGCTCTGTTCCATTTAGTGTAGCACAGTGGTTCTAATGAAGGCTCTGTTCCATTTAGTGTAGCACAGTGGTTCTAATGAAGGCTCTGTTGCAAACACCCCTTGCGGGTGTTTAACTCAAGTGTACAAATGGAAACAAATTACGGGTCCATTTGGTTCCATTTGTACTCTCAGAGTTATGGGTGTCCTTTGAGAACCACTGTGCTACACTAAATAGAACAGAGCCTTCATCAGTATCATTGGTAACATATGTGAAGGAAGTAAGGAAGAGGCCCAATCCTTGGCCAAATGCATATTAATTTGTGGGTCCTTGATATGAAAACTTTTGATAGCCGCTGTCTTTAGTTGTTTCTGGAACTTGATGAAATGATAAGCATTGTGTAGACTTTACTTGAAAATGGTGTTTGATACAGGAATAGACGGCACCTCTTTGTTAAATTGGCTATTTTCTCCCAAAATGTAAAACAAATGAAGAATTAGCTAAATGGTGTTAGAAGGATAGTTCACCCCCAAAATGACTTATTTTTCCTTTGGATTAGTCACCCCATGGAGACTTGAATTCATGGATATGTTTTCGTTTTTGTCTCATTCCTAAACCAATAATTTGATGACCGGCAGAGGTTCCGGTAGGAGACACAAAGAGTCTCCTTTGTGTCTCCTACCGGAACCGCTGCCTACCGGTCCATAATTCAAGTCTCCATGGGGTGACTAATCGATAGAAAAAAAACTATGTTTTTGGGTGAACTATCCCTTTAAGTAATGTAAAGTGTACATGATGTGAACATGTACGGGTACATCTTTATCAGACCTAAACGTACCGTCAACTTATTGTTTTATGCCCTTAGTGGCTGTAGGAGACAGGTTTTGTAGCAATTGTAGAAATATTAGGCCTCAATTGTCAAATGTTCATGCATCTTCAAATCATGTACTTAAGTTACTTAATGACTTACTTTGAGGAATAGAAATGGCCAATTACACATTGAAGTGCCCACTTTTCCTGGGTGCCCACTCTTCTGGTTACAAAATCGCACATTTGTTTGAGGTAATCGCTATTCGTTTGATTTTCCAAAATCTAAAAACAAGTCAAGTCAGGTAATATGGCATTCAATGAAGAAGTTATTTGTCATATCTGCCCTGTTTACGAAGCTTAAAAGCCAGCAATTATTTTTTATGTTCAATGCCAAACAAACACAATTAAATCGTTAATCGCAATTATTTGTGACAATTACTCAAGTAAAATGTCATAATGGTGACACAGCCCTGTCAGAGACCAGCTTATGGCTCTACAGACCATCATGGCTTCCAAAATGTCACCCTGTAAGGCCTGCTCAACTCAACGTTTTTGTTTTCTTTTTTGTGTCTTTACAGAACACGAAGATGACAAGAAGAAGACGTCCGTAAGGTAGGAACTCCTTGCTGCTGCTGCTTGCTGTGTTCAGTGAAGATGGCAGGAAGGTAGGAACCTTTTGATTGCAGCTGCTGCTTGTTAAGGGGGCTACATGCTACATGCTACCATACCATGTATGTGGTCATTTGCGTCGTCTATCGTTTCACGTCATTTGCATCGCGTCATTTGTGGGTAAAGCTTCATCACGTCGGTCCACATCACATAGGACCATGTGCCTTTATGTGATGTGGATTTATGTGATTTTATTTATAGTTTCACGTAATTTGCGTCAAAAGCTTTGGTCACATCGGTCCACATCACATACGACCATATGTGGTCGTAACTTCTCCTCTTTTCCTCTATTCTTTGCTTTAATAAAGCAATAACACAATTATTTGTTTTTATTTACTTTTGTGTCCGAGTTATTTGATCGATTTCTTGTCTTAGAAAAACACTTTCTTATTTCGTTCTTCTTGCCTGTCTATTGCACTAGTTCTTCACTAGTGGTTTATGTGTGTACAAATGTATGTGATGTGGAGGAATGTGATTTATGTCTGGTATCATTATGGTAGCATGTAGCATGTAGCCTCATTAACCCTGTGTTTACATCCATCTATGCTGTAGGTCTGTGCAAACTAACAGAGAAAGCAAATGATGTCCTTTGTGTCATTTGCTTCCTTTCTTAGTGTTTTTTTATTTCATTTGCTGTTTGAGTCGTGGCTGCTGTTGAAGGTAAGTGATAGTAGTGACACGGTCTATCATTGGTTGTCGGGCAGAAACCTTGTATCTCATATATATATATATATATATATATATATATATATATATATATATATATATATATATATATATATATATATATATATATATATATATATATATATATATATATATATATATATATATATATATAGTAAATACATTTCTTTACTTGGTCATACTACAGTCTCACACACTAAAGCAGTACAAATAGCCAATCTACAAGCTCACAACGCAAAGATCATGATAATTACATTGGATCCATTGGAACACAGGTTATTCTTTGTGTCCATTTTTAAAAAGTAACAGTTTTGGACATACAAGGTTTTTACCTGACCTCCATACTTTAACTTTCCCTCTTTTCTCTATTATTTGCTTTAATAAAGTTATTAGTTTTTGTTTTCGTGTGTCTTTGATTACTCAGAATAACAATCTTTATAAAGTCTATATTTAATTTCTTTCTTCTTGCCTGTCTATTGCACTAGTTCTCCACTAGTGGTTTTTGTGTGTACAAATGGAACCAAATGGAACCGTGTACTGACAGCATACAGTATACGTATACTAGGCTGTTTATGTAGTGACAGGGTACAGTATACGTATACTAGGTTGTATAATATAGTGACAGGGTACAGTATGTGTGGCTCTTGGTCACATAGTTAAACCTATTTGTGCTTTAGCTATTTTTGATAAAGTTAAAAATATAGCTTTTTTGCCCTGTCATAGTATCAAGTAAACATTTTTTAGTTTTAACCGTAAGTGTTGTTCGCGTAGCGCCGCTTGCGTTGCGTCACTTAACTGGTGGCGGGCCAGCGTTTTGCGTCCAATGCCCGTCATTCGTGAAGAATATTAAGTAAGAAGGGACTGGACCAGTGTTTTTTTATTATTGGGTGACGGCCAGCATTTATGTGATTTATGTCTCGTATCGTTGCGCGTCATTTGCGTCGCTTAATTTGATTTGCGTCGTGTCTCAGGATTTCACGTCTGTAATATGCAGGTAAGTCTTCATCACGTCAGCCCACATCACATAAGCCCATGGTGTAGTGTAGTGTAGTATGTGATGTGGATTTATGTGATGTATTTGTTGTGTCATTTCACAACATATGCGAGTAAAGCTTCATATTTGATTTGCGTCGTGTCTTCACGTCACGTCCGTCATGTGCAGGTAAGGCTGCATGACGTCAGCCCACATCACATATGACCATACAGGGCCGTATGTGATGTGGATTGATGTGATGTATGTGTTGTGTCATTTCACAACATATGCGGGTAAAGCTTCATCACGTTAGTCCACGTCACATATGAACATATGTGGAGGTATGTGATGCATGTCGTCCTTTACGTCGCGTGTCGTTTCACGTCATTTAATTGGCGTTGTACCGTTTCAGGTTATTTGCGGGTAAAGCTTCATCACGTCAGGCCACATCACATTACTGGTCGTATGTGATGTGGATTTATGTGATTGTGTGATTATTTAACGACATTTGCGGATAGCTCGTCATTCACATCGGTCGGCGATGTTTTCTTTTAGGCGAGGTACACGCCGTTGTTTAGGTTAGAACAGGAAGAGGTGTCGGGCCATCATTCATATCATATGCATTTAATCACTTTGGTTATTCCTGTTGCTTGTGTTGTATGTTGTGTACTAATGTCATTCATAGTGTTGTATGTTGTGTACTAATGTCATTCATAGTGTTGTATGTTGTGTACTAATGTCATTCATAGTGTTGTATGTTCTTCATGCTGTTGCTGTAATACTGACAAATATTGGCACAATTGATTTTGCGTTGCGTCATTTGCGGATAAAACTTCCACATCACATATGACCAGTATGTGATGTGAAGGTGTGTGACGGATGTCGGCATGTGCATCACGTATAGTTACTCGTTATTTGTGCCGTCATTTGCGAGTAAAACTTCATCACGTCAATCCACATCACATAATAATAATATAATAAAAAAATATATAATATAAACGATACATACGACCATATGACCAGTATGTGATGTGGACATCGTTTCACGTTATTTGCGGACAATGCTCGTCATTTGGCAGGAGAATAATGACGTAAATGGACTGATGCTGGACTGAGACTGAAGCAGAGAACATGAAGCAAAGAATGCTGCTGCCATTGCGTCATATGCGCCTTGTATAATTTATGTCAATCGTCCACAAATGACGTAAATTATACAAGTCTCTCTATCTCTCCATCTCTATATCCCTCTTATCTCTCTATCTCTCCCCCTGGTGAGTCGGTTGGTGAATGTAATGCACATTACAAAGTGCTTTGGTTAAAGGTACTATAGATGAATGGACCATTTAAATTGTAAACTTTGAATTGAACTCGTAGGCATCAGCTAGCAGCCACTGTGACACTGTAAGAGGCAGTTCAGTCACTGTAGACTGTATTACTTCTGGAAAATAAAATGAACATTAGTCTATGCTTTAGCATGCAATCAAACAGTTATGACATTACAATCATAACTGATGTCATTCAACATTTTTAAGCTCTATATTTAACAGCTACCAGGCATTGTGCCACTGCAGAGGTTCCCAAACCTTTTAGCTCAGGACCCAAACTAGTGAAAATAATAGATTTGCAAGCTCACAACGAGCATGTAAATCTATTTTCACAACCTCTTTTTTTTGTTTCTAATGTATTGCTTAGATTTGTTTTTCATGAAATGGCACATGTTCTATTTTTGCTTGCTGCTTATATGTACTTTTAATTCATTTTAATGTTACTATTTGACCCCAGGAAGAACAGTCACTAATGAATCTGGATCTGAAATTAACAATAAACAAATGATGGCAAAAACACACTGGGATGTAAACATTTCAGTGTAAGGATTATCATAATGTTTTAGCGTGAGACCCAAAAGACGTGTGATGTCTCCCTGGGACCTATTGAGAATAATATATATATATATATATATATATATATATATATATATATATATATATATATATATATATATATATATATATATATATATATATATATATATATATATATATATATATATATATATATATATAGTATCGGGTTCTTTTGAAACATGAGAACTTTTTTACTTCTATGTTTTATTTTATTCATGTAAAACAAATTGTAGGATACTAAAAGGAAAGAGGAATATTTACTGACTGATCTCAAAAACAAATTCAAACTGGCAGAAATAAAGACTCACTCCACAAAAACCTTAAGGAAAACTCCTTAGACAGAGTCTAAGAAAATACATTTTTATTTTATTTTTTCCATGTTCATAAAGTGCTCCAAGTACTCAAAGTGAAAAGTGCAGCAACACACATTTAGGTCATAGGACCAATCGTCAGTGTTATATCATCAGATATAATCATTTGCGGTTAAAGCTTCATCACGTCAGTCCACATCACATAATGACCGTAATGTAGTGTAGTGTAGTATGTGATGTGGATTTGTCATTTGCGGGTAAAGCTTCATTATTCACGGCAGTCAGTAGGCGAGGCACTGATGATGGTCCTTTGACCCAAACGTTTGCTGCTGCACTTTTCACTTTTAGCGCTTGGAGCTCTTTATGAGCATGAACAAATAAAACACTAATTTATTTTCTTAGTCTCTGTCTAAGGTGTTTTCCTTAAGGTTTTTGTCGAGTGAGTCTTCTCTTCTACCGGTTTTCCTTTTGTATAAAGATGTTAACATGGCTTCACATTTATGGTCCGTAAATGATTATATTATAACAATCTTCTAAATGTTTTTGGTTGGAAGAGTCAAGATTGTATTTAACACTTGTAAGTTCTGTGGACATTTTTTGTTTTTGTTTTTTTGTTTAAATATGATGTATTGTTTACCCGTTGATTAAATGCATTATCAGGTTATTAAAAAAACAAAAAAGTAAAACAAAAAATCCAGAGCTTTAAAAAAAAAAAGTGAAACTTAATTACATGTTACTCATGTACAGAGTGTTAATCGATAGGGTTATGTTTTCATCTGCCGTAGTTGTAGATCTTTGAAATGTGTAAATCAGTGCTTCTCAACCTTATTCTGGATCTGACCACTTAACATGGCAGCCGTGTTAAGTGGACAGATGGGTGGGCCTTTTCAGAGCATACTTTAAAGACCAATCAATCCATTGGAACTAACTTAGTAACTAAGTTATTTATTTGGTTTCACTTTTTTATATTAAATCTTCATGTTTTTGCCAATTATTTAGGCGGAGAACCACTGGTTTAAATTTCAACTAAATGTAAGTTGTACGTTAAACAAATGTTTCCCTTACTTTATGGAATTGCTTTTCTTTTTATTTACATTATGAAATTCGTTTGAGCTTGTAGATCTTCACTCTTGTAGATTTTCATTATTTTCATTTCTTTATGGAATTTCTTATTTAGCATTTTCTTAAATTACATTCTTTTGAATGTTTTATTTTCGTGACATTGATCTTGTAGATCGTTTATTTTCACTTTTATAATGTTTTTTTGGACATCAACAATATTCCAATATGTCATATCTGCTCCATGAAGAACAAACCAATGTCATTTTCAAATGTATTTAATACATTACAATGTTCAATGAACTTTAATCCACGGGCCAATCACCTGCTGGAAGCTTTGATTGAATACTTAATTAACAAGTTTGGGGGGGGGATTTATTTACTCATGACCCAAGAAACTATGTCCACGACCCACTATTGAGTCCTGACCCATAACTTGGGAAACAGTGGACAGGGTCCATTTGGTTCCATTTGTTGCCTTAAATGTATGAGGTTCCTTTGAAAAATGAAAATGTTTTATTTCTGTAAATATATATATATATATATATATATATATATATATATATATATATATATATATATATATATATATATATATATATATATATATATATATATATATATATATATATATATATATATATATATATATATATATATATATATTTTGAATTGTAGGAAACTAAAAGGAAAAAGAGGAATATTTACTGACTGTAGCTGGTCTCAAAAACAAAGCAAAACTGGCAGAAAAAAAGACTCCCTCCACAAACTCCTTACACAGAGACCAAGAAAATCTATTTTTATTTTATTTGTTTCATGTTCATAAAGTGCTCCAAGTGCTCCAAGTGAAAAGTGCAGCAGCAAACATTTAGGTCATAGGACCATCGTCAGTGCTATATCATCAGATCTAATCATTTGCGGTTAAAGCTTCATCACGTCAGTCCACATCACATATGACCATAGTGTGTGTGTGTGTGTGTAGTGTAGTGTAGTGTAGTATGTGATGTGGACTTATGTCTCGTATCATTTCGCATAATTTGATTTGCGTCACGTCTTATCATTTCACGTCACTTAAGTCATTTGCAGGTAACTCTTCATCACGTCAGTCCACATCACATATGACCATAGGGCGCTGTATGTGATGTGGATTTATGTGTTGTCATTTGTGGGTAAAGCTTGATTATTCACGGCGGTCAGTAGGCGAGGCACTGACGATGGTCCGTTGACCCAAACGTTTGTTGCTGCACTTTTCACTTTTAGCACTTGGAGCACTTTATGAGCATGAACAAATAGAATGCAAATATATTTTCTAGTCTCTGTCTAAGGTTTTTGTGGATTGAAAACATGGCTACCTATTTATGGTCTGTTCATGAATTTTCCATGGCCAGTCATTTGGGATCAATATAAGTAGGAAAAAAAGGCCGTTATTCTAGTCCAGACTTGTCCTTTAACATGGCAGCCTTAAGTGGATAAACTAAATTGGTAAATGAATGAACTGTGACGGGATAGATTGAGGTCAGCAAGAGTTTTTTTTGTACAAATACTAATTTGAATATCTGTTAGTTTATTGTATCTATTATCTGTATTTTGTTAGTTTTTCTCCTTTTATTGTTGTACTGTTAATTATTGACATGTATTTTGTGCTATTGTTTTCCTGTTTTCTTCTTGGTCATCATGACTTCATAGGCCTGTCAAAATTACATAATGGCATTAGTCTTTGATGGATAATATAATTGGAAATTATGTAATATGCACAACAAAATCAGTTGTAATGTATGTTTTGTTTTAACTTCCATTTACTGTATTTTAATGTGATTTTTTTTTTGTATTTATTGTATTATATTTTTTTTTATAAAAGGCGCTATATCGCTAAACATTACCGTATCTAATCTCAGTAGGCTCATTATCTGTAACTGTACAGCTGTGCTGCTTCAGGAATTCTATGTGACCAACAGCGTAACTCATCATTGTTGTAATGTGACTCTCCTCTTCAGACTCCACCTCAGCCTTAGACGCATTTTGAGCTTGTAGATCTAAGTTTAAATAGGGTTAATGTTTGTGTGTGTGTATGTTTTGTCGTAATCAAAATCTACAAAGTAACTAAAGGTTTCAAATAATCATAGTGGAGTAAAGGTACAATATTTGCCTCTGAGATATGGTGGAGTAGAAGTAAAAGTACTGCAAATTTGAAATACTCCAGTAAAGTAAAAAAGACCTCAGATGCTGTGTTCATTTGTTGACCTGGTTAGTTGACTTATAGTCTCTATGTACAGATTATTAATGTATTATACTGTTTATTAATTTATTATACTGTTTAGACTGACGCTATCTTCTTGGTTTACCTGTGATCCTAGTTTACTGAGACCCTACACTGTCTCTGCATTCTATGTATGTGTTTACCGTAAGTCACTCTGGATAAAGATTAAAGATGAATATCTACATTGTAAATTGTGAAATGACTTAACTGTTGAAATGTAAATGTGTGAATTGTACCATGTGATTGTAAATGACAACAAAACAAAGGCTCTGGTGTGGTTCTCCTGGTTTACCAGGATGGGGTTCAATTCCCTGCAGTGCCCTACTCGTAGTGTTGTATTTACCCTTTATATGGTCTGTTTTATTTATGTTCATAGTATTGTATTTACCCTTTATATGGTTTATGTTTTATTCTTTATGTTCATTGTGTTGTATTTATCCTTACATGGTTTGTTTTATTCTTTGTTCATAGTGTTGTATTTACCCTTTCGTGGTTTGTTTTATTCTTTATGTTCATAGTGTTGTATTTACCCTTACATGGTTTGTTGTATTCTTTATGTTCATTGTGTTGTATTTAGCCTTACATGGTTTGTTTTATTTTTGTATTCATTGTTGTATTTACCTGGTTTATTCTTTATGTTCATTGTGTTGTATGTTTTAGGTTTGTTTTATTTTTATATTCATTGTTGTATTTACCCGGTTTATTCTTTATGTTCATTGTGTAGGGTTGGGATCCTTCATTATCATTATAATTGTTGATGACCAAATGGACCATTACAGGTCTGTAACTCTTTAGTGTACAAATGGAACCAAATGGTGGTCTTTGAAATGTAAAAGTTTGAGGACCACTGGTATTGTAATGGTTTATCAGACGTGAAGTCCACACAGCAGCTCTGACAGTGTGATGGATACGGTTCCCAATGCTAACGCAGCTACAAACACCCTGCAGAATCAGAATCAGTTTTATTGTCACATCACAGGTTTACAAGGTAAAAAAGTGGGTGAAATTCTTTTTTGTACATCGTTCCCATCGCAACGTTAGTTTCCTGCAGCTCTTAGCCTGTCTCAAAGTGGGGTCCGGGGACCCCCAGGGGTCCTTGGGGGGATTTCAGGGGGTCCCCAGCTAAAGTAGTTAATGTAGCATCATAAACATTTTAACCACTTTATCCATTTATATGTTTGCTATTCAAAAATAGCAGATCTACAAGCTCACAGCGCGTCACTTCGTGCCGCGCTGCGAGCTTGGACATCTGGTATTTTTTAACATTTTCTACTTTTGAGTTTGGTAATCTATATAGGGGCGGCCATAGCTGAGTGGTTAGTGAGCCCGCCTAGGGAGCCAGAGGCCCTGGTTGCCCCAGGTACGATTCCAGGCCACGCCAGCATATGTGTCGATGAAATGAAATTTGTCCCTGAGCAAGACTCTTAACCCCTGCTCACAGGCCCTCATTGGAAACAAGCCCGCAAGGACTTTCATGAACGTCCTGTTAAAAGGAATTATCCTTATATATCCTATATATAGAAGTACAATTAACTAAAAAAGTTCAAGTTCTGAATACTTAACTTTAATACAAACTTTTTAGGTAAATGATTGCCTGAAAAGTTTTGAGTATTGATACTTTTACTTAAGTAAAACATTTGAGTACTTTTTGCCAGCTGATAGGAGGGGGGTTGTTGCCATGATCACTACATGGTGGGGAGACTCCTGTTACTGAACACACACTCTATTACTATCAAAATATAGTGCTTTAACCTTAACATTTGTTTTTGTTTTAACCCAAAAATATTGGTGTCAATCCGTTTCTCTACAGTCGAATCAAGCAGCTCCAGTCTGTCCTTAAAGGAGGAGTTCACCCAAAAAAATACTTATTTTCTATCAATTGCACACCCCATGAAGCCTTGAATTCATGGATTTGTTTTTGTTTTTGTGGCATTCCTAAGCCAATAATTTGATGACTGTGTATTTCCGGTTGGAGACACACAGTCTCCTTGTGTTGTAACAATCGGCCTTTACCTTGAAAGGATAACTATTAACTAAAAGGAAAAACAACGGGATTGGTAGGTTTTGAACTGAAATTACTTTATATAAATAAGCCACAAATTAAACAATTGACAAATTAAATGGTAAATTAATAATACACATCGGCTTTAAATCAACTTCTGTCCCTAACTCTTTCCCTAATAAACGAAATAAATAAACAGATGAACAAAACAGTACTTCTTTCACTAACTCCCTCCAACCCGAATCACATTTCCCCCCGTAAACAATAAACACAAGGTACAACAAAAGTTGTACCTTGTGTAGTCAGAGCGCTGCACGGACAGACGCCTACTCGCTTGACAAACAATAACAAACAGCCCCACGTTATAGTCCGAACGGCCTCTTGTGACCGCGGCCTCGAGAGTGTCTATTATGTCCTTTAATCCAAAACGAAACGCAAACGGTCTTCCGCACCGGCGATCCAAATAATAACTTAAGTTTGGGGTACCCCGTAAATTGTAATCCAACAGAACAGAAAGCTCGGGTTTATCTCACCGCGGCGGCTCCGTCAGAATTCCTCCGCTCCACAGTGTTTCATCCATTCACCCGGCACTCGAATCCCCACGGCGTCGCAACGACAGTTAATGTCCGTTGTCCGCAGGGCTCGTCCGTTGTCTGTTGTTGGCTGCAGCTTGCTATTACGTTTAAACTTTTACTTAAACTTGAACACAGTAATGCTGGCGCCTAGGAGATCTCCTCTCTCTTCCTCCTGTCGCTTCTGCTACACAGGTTGCTTGTTCGATTCCCTCCCCCCTGAACCGCACCCTCTATTAGTAACGTCGGGTGGCACAACTCATTCAATCACCCACTGATCAGACCCATTACCTTTCACGTGAATAGGAAATGTTCATTTTGCTTATAGTGTCCAACATGTTACATATCACTCGTATATGATAACATGCATAAATCAGGCAGATGTTACATATCACACACATAAAATAACACCCATAGATCAAGCAGATAAATATAATAAATATAATGTGCATTTGTCACAGTGTCAGTGTACACTAAACTTTATTAGCCGGTAGGAGACAGGAATCAAATTATTAGCTTAGGAATTCAAGGCTTCATGGGGTGTGCAATTGATAGAAAATAAGTAATTTTTTTGGGTGAACTACTCCTTTAATGTATGTTGAGTGATGTCTGTCTGTCACAAGGACAAACAGAGAGACTAGAGAATAGTCGTCTCCATTATAGGACAAGTTGAAAATAACTTTATATGGGGGCACGGTGGCGCCTGCATTAACTTCTTTGTCTCTTCTGGGCAGCCAATCACGGTCCTGCATTCACTGCTTGTAGTCTTTAATTCTCTGCTTGGGCGGCGAATCGCGGTCCTCCATTTACTGCTTGGGCGACCAATCACGGTCCTGCATTCACTGCTTGAGCAGCGGCCAATCACGGTCCTGGATTTACTGTTTCACTGACCAGTTAAATCTTTCCCCCAACTCCCAGACCCCTCCCCCATTCCCAGATGAGGAAGAAGAAGGAGACAGCAAGGATTAAAAAAATATATATATTGATTTGGTTGATTTTTACACTTTGTCAGCTCGTTCTTTTGTCATTTTACGTTATGTCATGATCTAGTAATTGTATCCTTTTTTTTTTACATGACCCGCACGTCCATTTGTAAATGAGTTGGCTGTTCATTGCAAGAGGAAATGTAGGCTATTACATTATATTTATTATATTTATATTTATATATACCAATAGAAAATTGGACAATATTTAGCTGTTTGTCAGAAAGAAACCATGCAGGAACATTAAGTCAGCCAGTAGCTCTCGTTCTGCTTTGATCAGGTTAATGTTAATGTTACATTATCGACTGCCTACAAGCATCGTTGAACTCGTGGTTCAACGTGCCCTCGGTGGCTCGTGGTAATTATTAATGCTCTGATCATCTCATCAATTGTAAGTCTAGAATGACAGAGGAAATGAATACAAGAGTATGTTACATTATATGTACAGTATATATGCTACAAGCATATATACACAGTTGGCATACTCTGGACATGACTAATTCCTGGAACTGAAAAAAAGTTCCAGGAATTAGTCATGCCCCGAGTATGTAATGGTTTCATGTAATGGTTTCAAAAAACCATTACATACTCTGGACATGACTAATTCCTGGAACTGAAAAAAAGTTCCAGGAATTAGTCATGCCCCGAGTATGTAATGGTTTTAAAAAAATCATTACATACTCTGGACATGACTAATTCCTGGAACTGAAAAAAAGTTCCAGGAATTAGTCATGCCCCGAGTATTATAGTTTTTTTCCTGTTCCAGGAAGTAGTCATGCCCCGAGTATGTAATGGTTTTAAAAAAACCATTACATACTCTGGACATGACTAATTCCTGGAACTGAAAAAAAGTTCCAGGAATTAGTCATGCCCCGAGTATGTAATGGTTTCATGTAATGGTTTCAAAAAACCATTACATACTCTGGACATGACTAATTCCTGGAACTGAAAAAAAGTTCCAGGAATTAGTCATGACCCGAGTATTATAGTTTTTTTCCTGTTCCAGGAAGTAGTCATGCCCCGAGTATGTAATGGTTTTAAAAAAATCATTACATACTCTGGACATGACTAATTCCTGGAACTGAAAAAAAGTTCCAGGAATTAGTCATGCCCCGAGTATTATAGTTTTTTTCCTGTTCCAGGAAGTAGTCATGCCCCGAGTATGTAATGGTTTCATGTAATGGTTTCAAAAAACCATTACATACTCTGGACATGACTAATTCCTGGAACTGAAAAAAAGTTCCAGGAATTAGTCATGCCCCGAGTATTTAATGGTTTCATGTAATGGTTTCAAAAAACCATTACATACTCTGGACATGACTAATTCCTGGAACTGAAAAAAAGTTCCAGGAATTAGTCATGCCCCGAGTATGTAATGGTTTTAAAAAAATCATTACATACTCTGGACATGACTAATTCCTGGAACTGAAAAAAAGTTCCAGGAATTAGTCATGCCCCGAGTATTATAGTTTTTTTCCTGTTCCAGGAAGTAGTCATGCCCCGAGTATGTAATGGTTTCATGTAATGGTTTCAAAAAACCATTACATACTCTGGACATGACTAATTCCTGGAACTGAAAAAAAGTTCCAGGAATTAGTCATGCCCCGAGTATTTAATGGTTTCATGTAATGGTTTAAAAAAAACATTACATACTCTGGACATGACTAATTCCTGGAACTGAAAAAAAGTTCCAGGAATTAGTCATGCCCCGAGTATGTAATGGTTTCATGTAATGGTTTAAAAGAACCATTACATACTCTGGACATGACTAATTCCTGGAACTGAAAAAAAGTTCCAGGAATTAGTCATGCCCCGAGTATTATAGTTTTTTTCCTGTTCCAGGAAGTAGTCATGCCCCGAGTATGTAATGGTTTCATGTAATGGTTTCAAAAAACCATTACATACTCTGGACATGACTAATTCCTGGAACTGAAAAAAAGTTCCAGGAATTAGTCATGCCCCGAGTATTTAATGGTTTCATGTAATGGTTTAAAAAAACCATTACATACTCTGGACATGACTAATTCCTGGAACTGAAAAAAAGTTCCAGGAATTAGTCATGCCCCGAGTATGTAATGGTTTCATGTAATGGTTTAAAAGAACCATTACATACTCTGGACATGACTAATTCCTGGAACTGAAAAAAAGTTCCAGGAATTAGTCATGCCCCGAGTATTATAGTTTTTTTCCTGTTCCAGGAAGTAGTCATGCCCCGAGTATGTAATGGTTTTTAAAAAATCATTACATACTCTGGACATGACTAATTCCTGGAACTGAAAAAAAGTTCCAGGAATTAGTCATGCCCCGAGTATGTAATGGTTTCATGTAATGGTTTCAAAAAACCATTACATACTCTGGACATGACTAATTCCTGGAACTGAAAAAAAGTTCCAGGAATTAGTCATGCCCCGAGTATTATAGTTTTTTTCCTGTTCCAGGAAGTAGTCATGCCCCGAGTATGTAATGGTTTCAAAAAACCATTACATACTCTGGACATGACTAATTCCTGGAACTGAAAAAAAGTTCCAGGAATTAGTCATGCCCCGAGTATTATAGTTTTTTTTCCTGTTCCAGGAAGTAGTCATGCCCCGAGTATGTCATGGTTTTAAAAAAATCATTACATACTCTGGACATGACTAATTCCTGGAACTGAAAAAAAGTTCCAGGAATTAGTCATGCCCCGAGTATTATAGTTTTTTTCCTGTTCCAGGAAGTAGTCATGCCCCGAGTATGTAATGGTTTTAAAAAAACCATTACATACTCTGGACATGACTAATTCCTGGAACTGAAAAAAAGTTCCAGGAATTAGTCATGCCCCGAGTATGTAATGGTTTCATGTAATGGTTTCAAAAAACCATTACATACTCTGGACATGACTAATTCCTGGAACTGAAAAAAAGTTCCAGGAATTAGTCATGCCCCGAGTATGTAATGGTTTCATGTAATGGTTTAAAAAAACCATTACATACTCTGGACATGACTAATTCCTGGAACTGAAAAAAAGTTCCAGGAATTAGTCATGCCCCGAGTATGTAATGGTTTCATGTAATGGTTTAAAAAAACCATTACATACTCTGGACATGACTAATTCCTGGAACTGAAAAAAAGTTCCAGGAATTAGTCATGCCCCGAGTATTATAGTTTTTTTCCTGTTCCAGGAAGTAGTCATGCCCCGAGTATGTAATGGTTTTTAAAAAATCATTACATACTCTGGACATGACTAATTCCTGGAACTGAAAAAAAGTTCCAGGAATTAGTCATGCCCCGAGTATGTAATGGTTTCATGTAATGGTTTCAAAAAACCATTACATACTCTGGACATGACTAATTCATGGAACTGAAAAAAAGTTCCAGGAATTAGTCATGCCCCGAGTATTATAGTTTTTTTCCTGTTCCAGGAAGTAGTCATGCCCCGAGTATGTAATGGTTTTTAAAAAATCATTACATACTCTGGACATGACTAATTCCTGGAACTGAAAAAAAGTTCCAGGAATTAGTCATGCCCCGAGTATTATAGTTTTTTTCCTGTTCCAGGAAGTAGTCATGCCCCGAGTATGTAATGGTTTTAAAAAAACCATTACATACTCTGGACATGACTAATTCCTGGAACTGAAAAAAAGTTCCAGGAATTAGTCATGCCCCGAGTATGTAATGGTTTCATGTAATGGTTTCAAAAAACCATTACATACTCTGGACATGACTAATTCCTGGAACTGAAAAAAAGTTCCAGGAATTAGTCATGCCCCGAGTATGTAATGGTTTTAAAAAAATCATTACATACTCTGGACATGACTAATTCCTGGAACTGAAAAAAAGTTCCAGGAATTAGTCATGCCCCGAGTATGTAATGGTTTCAAAAAACCATTACATACTCTGGACATGACTAATTCCTGGAACTGAAAAAGAGTTCCAGGAAGTAGTCATGCCCCGAGTATGTAATGGTTTAAAAAAAATCATTACATGCTCTGGACATGACTAATTCCAGGAACGTCAGCGTGGTAGTCTATTATGGTAGTTTGTTATGGCATTTTGATACGGTAGTTTCATATGGAACGTAACAGACTACAGGAACCTGCAATCAGCAGACACCGCAGGGAATCGAACCCCATCCTAGTAAACCAGGAGTTCCATACCAGCGTCTTTTGCTTCTTGACTTATTTATAGGTTGAATATAGTGTTAAGTCTGTAAACAGACTATCTGCTCATTTTTTAAGTTCTAAAGTGACAAGTAAAACCTTAAAAGAATCTGCCATTTTAAAATAGATCTCAAAGGGATATCAAATACTGATATCAGATGGGGGTCCGTGGCCAATTACATATTAATATTAATTTGGGGGTCCTTTGACATGAAAATGTTTGAGAACCACTGGTTTAAACAACATTTAGAAAGGAAGCCCAAATAAGCAACTACACTTTAGAAACAAACCCAGAAAACGGGTAAGCAGACATGGCAACACTGATCACAGGTTTTCCATTGTTGCTGTTCTTCAGAATTTACTACAGACTAATATTACAATGACTTCACAATACAATGGTGGTGGTTATCTTCAACAACTATAATAAACCAGAAACAACAAATTAAGTCACTAGTGTGTTTGTCGACATCACTCAACTGCGGTGGAGCCAGCCAGCCAGCCAACCAACTAACCAACTCAACCCAACCAGGGAACCAGCCAGCCAAAAAAACAACTCAACCCAACCCAACCAGGGAACCAGCCAGCCAACCAACCAACCAACCAACCAACTCAACCCAACCAGGGAACCAGCCAGCCAACCAGTAAACTATAGGATCATAGAATACAGAGACAGTGTAGTGTCTCAGTAAACTATAGGATCATAGAATAGAGAGAGACAGTGTAGTGTCTCAGTAAACTATAGGATCATAGAATAGAGAGAGACAGTGTAGTGTCTCAGTAAACTAAAGGATCATAGAATACAGAGAGACAGTGTAGTGTCTCAGTAAACTATAGGATCATATAATACAGAGACAGTGTAGTGTCCCAGTAAACTATAATAATAATAATAATAATAATAATAATCAACTTTATTTGTATAGCACCTTTCATTACATGAAATGCAGCTCAAAGTGCTTTACAGAGCAAGAATACAATTACAGTTACAACCAATTTAACAAAAAAGCAAGAAAAAAGAAAAGCAAAAGCATAAAACAACATTAAAAAATAGGAATCAGCTAAAAGCAAGAGTGAAGAAATAGGTCTTGAGCTGTGCTTTAAAGCTATCGACAGAGGCTGCCTGTCTTAGGTGTAATGGGAGTTTATTCCACGCTGTCGGTCCGTAGAAGCAGAATGCTTAGAATACAGAGAGACACGGTGTAATGTCTCAGTAAACTAGGATCACAGTTTACAAGGAACCTAGCATCAGTCTAAACCAGGGGTGGGCAACCTAAGGCATGGGTGCCAACATGGGCACAGGGGAAGGTGATCACTGGCACAAGTGTGAGAGAGTTTTTTTCTTTTAAAATTAAATATAAAAAAAAAAAATAGTCAATTCAATTTAGTCACCTCACATCTGTATGCAAATTACATCCCGCACATAATTCTACATAGATACAGAGATAGGTGGGTTATTGTAATATTATTATTATTATTATTACCCTTATTATTATCATTACCCTTATTATTATTATTATTATTATTATTATTATTATTATTATTATTTAGTCTGAGAGATAGGTGGGTTGTTGCTTAGTCTAATGATCATTAAAACCTGAGGTGAAAGAAAATATTTCGAAAGAAGAAAAATACATAAATAAAGGTTGTCATATATAGCCTATAATAAATGGACATTGGACAATCAAAATCTGTTGGAAATATTACATTTTGATGCCTAGATGATTTGCTTAATGTGTGTGTGTGGGTAAACAAATGTCAACAGTAAACAAACCGATATTCAGTGTAAGTGTAGGGTGTATGCACATTTCAAAAGTGACAATTTAAGGACTTTTAAGACCTTTTTTATACCAGTAAATAAAAAAATAAGACCATTACTGCGTCAAAAGTAATCAACAAACTATAAAATAAAAAAATGGTCAAACATTGGCCAAATTGTCAAATATTACGTGAGAAAGAGTCCAACAAAAAAAAAATCTGTGGAACCGAACAAAATGTAATGCCTCAACTCCTACAATTCCATGTGCTTGTTTACACCACTGATATGGTCACAGTGTGTTTGAATCGCCGGTCACCTTGCACCTGGTTCCACACGGAAGCTCTTGACGAAAGCAAAGGAGACATCTTTTGTACGCACACATAATATCGACAAATTAAATATAGTGGGCAGATAGAAAAATACTTTTTAAAGGCCTCCTCTGACCGACCACCCGTTCATTTGACCTTTCGAAATAGTCAACTTTAATGTTTTATGGGCTCGGTAATGGTCTGCACATATACTGCAGCGTTTAAGTGGGCCGATTAAAGTTATTTGCAAAAAGCTGAGTCATAATGATGTGTTGAAGAGAGGAATCCTGGTCTATAAGCTAGCTTGCTATAGCCTGGCCCCCTGCCCCCCCCCCCCCCCCCCCCCACGCGGCGGGTACAGTAATTTCTTCAATGCTCAGCATTTAGCGGGCCTAATCCTCTCCGTTCATGCTCTTAGCTGAACGCACTGTACGGTAATTGTATGAGAGAGCAAAAGCGGGTTTTCAGGCACTTTTTAACCCATTGAGACCGGGAACGCATCTGAGTCACTTTAGATTTATTTAGCTATTCAAAAATGGCAGATATATAAGCTGCGCTATGAGCTTGTAGATCTGCTATTTCTGAAAAATCTTGGAAAATTTGAGCAAATCTTATACTTTTTAAAACAAACATTTTTTAACTCAAATCTTTTTCTACAGTTCTACAAATGTCTTCTAAATCCATAACAGTTTTTTTGGAAAGAAAATTTATGTTGTTATAATATCAGTGGTTCTCAAACTTTTTTCATGTCAAGGACCCCCCAAAATGATATGTATTTATCCGCCGACCCCCGCATCTCTGGGGGGTCTCTTGTTCCAGGGACCCCCCAGAAGCAAAGATTTGAGTTAAAAATGTATATAAATATATTCAAAGATTTGCACACATTTTCACGATTTTTCTTTTCCTTCTAAAAAAATATCAGATCTACAAGCTCGTAGCGCGGCACCGAGTGCCGCACTACGAGCTTGTAGATCTGCTATTTGTTTAATAGCCAAAGAAATCTAAAGATGACACAGATGCGTTCCCGGTTTCAATGGGTTAATCACCTTCGTCTGGCCCTGATCACGCAGGACCGAGAGAGAGAGAGAGAGAGAGAGAGAGAGAGAGAGAGAGAGAGAGAGTGAGAGAGAGAGAGAGAGAGAGAAAAAGAGTGGTGACACAGGCGAGTCAGGTTGTGTGCCGGAGCGGTGAGGCGGGTCAGGGTGATATAGGGGACTCGTGGACGACGGTATACGGACCGGCGCGCCCAGCTGTGCCCGGGCCCCGGCTGTGCCCGCCGCCGCCAGCCAGGCCTGGCCCCCGGGGCCGTAATGGGATCTGACAGGATGTAAATTAGTTTTTAAAAGAGCCGGTGCAATGACCGGTCATTTTTTCTCATTTGGTGGGCCGTCCACGTGCTGGCCCCGGACCCCAGATATCCTCCCGCCCGCCCGGCCGCCCGCCTGCCCGCCTGCCTCTCCGTGCGCTCATAGGGAAGTGGAACAAGACTCAGTGTAGCAGGCCACTGAAGCCTGATCCATACTGCCTCCTCTTCCAGCTCCCAGGGAATCTCACGACTGTATCTCACATGCCTCATGACTAAATCTACAGTTGATTTAGTCGACTAAAATGTATGTTGGCGGTGCCTTGGCTGGGTGCCTTGGCTGATTTTACACTTGGTTGCATGCTGAAAATAGCCGCTCAACAAGCTCACAACGCGTCGCGCTGCGAAGCGTTGTGAGCTTGTAGATCTGCTATTTTCAGAGTGCAACACCCGAGCGCAGCCAAGCATAAAATAATGTGTCTTTTAGTTCTACTGGATCTCTTCTCCACTAGTGCCTCACTAACATTTTAGTCTTGTTTTTATTTGTTTATTTTATATATTTAGTCTTAGTTTTAGTCTTCTCGGCAATCCTGATCTCAGGGGAGGACAAGTTGCAAGTTGAGGAAGCTCTCACCTCTGAACTCTCAAATATCCGTACCTGGCTTACCGATAACAAACTGTCACTGCACCTTGGGAAAACTGAATCCATTCTCTTTGGGACCTCAGTAAGATGAAGGTAAATGACTTCAAGGTCAAAGTCGATGACACAATCATCTCTAGCAAAGAAGAGATTACCTATTTGGGATGTATTCTTGACAAATACCTGACAGGTGAAAGCATGGCAACAAAGGTGGTCAAAGGAGTAAACCAGAGAACCAGATTCATGGGCAGAGTTTCCTCTTTTGTCAACCCTCAGGCCCTCAGGACCCTCTCAGGGGCCCTGATTCAGCCCCTTTTTGACTATGCTTGCTCCTCTTGGTACTCCAACACCTCAGTGTCACTGAAGACTAAGCTTCAAACCTCCCAAAACAAACTGATTCGACTACTTCTCGGACTGGGGCCCATGACCCACCTCTCTCCCACTCACTTTGCCAGCCTAGGCTGGCTCAGGGTGGAAGACAGGGTTAAACAACTAAAAATGGGACTGGTCTTCAAAATTGTAAATGCAGATTTGCCCGAAATGCCCCCCATACCCGCATATCTGTCTACATACCTCCAAAAAGTTAGTGACACCCACAGTCACGAAACTAGAGGGAGAGTAAACAACAATCTGGTACCACCCACCCATAAAACAAACATGGGCAAATTCTCCTTCTACAGCACGGCCACCATATGGAATAGTTTAACCCCATCCCTCAAAAAATGCAGTTTGCTGGGCTCATTTAAAACAGCCCTAAAAACTCATCTTTCTGGAGGCCATAAGAGGAGGTAGTACCAGTTTCCCTAGACAGACGACCCCCCTCCCCTTTTTTTGTATATATTTTTTATTTTTCTTTGCTTTACACATAGTGGTATTCTTTCTCTGTATTTTTATGTTGATTTTTGAACTGTTTGGTTGCTACTATATATGTCTATGAAATTAACTCAAGGACCCCAACGGAAACAAGTCCGCAAGGACTTTTTTGGTCGGACCTTTTAGACAAAAGTATTATAAATGTAACTGTGTTGTTTTACATTATTTTGCCTAATAAAAATGTCAATCAATCAATCAATCAATCTATCATAGCTTAGTTTTTATTTAGTTTCTATTTAGTTTTAGTTAGTGAAAAAAGGTAGTCGACGAACATTTTTCGTTTTAGCTCTAGTCGACGAAATCATCACTACCGCATCGTGGCGCATTGTGAGCTTGTAGAGCTGCTATTTTCAGCATAAATTAAGCATGGTGTCACAGAAAAGAAGGCATTCCCATTTTCTTTCTTTTTTGGTTTATTTCAGACAGGTCAGTGTATAGAGAGACTTGAAACCAAGAGTAGAGAGAGAGGAGAGAGAGACAGAGGGGATCTGGGTCAGATTCAAAACCGGGTTCTCACTATAGGAACATAATGGCCTATGCATCTACTGGCTGAGCCACCAGGCGCCCCAACCAGTTGTAATTGTCTCTGCCAGGTCGAAGGCATGGCGAGAGAGTATGTTTCTGTGAACAGCTAATCTCCGGCACCGTTGGCCTGAAATTACGCTGTAGATTAAACTTTTTCATACATTTCATAGATAGCTTCATAGACTTGTTTGACAGCACTGTTATCAATATTGTGTGAATTCATGTATTTTAATTTGTTTGTTATTAATATGTAGCCTATTCACGTTAATGTGTATTTTACATTTAACCACTTAAACCCTCAATACTTAGTGAACGTTATCGTTGGTTCTGTACTTCTGCTACCAAAATCTACACCAAATCTCTAAACCGAAAATAGACGATCTACAAGCTCACAGAGGCGTTTTCAGCTAATGTCCCCTCAGAATATGAATTCAAGTGGTTAATGTCAGAAAAGGTTCATATCACGCAAATATTTGGCGGCCCACATATTTGGTACCTCTGAGGATAACAAATAATGTTAGGTAGGGGTCCCGGACCCCCATGTTTTTCTTTTTTTTTTGAGACACTCGGTGCCGCGCTACGAGCTTGTATATCTGCTATTTTGGAATAGCTTAAGTGTAAAATAATGCTTTTTAGCTCAAATAAAAAAGTGACACAGATGCGTTCCAGGTCTTCATGGGTTAACCTTGACAGATTATTGGACACACACCGAGAAGACCCCGACCGCTTTATAGGTTGAAAATATTGGCCAGAGGGGTAGAGGGGTGGTGGGGTGGGGGTGGGGATGGGGTGGGGGGGCGTCCTCGTGAAGCAAGCAGCTGTGCTTGCCATATTGTGTATTGATCCTCTCCCTCTGTGCGGGTGCTGTGGCCGCACTTAATTAGATTTATATTGTAAACAATGACTTGCGGTATGAGATTAGAATTAGCAGGTAAATGTTATCAATCACAGCGAATAATAATATTTTGCGTGGCAGCGATGCGGTATATCGGCTGGTGCCGGGAGAGAGATTTATCACGGCCGTAAACGGAGGGCGAACCCTCCCTCCCCCGCCAGCTCAGAGTTTAGTGCAGGCCGTAAACACTGTGGCTGGGTGTCTCTCTCTCTCTCTCTCTCTCTCTCGGACGCCGGGCATGAAGACGCGGACGCAACGGCTGTTAGCGCTCCCAGTCCCACTCCCTCTCCCAGCGTGTCTGCAGACACAGAGAACCCAGACCCACCCGCACACTATCAACTCAGTCCAGTTTTCAGATACGCAGTGGTGGAAAAAGTACTCAAGCTCTTTTTTTTTTTATCTTAAATTTTTATCCCACGATTTTGTCACCCTAGTGCCAATGCCTAAGCGTGTAATCCTGGGCACTACATTCCCTCTGCCAACCTAGGGAGGCCAGGGCCGAGCTCATGCCTCCTTCAATGCATGAGAGCCGTCTGACCTTCTTATCACCTGACAGGGGAGAGTTTCCCTGGTTGGACGTAGCGCATGGAAGGAACACGTTATTCCAACCAGTTCCTTTCCCCTCCATCAGGCGCCCCGGCTGGCCAGGGGGAGGCAGTATAGTGACCAGGATTACTGCTTGTTTTTGTGAGGGTACCTACCCTAGGAGACACGGGGAGAACATGCAAACTCCACACAGAAAGGCCCTTTCGCCAACCCCACCTAGGGTATGGGCACTGATAACGCGGAGGAGAGAACACGCCCCCAGCGCCCACAGCGTCCCCTGCGGGAATCGAACCCAGGACCTTCTAGCTGTGAGGCGACAGCGCTACCGACTGCGCCACTGTCAAACAATGCCTCTTTGAAAGGAACGGAACCCCACGATCCGCCTCCCTTAAAAGAGCCATAAATCCCATCTCTACTGCCCACTCTGTGCTGCAGGGACACGGAGGGACCAACAAACGCAAAGCCCCGCGCCGCGGCTGGGGTCGAGGGGGGCGTAGCCCCCCGAGACTCTAGTTATATACAAAGGCTATTTGAAAATAGCAGATCTACAAGCCCACAACGTGTCGCAACGCAACGCGTTGTGGGCTTGTAGATCGGCTATTTTCAAACAATGTAGTACTTTTACTTTTGGAACTTTAAGTACATTTTGATACCAATACTTTGGTACTTTTACTCAAGTAAATTTGGAATTACGGATTTTTACTTGTAACTGAGTACTTATACATTGCAGTATTGATACTTTTACTTAAGTAAAACATTTGAGTACTTTTTCCACCACTGGTAACGAGCATCTGTGAAATGTCTAATCACGTGCTTACACAGACAGACCAATGTCGCCGGCGGACATTTTCATTCTGCTACAGGCAGCACTGATGCACAGCATTCAGTTATCCTTCATTATGTGTCATTATGTCCCGGCTAATGTATGCATGTGTAGATGGAAGCCTCCATGTCTGCCATATCCAACGTTAATCTATCATCTCCTTTGCACGGCTGGAGCCATGAGTCCGCGTCTCTCCTGGAGTGCAGGCTATGTAGCCTCTGTGGCCATACTTTTGTTAACACATCGGGTGCCAGAATTTTATAATAACAGATTATGTTCGGTGCCAGAAATCTCACCGTCTGCAACGCTGCGCTGTTTAGAGCTGTGGACTCCACGGCGAGCACACGCGCATAAACAATGCATGCGTGCACAGCAATGGATGGTCCTGGCTAAAGCCTGGAACAACATGTCTCATGCGAGTCAACATTGCGGAGCGATTGCGCATCGAGAATGACTCGTTTTGCCCACTGTAAAAAGTTAAGGAGATAGAATGGAAGCGGATGGGAGCCAGATTTTTTGGCAAGGTGGTCCATCTGTCCCTTACTTCTTAGAGTGTTCATGGGTGATTCCAGTGCTGCGCTAGCCCCCCCCCCCCCCCTTGTGGAAAAAAACTGAAAAAAACAAAAAGACTGATAACACGGTTTGAACCGTGTTATCAGTCTTGTGTTTGGCACCAAAGCGCTACTCTGTGAAAACACGGTTTTAACCGTGTTTTGCACCAGATGTGTTAAGTAGGCCAGTATTTCTCAACCTGGGGGCCGGGGCCCACTGGTGGGCCGTGAGGATATTGCAAGTAGACCCCCAAATAATTCGCAAAACACTAAGATTTGAATGATAATTCAACATTAATGTTATTTTGTTGATTTAAAACATTGGATTTGTGACAGCGATAAATGTACATATTCTACGTTGGTTACACTTAACCAAGACAGAACACAACGATTGATTGACGCGGCGGCCCACCCATCTGACCACTTAACGGCTGCAGCGTTAAGTAGTCGGGTGGGTGGGCCGCAGACACTTTCAAGACTTTCAAGTGGGCCCTGATCCAGTAAAGGTTGAGAACCGCTGAGGTATAGGCTACGCAAAAACAATAAAGAGAGAGAGAGAGCAGCGTGAGGTCGGACACAACGGTCGTGATTCGTGAATAGGCCAGTGGTGGAAAGTAACTAAGTACATTTACTCAACTACAATACTTAAGTACAATTCTGAGGTATTTGTACTTTACTCGAGTATTTCCAATACTTTTACTTCTACTCCTATACATCTCAGAGGCAAATATTGTACTTTTACTCCACTACAATTATATGAAAACTTGAGTTACTAGTTACTTTTCAGATATAAATTATTATATAATGAAACACACATTAACCACTTTAAACCTATTTTATGCATAGGCTATTTGAAAATAGCCGATCTACAAGCTCACAACGCGTCGTGATGCGACGCGTTGTGAGCTTGTAGATCTTCTATTTTCAAATATTTAGTACTTTTACTTTTGGTACTTTAAGTACATTTTGATGCCAATACTTTTGTACTTTTACTCAAGTACATTTTGAATCCCGGACTTTTACTTGTAACAGAGTACTTTTAAATTGCAGTATTGATACTCTTACTTAAGTAAAACATTTGAGTACTTTTTCCACCACTGGAATAGGCCTATTACATTAAAACTCCTTTCCGTGAGGACTCTGGTGTCGCAGGTTGGGGACCCCTGGTGTGGATGGAAAAAAGGAGGGGGCCAAGTACAGACCCCTGGTGGACCCCAGTCAACAAACCATAGGGTCAGGTGGTTCAAAAAATGAATTATTGCAGGCATTCAGCCGTCTACTTATTTAAGATATCTCACATGGTGAAGCGCTGGAGGCGGCATTGTAAATAATGGGTCAACTCCTCCCTGAAGACAGCTGTGGAGCAGATATTGAATAATGTATGTAACTTTGTCCAACACTTGATTTCCCATCAGTAGACATGGGTCTAGTATTCTCATCAACATATTTAACACAGATACAGTCGGGACGGCCTTTTTACTCACTTTAGGGCGGATTCCACATACATCTGGGTACATGCAACACTCCCTGATCCTCCCCATGCCCAGCAGTGGTGGAAGAAGTACTCAAATGTATTATTTAAGTAAAAGTATCAATACTGCCATGTAGAAGTACTCTGTTACAAGTAAAAAGTCCCAAATTCAAAATTTACTTGAGTAAAAGTGCAAAAGTATTGGTATCAAAATGTACTTAAAGTACCAAAAGTAAAAGTAGTAAAATGTTTGAAAATAGCAAACACCACGTCACGATGTGACATGTTGTGAGCTTGTAGATCAGCTATTTTGACTGAATACTTTTTCTCTTTTTAGGTACACAGTTATTAAATACGTCAGTCCTTTCTTGGTATATTTGAGTTATTTGTCATATTTGCCAAGTGAAATGTTTTACTTGCGAAGACTAAAAGACAAACGGAAATTCATATTCATACGTTCCAATGTTGAATGCCAAAAACGCAATCTAATGTGCTAATCACAATTCACAATAATTGTAGCGTTAATCGCAGTTATTTGTGGGACAATTCATTGTCAAGTAAATGATAGTCTGGGAGGCATTGCGTCGGAGCTTGGACAGCAGGGGCGCGGCCACTGCGTTGTGATTCAAATCAACAGCCAATGAAGAAAAGGGGGCGGGATCCACATGCAGTGGGTGTTGCATCTAAATAGGATCGACGGGAAGCAATTTCCCCTTGAGAAATTGCGGCCGCCATTGTTGTGTACTGCTGTTTGCCTCTCGTCTGACTTTTTAGACGAGTTGCACAGCTCTCAGACCGGTAAGAGGCGTGTCCGCTCAGATTCTGAGCGTAAGCTCCATCCCGCCCACAAATACCAGGGCTCTGGCCCAGAAGTTCCTCGCCAGAGCTGGCGAAAACTTCTGGGAACTCAGATTAAGTAAATGATTGTGACAGATCTACTGTTGATGTTGACTGTGACTGGTTGTCTGTGCGTCTATAATTCACTCACTCATAGTTCTGCATGAGATATGATTAAATATGTAAGACGAATTCGGCTTCATAATGGGGTCAGTGGTTTGACAGCCCCATTACAGCATTGTCAACTTAACATAATGACTTCTGAGGCAAAAACTAGCATCAGCCCGTCAATCTGGCTGCTTCGCCGTCATCCTGCATGTCACGCGACGAAACACGTCTAATCTGCGCGTCAGTCTCTGTAATGGGTTATGGCGTTAAAAAAAAGGGTCCATCACACTCGGCTTTAATGGCTGTTTCTTTGTCATCAGCTCGGGTGACAGGCAAGGAGTTACGTTTGCCCTTGCTTTGAGTAATCACAGATATTCTATGCATCGTTGTACCCCCGCCAACCCCCCGCCCCCACCCCAACGGGTGATTGCACATCAGAGTTGAGTTCGTTCAATTGTCACTGTGACGGCTTACACAAAGCCAGGAGTCCTCTTGACCCCTGGACGTGTGGTAGTTAACTGTTCTTTGACAGAATTGTGTGATTTTCTTCTTTACTGTTACAGAAACCACACTGTTCATCTGAAGAAATAACAGGGTGAAGCTATACTGTAATATCATTAGGGGGCAAAGCACGAAGTGAGTAGGCACCCTGGCCTATTGTATCTGTTAGTATTTATTGGAGCCCTATTGTAACTGTTGTTGTTCCTTCCACCATCGTTGGGGGGGCCAACCCACTACAACCAAACTAGCACATTATAGAGCACCGAAGTCTGACGTAACTTACACATCCTAGGTTTGTCTACCTGGTTCGTGGTTTTCCACCCCCATTCGGAATCCCCATAGAAGTATTTAATATCGCGTCAAATAAGAACTGTGTTCCAAAAACAAACCAATGACCCCGGCGGTTTGACTCTTATGGATATGAAGCATCAACTGACGGTGAGAAAACGCTAATGTTACTTCCGCCGAGTTAGTTAAATTTTCGCCTGAAACAGACTGTATCAAATATAAGTGACTGACTATCATAAACGATACAGAACCTCCTCCCTGACAATATCGCCGAGACAGTTTGTTTATTTTTGGACCACAATTCTTATATGAGACGATTCTATGATGACCCAATGTTATTCTCCATAGAGACATGACTTTACGAACCAGGGGATGAACGAGTGACGTCAGGACTTCTGTACTCTATTGATTTGGTTCCTTAACTTTCACTGAGGTGACATTTTAAAGGTTTTCTGTGACTCTGTTGACTAAGTCCTTACGTCGACATGGAGGATTCCCAAAGCTGTATAGGCTACATTTTAAGACATCTATATCATGCTAAGAGAACAACCAAATGACCGCCGTCATTTTTACATGTGTTATCCTTTTAGCATATCCTCTGACTGTACCACCATGAACAGTTAACAAGCTTGTTAATGAAGTATTCAATCAATCAATCAATCAATCAACACTCTCAGAGTGAAATGAAGAGAGTTGACGTTGTAGTCCCCTCTGGTTATTTGAGTGCACTTGGAGGTGGGTAACGGTGTACAACTCAACATATTCTCATGGCCTGAAGTTTTGACTCATGATTATACAAACTAAACAAAACATTGAGTTGTTTTTCACCCCCAATGATGGCATCCCCCAAACACACTCTCTCGCTCTTGCACATCCTCCCTTCAGCCCACCCCTCCCCTCCTCTCCTCTCCTCTCCTCTCCTCTCCTCTCCTCTCCCCCCTCTCCTCTCCTTTCCTCTCCTCTCCCCTCTCCTCCCCTCTCCTCTCTCGTCTCGTCTCTCTCTAAGCCCACCCTGGCGTGACAGGTGACTGACGATGCTAACACCAGCTGGCATGTGGACCCTGGCGAAGCGGGCTGCATGATGAATGACCCCTATCAGTGTGTGCTTGCCAGCTGCCCTCACAGGTCAGAGCCAAGGATGGCCCTGACATTTTGTTGCGTAACCCTCTCAATGCAAATGCCTGCCAATCAATTAGCACGTTGCTCCCCCTCGCCTCCCCTGTTGTGATTAAAATGAATTGATCGGCGGCGAATATCAGCAGTGCCAAGAAGCCGGCAGTGGAGGGCTCAAGTACACATCCCTCTTGAGTCAAAGTATAGAGACTCCTGGTCAAATATCACTCAACTACAGGTGAAAGCTGCTCATTCAAATGTGAACTCGAGTTAAAGTACTGCAGTGTGTTGAACTTATTGTTCAAAAGTACATTTTCTTTTTTACATCAACACATTGCTGTATTGAAATTGTCCAAAAAATTTCAAAGAATCTCAATAATCCTATATTAAAATTGCCTAGAGGGTGGGTCGACCAGGGAAAACGGGCTTCACAAACATAACATCTGGACCTGCGAGGCGCACCATTGTTCCGATCCACACCAAACTTGGCACAAACATTGTTCAGGGGTCTGCCATGACAATAGTCAAAACAGGGGCCACGTGTGGCCCCCAGGACAGCGGCTGCAGTGACAGTTGCGTGGAAAAACTTCAGAACCATGGCCAGGAGCTACAGTAACTACAGTAACTTCAGAACCATAGACAGCAGCTACAGTAACTTCAGAACCATGGCCAGCAGCTACAGTAACTTCAGAACCATAGACAGCAGCTACAGTAACTTCAGAACCATAGACAGCAGCTACAGTAACTTCAGAACCATAGACAGCAGCTACAGTAACTTCAGAACCATAGACAGCATCTACATTAACTTCAGAACCATGGCCAGCAGCTACAGCAGCTACCGTTACTATAGAACCATGGACAGCATCTACAGTTACTATAGAACCATAGACAGCAGCTACAGTTACTATAGAACCATGGACAGCAGCTACAGTTACTATAGAACCATAGACAGCAGCTACAGTTACTATAGAACCATGGACAGCAGCTACAGTTACTATAGAACCATGGACAGCAGCTACAGTTACTATAGAACCATGGACAGCAGCTACAGTTACTATAGAACCATGGACAGCAGCTACAGTTACTATAGAACCATGGACAGCAGCTACAGTTACTATAGAACCATGGACAGCAGCTACAGTTACTATAGAACCATAGACAGCAGCTACAGTTACTATAGAACCATGGACAGCAGCTACAGTTACTATAGAACCATAGACAGCAGCTACAGTTACTATGGAACCATAGACAGCAGCTACAGTTTACTATAGAACCATGGACAGCAGCTACAGTTACTATAGAACCATAGACAGCAGCTACAGTTACTATAGAACCATGGACAGCAGCTACAGTTACTATAGAACCATAGACAGCAGCTACAGTTACTATAGAACCATGGACAGCAGCTACAGCTACTATAGAACCATAGACAGCAGCTACAGTTACTATAGAACCATAGACAGCAGCTACAGTTACTATAGAACCATAGACAGCAGCTACAGTTACTATAGAACCATAGACAGCAGCTACAGTTACTATAGAACCATAGACAGCAGCTACAGTTACTATAGAACCATAGACAGCAGCTACAGCTACTATAGAACCATGGACAGCAGCTACAGTTACTATAGAACCATAGACAGCAGCTACAGCTACTATAGAACCATGGACAGCAGCTACAATGTCATGGTCGTGACAGCCCAATGTGTAAGACGACAGCAGGAGAAATGCTTCTGAAAGGAGAAAAGCTGCAATGTAAACAGAGTGTGTGATAAATCCGGGGTGGTGGTGGTGGTGGGGTGGGATGATGTTGGGTAAGGGGGGATGGTGGGTTAAGGGGTGGTGGTGGGATGATGTTGGGTAAGGGGGGATGATGTTGGGTAAGGGAGGATGGTGGGGTAAGGGGTGGTGGTGGGGTGGGATGATGTTGGGTAAGGGGGGATGGTGGGGTAAGGGGTGGTGGTGGGGTAGGGTGGGATGATGTTGGGTAAGGGGGGATGGTGGGTTAAGGGGTGGTGGTGGGGTGGGATGATGTTGGGTAAGGGGTGGTGGCTGTCAGGATATTCAGGAGATCAGCATGATATGTGTAATGGGGGAAAAAGACGGCAGTAGCAACATTCTGAGCAGGCTGTCAGCATGGCCTTCGGGCGATTGTTGCAGGAGCAGGAATATGAAGTCTGTATGTGATAAAGATGTGTGTGTGTGTGTGTGTGTGTGTGTGTGTGTGTGTGTGTGTGTGTGTGTGTGTGTGTGTGTGTGTGTGTGTGTGTGTGTGTGTGTGTGCCTGCCTATATTAGTGCACATGTGGGCATGAGCCTAAGCGCTTCTGCTTGTGTATGGACAGGTGCTTCCGCAAAACTGGTGCTTGTTTTGTCCACGTGCATTTATGTGTGTGTGTGTGTGTGTGTGTGTGTGTGTGTGTGTGTGTGTGTGTGTGTGTGTGTGTGTGTGTGTGTGTGTGTGTGTGTGTGCGCACGCACGCGCATGGCTGTTTCCCCACACTCTCACGTTGTAACTGAACCCGTGTGAGTGCCAGAGGTGGATGAAGGGTGTCTGTTTGAAGGTTTTTAACCACGCTGTGAAGCAGGCCTTAGGAGGATGGATGAGTTACAGCAGTGTTTCAAACAGTGGTGTGCGGGCTCGTGAGTAAATATACATATACTTTTCAATTCCTCCATTTCTTTATAGTTATTATCTCAAAATATGTAAAAAATGGTTTAAGACATTAGATAAAAAAACTAAACAAAACAAAACATTAGTGAAATAACAGATCTACAAGCTCAAAACACGTCGCGATGTGACACGCTGTGAGCTTTTAGATCGGCTATTTTCACCACTTTGCTTTGCTCTAATGATGTGTTCCCTTTGAACTCTTTTGAACACACGTCATGCCACCCATCCACGACGCGTTCCCTTCGGCCCGTCCGCCCGCGCGCACGTGTTGTTGCGTACACGTGCGTGCGCAAATGGTCACAAGCGCGTCTCTGTGCGCACGGCCTCATTGCCTTGCACGGACTACACTCCCATACATTGTCTCTGCCGGTTGGAAACCTCATATTATGTCCGAAACTGATACTTTACAGGAATTAAATTCAAAAACAGCAAAAGCGTTAATTTACCCCCAAAAATAATGGAGCCAAGAGGTTTCTGCCCGACAGTGACGATGTGTGTGCTTGAGCAATGTCTTGCAGATGAGCTCCTCATGTTCGAATGAGCAGTTGAATGGTGTGTGTGTGTGTGTGTGTGTGTGTGTGTGTGTGTGTGTGTGTGTGTGTGTGTGTGTGTGTGTGTGGAGGGGGAGGGGGGGGGGGTATATCTGTGCATAGCCCATGCATAATTCATGATTCCACGTCAAGCCATAATCTTTGTACTATGCTCTATTCATTGAAAGCTGCAGCATCACATTTCCTCACAGCGTGCTCGTCCGGCTGAGTGCATGGCAGACCCAGAACATCCAGGCGGCAAGTTTTCCGTCGCTGGAAATAAAGAGGCCAATGTGGACATAATGAAAAGGGCTGCAGTTCCAGTGCCGGCTTAACGGAAGGGCTTTAGGTCCTGCAGCACAGGGCACCAACCTTGGGGGGGGGGGGGGGGGGGGGGGGGTCACCAAACGGCGGGGAAAAAGTGAAAAAACAGCAAAAGTGTACATTAAGTGTACAAGCAACTTTGATGATGTAGAGGGCCACTATATATTTCCACACTCACTCCAGAGGGCCACGGTGCATATACTGTCGGGCCTATGTCACACAAAAGTAGCAAAACGCGTCGCGGTTTGAGCTTGTAGATCTGCTAGTTTTGCAATTTTTTTTATTGGAATTGTATTTTTTTTTTAATCTATTTTTGAATTGGAATCCTGAAAAGTAATTTTTTTTTAAGATTATAGAATTGTAATACTAGTCATTAATCTACTGCTAATTTAGTAGTAGTAATTAAAGCGGGTCATGTTTGCATGTTTGGAATCGTAACAGCTGAAATCAATAATATATCACTATTCTGATATTAAAGGAGGAGTTCACCCAAAAAATGACTTAATTTCTATCAATTGCACACCCTATGAAGCCTTGAATCCATGGATTCTTTTTTGTTTTTGTCGCATTCCTAAGCTAATAATTTGATTCCCGTCTCCTACCGGTTAATGTATCCGGTAGGAGACACAAAGTAGATTATTTGTGTCTCCTATCGGAAATACACACGGTCATCAAATTATTGTTTTAGGAATGGCACAAAAACAAAAATAAATCGATGAAATCGAGGCTTCATGGGGTGTGTAATTGATAGGAAATAAGTAATTTTTTGGGTGAACTCCTCCTTTAACCTGCGGGCTGCATTAAGTGAAGGTGGGGGCTGCATGTGGCCCCCGGGCCACCAGTTGCTCATGTATGGTGTAGATCGACAAGCTGAAAAGCATCGCTTTGCACTGCGTTTCGAGCAGATCTGCTACTTTTGATGCTTTTGTGTGACGCTGTAGATCAAGTAGGACAGTGATATCGTAAAGGCCAATTTAGTGACAACTGTTGAACGACTCGTAAACTTGCGATGTCACAATAAAGTTGAGGTTGAAACATTCAACTTCTCATTTGACAAGCTTGTCAGGCTTGTCAGGCAAAACAGAAAAAAATAAAATGACAGGCCAGCTCTCTGTCTCTCTCTGTCAATGTCAAAGAATCTTGGGGTTCACATTGTGAAGTAATGTTTGAGAAGATAACCCCACCAATCAATCAATCTCTCTCTCTCCCTCTATCTCGGCTCATTGGGTGCAACGGTCTGAGACGGACACGCATGGTGGCGCTCCGTAGACTCACTGCTCAGCATGGGGCCATATCAGTGTACTCTGCAATCCTCTGACCCACTCCTAACACACACACACACACACACACACACACACACACACACACACACACACACACACACACACACACAGCTGTAAGCCCCGACTCAGTGTCACATCCAGGGGGTTCCCTGGCCCCTGGCTGATACAGCTTAGATGCTGACAGAGAAAGGACATTGAGAAGAAAGTGACAGGGAGCAGAGACACAGAGAGGGAGAGGGAGAGAGAGAGAGAGAGAGAGAGAGAGAGAGAGAGAGAGAGAGAGAGAGAGAGAGAGAGAGAGAGAGATATGACAGTTGTCTTTATCCGCATGAAGGCGACTGTCACGTCTATAGTAGTTCATCCTAAACGTGTTCAGGTAGGGAGGGGTGGGGCGATCTGACTGAGAGAGCGACAAGCGAGCGCAGATGTTTGTTTTGTGCCAGGGACCTCAGGAAGCAAAGATCTGAGTTAGAAATGTTCACTTAAGCCTTAAAACAAACAAATACAGATTTCCGGGGTTTGTGTGTGTGTGTGTGTGTGTGTGTGTGTGTGTGTGTGTGTGTGTGTGTGTGTGTGTGTGTGTGTGTGTGTGTGTGTGTGTGTGTGTGTGTGTGCGCGTGCGTGCGTGCGTGTGTGATGTCTTTAAAAGCCTGTTGGGAGATCTACCACGGCAAACAGAGAAGGATTCGTCGGCGGTAGCCACCGATCAGTGGTGTAAAAAGTACTCACATCTTTTACTTAAGTAAAAGTAGCAATACCGCAATATAAAAATACTCTGTTACAAGCAAAAGGCCTGTGTTCAAAATGTTACTTGAGTGAAAGTACAAAAGTATTGGCATCAAAATATACTCACGTATCAAAAGTAAAAGTACTCAAATGTTTGAAAATAGCAGACCTACAAGCTCACAGATGCGACGCGTTGTGAGCTTGTAGATCTGCTATTTTCAAATAGCCTAGGTTAAAGTGGTTAATGTATGTTTTATAAGGTAACAATTTATATCTGCAAAGTAACTAGTAACTAAAGTTTTCAAATAATTGTTGTGGAGTAAAAGTACAATATTTGCCTCTGAGATGTAGTGGAGTAGAAGTAAAAGTATTATACTGTATATTGGAAATACTCAAGTAAAGTACAAATACCTCAAAATTGTACTTAAGCACGGTACTTAAGTACGTACTTTACCAGTGCCCCCATTCCACCCACTCATCCATTTCCATCATCTGGTTCCATTCATGCTTTCTTTCACCCTGCTTTCCTCACTCCTTTTTGTTGTTGTACTTGTTCTAACCTGACATAGCTAGTCAGCGACAAGAGTGGTTCTCAAAGAGGGATCTTGGGGAACCCGAGGGGGGTCCTTGAGGGGGTTCCAGGGGGTCCCCTCAGTATTTTAACCACCTGATATCTCCCACCCTGCACAACCCCCCTTTCTCTCTGCTATTTGAATATAGTCCAATCCTACAAGCTCACTGTGAGTTTGTAAATCTGCTATTTTTTCCAAACAATCTTGAAAAAGAAAGTGTGGAACTTTTTTTTCAAACACAAATATTATATGTGGTAGTGGTGGAAAGTAACTAAGTACGTTTACTCAAGTACCGTACAATTTTGAGGTATTTGTACTTTACTTGAGTATTTCCAATATCCAATACTTCCACTTCTACTCCACTACATCTCAGAGGCAAATATTGCACTTTTACTCCACTATGATTATTTGAAACCTTTAGTTACTAGTTACTTTGCAGATATACATTATTACATTATAAAACATACATTAACCACTTCAGCCCTATTTAGAATCTATCTAGCTTGTAGATCGGCTATTTTCAAACATTTTAGTACTTTTACTTTTGATACGTTAAGTATATTTTGATGCCAATACTCGGTCCACGGCCAAACATACATACATTTGGGGGTCCTTGACATGAAAACGTTTGAGAAGTTACCTCCACCCATGTGCATGGGAATCTGACACCCTTCTACAGTCTCTCTCTCTCTCTCTCTCTCCCTCCCTCTCTCTCGCCCACTCCGTGGTCTCCCTGGGGAAAGCCCCCCACCCTGCATAATCCCCCCCCCCCCCCCCCCCCCCGCGCTCTCTCGATTGCCCCTGCATGATGGATGTTTGGCGGTGAGGAATGGTGGTGTCCCCGGGGCCGCGCCGTCGTTTCTGGGTTAAACAGCATCCTATATCACACACCCCCCCCCCCATCCAATACACGCTCACCATGCAGACAGACCTGTTTACTGGCGCGCGAAAGCACCGCCATCCATTTGCTGTCAACGCCTCTCTCTCTCTCTCTCTCTCTCTCTCTCTCTCTCTCTCTCTCTCTCTCTCTCTCTCTCTCTCTCTCTCTCTCTCTCTCTCTCTCTCTCTCTCTCTCTCTCTCTCTCTCTCTCTCGGGGATGCTTGCAGAGGGAGGTTTGTGTATCACAAGTGGTTTGGTGGGAATATAGCTTTGTAGATCTTTAGCAACACCTTAAGTAAGGGTTTGGGCAATTACCTGAAAATATATATACAAATATATGGTAGCACTGACAATATATATTTCAAAAAATATATATATATAAAAAAACGGTATTCAGAACTAAATACAGACTAAAGCGATGTGCCGCGTTGTGAGCTTGTAAATCCGTTATTTACCCAATTTATACATTTTTTTAATAATCGTTCAGACATTCACTGCCAGGTAGGCCTAAGATGCATCCGCTTTTTTTTTAGCTGCTGACAGTTTTTTTTCTTCTTTTTAAGTAGTCAGAGAATATTTATCTCCAGTATGATGGATCCCCTGTTGGTTGCTAATAACAAAGGAAATCACTGTGTTTCCGTGAAGAAGAAAACAAATGTCATCGTGACCTCCCGTTCTCTTGTTATACCCAGTTGAAAATAGCATGTTTCACCAAAAATACATAGTAACTAATAGCTCATCTACAAGCTCGCAGATCGGCAATTTTCACGACTTTAGCTTGACACTCTTGAATGACAACGTAGGGCATTAAATAACAGAAAAAAACACGTACGAAGTTGAAACATGGAGATACAGGGTTTACGCCCGAAACCGACGATATATATATATATACGTCGTCGTGTGACGCGCCGGCCTCCGAAAACAGCCGATCTACAAGCTCACAAGCCGGGCCGACCTTGTAGGTCAGCTATTTTCCGGTATGAATTACACAGGAAGCGTCAAGGCGTGGCACTGCTGCAAAACTGACAATTCAACTGGCAGACAGTTTTACTGTGAGGTCATTCCGTCATGCCTGGAGAGTTTAATTGAACGTTTGATATTCTTCTAGGCATCAAATTAATTAAACAACTCTGCTTTATTTCCTTTTTTTTT